>NC_132794.1:54986054-55309388 GCF_048418805.1 Vulpes vulpes
GCAAACATTGGTAACTGCTCCTATCCTTAGAGTCTTGATCTTTAACTTTCAAAATGACTCTCAACAGGCATTTTAAATTTATTTTCTTTTAAAAAACCTAGTCTTCTTCTATTTTTTAATCATTATTTTCCATGACAAAATAAGCTCGAATATTTCTGAATTTCTACACAGCTCTTAGAAAGATACTTAGATGCTAATTAAAAGCTAAGCTACAGATTATAGTAAAACAAGTAAAAGCTACAAAAATATTTGTCAGAAATTAAATACATATATTAAATACTGGACAGTGCAAAATGTTGAGATGAAGCATAACAGATAACGGCTGCAACCCTTACACAGTTGGAGACAGACAGTTGACATTTCCTGAGTTATAGACCTAGGGGCGTATAATTAAGATCAGAGGGCTCATTGTTTACTGAGCTGCAACTGCTAGGCTTCTGCTGCTCCTGACTTGCTTGGTGGTCAGTAGTCCAGGCCTCACCGTCTATCCCTTGTTCTAGCACTTCAGGTGCCTCTGCCTCCTCTTCTCCACTTTGCTCTGCATGGTCTTCCTCAGAACCATTAAGGGTTTTTCCAAGCTGAAGAGTCTCCATTGTTCTCTGGGTCTCAGAGACCCAAGACTCAATTCTACTATTGAGCTGTACTTCTACAGATATGGGTTCATGAGTATAATCTTCCTCCTCTTCCTCATCTTCATCATCTTCTTCTTCAAGCATGCCAGGTACAAGAGTGCTGGTGGTGCTGGTGATGGAGGAATTCAGAAGATCTCGGCAACTGCCATCCAAAGAACCAGTCTCTGTACTCTGCTGGGAGGCCCACTCCAGGTCATCTGGCTTCACCTCTTCTTTATCGCTCACTGTTGATTTCCCAGGGTTTGTAGCTGAGGTAGTACTGCCTATAGCCAGTAATGATGGCTGCTTACCAACAGGGGCTGCATCAAATGGAAGTTTACTGGGCTTTTCAGAAGTGCTATGCTTACAGGAAACCTCTCTCTCGTTTTCTGATGTTTCCAGCCCATCTGAGGTTTCCACCATGTTTCTCCAATTTGTTTCTGCAAATATCAAACAGATTTTTAAAAAAACAGTTTCAGAATCATACAACTCGTAAAAGGAGGAAGAACAAACTACAGAAATTTGTTGGCTCACCAACTGGTTGGAAAAACTAAAATCTTAGTTTATTCTAGGACTGGTTTAAATGTTACAAAAGGAAAACAATTTCCAAAAATGTGCATTTAAGAAACAAGGAGGCAAAAATAAGTATATTAACACCTCAGAATGCACAAGATCTTATAACAACAGGAGCTCATTAATGCTTATACATAAACTCCATATATTCATGAAAATCAATGAACTGCCTTTTTTTTTTTTTTTGGCTTAGAGGTGTACTGAGCAAGGATCCACAGTCACAGATAGCAGAGCCAAGATGTCCAGCAGAAATAGTTCTATTTTTTTTTTTAAAGATTTATTTATTTATTCATGAGAGACACACAGAGAGAGAACGGCAGAGACATAGGCAGAGGGAGAAGCAGGCTCCTCGCAGGGAGCCCGATGTGGGAGACAATCCGGGATCCCGGGATCATGCCCTGAGTCGAAGGCAGACACTCAACTGCTGAGCCACCCAGGTGTCCCCAGCAAAAATAGTTCTAATTTGACATGTTTGTGTCATGCTTCCACAGCAAGTTATCTGAGAACTGTCTTAGCCTATAATGGGACTTCTTTCCACTTACAAGAAAAGAAGCTATCCATGCATTTCTAACATTTGTGAAAATCTGTTTTATAATATATGTAGCTAGGCTCACCAATTGAATTTGGTAGCCAAAAAAAGAAGTGTTATTATATAATACAGTGCTGATAATCTAAATCCTTTTTAATGACAGGAAGTCAGTTTAAAACAAACAAAA
Source organism: Vulpes vulpes (assembly GCF_048418805.1). Classification (NCBI taxonomy): domain Eukaryota; kingdom Metazoa; phylum Chordata; class Mammalia; order Carnivora; family Canidae; genus Vulpes; species Vulpes vulpes. Next base: position 54,987,955 of record NC_132794.1, read on the forward strand.
AAACATAGTAAGAATGAGATGAAGGACTGCTCTCCCCTCCTCCCTTTTTTTCCTGTTTTTCTTTCTTTCTTTCTTTCTTTTTTATTATGGAGGTTTAGTTTCAGGAGTACAACATAACATAATGATTTGTATTTGTATATATTGCAAAATGGTTGCATTGATAAATCAAGTTAACATCTGTTAGCATACAGTTAACCAAAAAATTTTTTTCTTCTGATGAGGATTTTAAGATCTACTCCATAGTAATTTTCAAATATGCAGTATAGTATTATTAATTATATAGTTGCCACGACTTACTCATTTTATAACAGGAAGTCTCCACCTTTTGACATCCTTTACCTATTTCACCCACTCCCCAAGACTCTGGCAACACACACACACACACACACACACTGGCTTCTTTATTCATTCATCTATTGGACACTTGGGTTGTTTCCATATCTTGGCTACTGTGAATGAATGATGATGCAATGAACGCAGGAACATAGATATCTCTTTGGGCATACACTCAGAAGATAGATTGCTGGATTGTATGGTATTTCTATTTTTAATTTTTTGAGGACCCTCCATACTGTTTTCAGTAGTGACTGCACAAATTTACATAGCCACAGTGTACAAGGATTTCATTTTCTCTACATCCTTGCTAACATGTTATTTTTTGTCGTTTTGCTAATAGCCATTTTAACAGGTGTCAGATGGTGTATATCTTATTTCAATTTGCATTTCCCTGATGATTAATGATGTTGAACATCTTTTTACGTTAGCCATCTATGTGTCTTCTTTGGAAAAGTGTCTATTCAGATCCTCTGCTCACTCTGCTCACTTTTTAATTGGACTGTTGGGTTTTTTGCTATTCAGCTGTATAGAGTTCTTTATTCTGGGTATTAACCCCTTATCAGATAGATGATTCGCAAGTATTTTCTCCCATTCAGTAGGTTGCCTGTCATTTTGTTGATTCCCTCTGCTGTGCAGAAGATTTCTGGTTTGATGTAATCCCATTCATTTATATTTGCCTTTAAAAAAAAAAACACCCCTCCCCCGTCTCTTTGCATTATAGCTGCTATTGGAAGTTTTTAAGTATGATGATTAAGCTGTAGTGATAAAACAAGTCTACTCAAATTAATATAATCAACTTGAATGTCACCTATCAACTATACACTGGTAAAAATCATATTCTGGGCACTTGAAGTCAGGGCACATGGTTTGGAAAAAAACCTTTCTTTTCTACAGTTACTTCAAGTTTGAAATAAGTCCTTTTCAGTCTCCTATCTCATGAAAAAAAAATTCTATTCCTCTTCCTATATTCTCATTCTTAGTTAGTAACACCATCATCTTTGTAGTCTCAAAGCAGAAGAAAACTTATAGTAATCCTTGACACTATCTTTCTCCCTTTCTTTACTGCACTGAAATTGTAATTATACCATGCCACTTCTAGCTCAAAAATATCTGAGGAAAAGATCCAAACACCTTAGCTTTGCATAGCCAAAGCCCTCATGACCTGATGCTCTCCTATCTTTCCCAACTCATTCATTACAACCCCTGGCCATGCATTCTATGCTTGGGGTCACTTAGCATTCTTCTCACGGCTCCCAGAAGTCATAACGTTTCTATTTATAATTCCTTGCTTTGCATACACTGTTCTTTCCATATAAGATGTTTTGCTCCTTTACCCTCAGACCCCCATTCATTCTTGAAGATTTCCTTAAATGTCAATTCCTTTCTGAAGTCTTTCCTGACTTTCCACTAACCTGAATTCCCACAGCACTTTTTGCACATAAAGTTCAAAAGCATTTGTTTTGCTATGCTGCCGCTTCCACCCTCCTTATCCTCACAGCTTGCTGATCTATGTCCCTATGGTTGGCCTATATTAAGTGCTGAAGGCAGAAAAGCCTATTAAATGAAAAACGCCACATAACATTTAATTATGCCCTTACCAAAACTTTAAAAGGGCATAATTTTTTTTAATTCTAGATGCACATTTATATTTCCTTCCAAAAGCTTTTTTCCTTCTTTCAAAATTCACTTGGGGTCTTAGAAAAAGTTCCACCTCTCCCCTGTCAATGAGTCAAAGAACAGGAAAAAGGAAGGAGGTCAGGATACTAGGCCAGGCTGATCTTCTCTCTGGAATCAACCCTAGGCCTTCATCTACATGGGTCCTTGGGAAAGGAAAGGGAGATATGATTTTAAAGGCAGAGGCAAAGGACTCTGCTATTAGCCATCAAGAGACTTGTCACAATAATCAAAAAGCCACCCAAGCCACATATCCACTGGGGAGGGAGGGTCTAGGCTCCCACCTTAAAGTAAAAGATGAAGCTTGATCAACAGGTGATGAGCACACAAACACATGCATAAAACATGGAGAAACAGAAGAGTATGAAAGTGCCATCTTTTTTCTAGGGGACAGGAGAAATCTGATTGGGAGGGGGAGGAGGACAGTCTAAATCCAGAACAGAATCTCTAGAAATCCACTTTTGATGAAAGGGACCAGAAAGCAAGTTAAAGGCAGAACCAAAGATCTCAACAAATCTAGAAATGATACTGATCCAAAACTACCCTGCTTCTGAATTGTTAATTATTTAATAGAACTTTTCTTCGCTTATTAATCCTTCCTATGCTTTCCTGTTTTGTTTACTGGGTCTTTGAGAAATTGTCTTTTAAACTTCAAATCAGGGATCCCTGGGTGGCGCAGCAGTTTAGCGCCTGCCTTTGGCCCAGGGCGTGATCCTGGTGACCTGGGATCGAATCCCACGTCGGGCTCCCGGTGCATGGAGCCTGCTTCTCCCTCTGCCTGTGTCTCTGCCTCTCTCTCTCTCTCTCTGTGACTATCATAAATAAATAAAAATTAAAAAAAAAATAAACTTCAAATCACTAGAAGATTTGTCAGAGGATGCGATGTATGTATTTCTCCTTTTAGTCAGTACACACAGATGGAAGCTGTCCATCTTTAGTTATAGACAGAAGAAGCTAATGAGTTCAAGAAACTACAAATCTATTATAGATAGAACAAGCACATGAGTTCAAGAAACTACAGAAGAAACTAGTGGCAGGAAATTTAGGATGGATGGCCTACACAGTGAGGTTGTCTTTCCCTCATAAGTGATTACTGAAAGCCTACTACATTGTCCTATTAAGAACTCATTCAACAGAGAGAGAATACAATCACACTGGCTAAGAATGAAGATTCTAGTGTCAGACTTAGCAGCTGTGTGGTACTGACAAGTTATTTACCTCTCTTCATCTTAGCCTCCTCATCTATAAACTGCAGTACAGCATTTCTATTTAAAAAAATTTTTTTTAAGATTTATTTATTTTAGAGTAGAGAGAGAGAGAAATAGAAAGCAGGGGTGGAAAGGGCAGAGGGAGAGGGAGAGACAGAATCTCAAGTCTGAGCACCCGTGGCTTGATCTAAGGACCCTAAGATCATGACCTGAGCCGAAATCAAGAGTCAGACACTTCATCAACTGAGCCACCCAGGTGCCCCTGCAGTACAATATTTCTTATCTCATCGTGTTGCTCAACAATTGAATGTATTAATAAACATGAAATGCCTAGAAAAGTGCCTCGCACAAAAAATTCAGTGAGATATTATTATACATAAAGTGCCCATTGTGTACTAAGTTCCTATCTCAAAGAACTTAGAACCTAGTTGAGATTTAAGGTCAAAACAATCAGTATGATAGAACTGAGACTCAGGATAGGTGGAAGGAAAACATACGCAAAGAAAAGAAGGGATATACAAAAGACAGTAAGACTGGACCATCATAGGAGGTTTTCTATTCCGCCAATGATTAGCATTCTTTTCCCAGCTTTTTCTTTAAGCTATGGGAAAAAAAGCATTTTAGAAATCCTGCATCAGGATGACATGGAAGATGCTGCTTGTTGTCTACCCAACAGTCAGTTCCCATTTTCTTCCTGGATAACAGAACCTCCAAACTTGGAATGATCTTGAGCCCAGTCCTGGAGGAGGAATTAAAATGTTCTTAAGACTACCATGGTTATCCCATTCCTCCTTTGCCAAATATTCCCTAGCCCATCTCCCTTGCAGCTAAAAGTAGTCACAAGATCAGTTCTGGCCAAATCAAACAAAAGGAGAAGTCTTCTGAAAATTGTCTCCTGTGGTGATAAAAGGAACTCACCATCTGAACCTCCTACTTTCGACTACTAATGCCCAGAACCACAGCAGCAGCTACTTATGAACATGAGATGATAAGCACAAGAATAAAAACCCACAGACTGCAAATGGAAGAACAGAAAGAAAGAGCTATGGACTTTGAGGATATCATAAAATAATTAAATATCCTGATTTCTTAGGCCACAATAGTGGTTTTATTTTTGTTGCTGAATGCTTCCAATACAGATAGAGTAACTTCATGCTTTCTTCTCAATGTTATTTGTGATTCCTTCCACTCAGTTTGTTGGTGTCCTCATAAATCAGTTCATCAGGTTCAGAATCTTTAGGATTCCATCTAAATCCCTCCTTAGGATTTAACCATTAGCTCTGCCAGATTTAAAAACAAAACAAAACAAAACAACCATAGGCCTAGGCCCAAAATGGTGTTACTTAGACTGAGTTCTCAAACTGGAGCTTAATAATTCCCAATCCGGAGCTTAATAATTCCCAATCCAATTGCAGTTTCAACGTCCTCCAGAAATGTGGCCTTAACTAGTCATTCAGGAAATGTTTCTTTCCATCAGCACCATGAGTCTGTCACCTGGGTCCTTTCCATTCTCCAAAGAAAGATGAGGTAATCTGCATAAGACCCCTTGCTTCTTCCCCTAGCAAAACAGTCTCCTTTTGAAATAATCTTTTTCTTTTCCTAATCACTTTCTTGCCCTGCCACCCCTATAAAAACCTTCTGCAATTCTTTACAGTGCCTCTCTACTTGCTAGACAGTGGCTGCCCAATTCATGAATCCCTTAATAAAACTAACTAGATCTTCAAATACACTTGGTTGAATTTTATTGTTTAACAGCTCATAGAATTTTAGCTTTGAGTGGAACCTTAGAGATGACCTAAATGAACCTCTCCTCATTTCACTAAAGAGAAATCTGAGGCCTAAAAATTAATCAACTATTTCTCAGTCCCCCACGCAGAGTGTGAACAAGCCAAAGCTTCAATCTTTGAACACTTGGAACACTTTAAATTTGGTGCTTTTTGAAAACATCTCCTAAGTCTTTGAAAGGTTCTTTTCATAACTTTTCTTTTCATGTGCCCAAATGAAGATCATGGGCATTTGCTCAAACCCAAGCTTTATGAATTACCTTTAAGTTTGCTTTTGAGATCTGCATATCAATATATAGAGAGAACTGATCTCATTTACAAAGTTGGCACTTTATCTTATTTTCAACTAGTGCCACTGCAGCCAAAAAAACATGTCTGCCTCTAAGCCAGTAACAGTTCTCCTTGATCTGCAGTTTCCTAAAGTCCCATAATAACTTGTTCATTGTCTCTGACCTAGAGCTTTGTCAGAAGCATTCCAAAGGTTAACTACAATCAGAGACAGGGAGACCAGGAAAGGAAGTGGGAGAAAAAAAGGAAAACATGATGACTCATTTTTTTTTTACATGTAAATTTTAGGTGGCAACACTATTTGATAAACTCCCAGATAGATTTTAAAAAGAAAAGAAAAGAAGGAAGAACTAGGAGCCAAGTTGAAGGAGGTAGCTATCCTATTTTTAAAAAGAAAAAACTGGGGAAATGAACCAGAAATTAGATCATGAAAAGTGGAGAACTTAAGGAGTTCAAAGTGTTGTAGAAACAAGGCAAGATGTCTCTGCCTCTCTCTCTCTCTCTATGTCTATCATAAATAAATGAGTAAATCTTTAAAAAAATAAAGGGGGGGGGGGGATCCCTGGGTGGCTCAGCGGTTTAGTGCCTGCCTTTGGCCCAGGGCGCGATCCTGGAGTCCCGGGATCGAGTCCCGGGATCGAGTCCCGCATCGGGCTTCCGGCATGGAGCCTGCTTCTCCCTCCTCCTGTGTCTCTGCCTCTCTATGTCTATCATAAATAAATGAGTAAATCTTAAAAAAAAAAAAAGAAAGAAAGAAACAAGCCAAGGAAACTCCTAAGATGTGGAGTGCAGTAAGTAATGTTATTTTAAACATTACACATGTTAAAAAGAAAACCACAGGCTCAGAAAGGCATCACTGAGGCCAAGTCACATTCAAACCAGAGCTTAGGATCTGATCTGCAGTTTCAATCTCCCCCAGATATATAAATCTGAAGAGTGTCTGGTCAGCACCAATGAGGTAACCTGTTACAAAGGTCCTTTCTACCCCCAACAGGAGGATAAGACAATCCACTAATAAGACCCTATTAATCTGTCTCCCTAAAGGAAGGTGACCTGGCCAGGAACAGTCCTTTCTTTTCTTTTGCTAAGAATTTCATTACCATACCCTCTTCTCAATACAAACCTTCCATTTTGTGCAATTCTTCAGAGCTCTCCCCTACTCGCTAGATGGGATGCTGTCCAAAGCATAAATCATCTAAGAAACCCAATTAGATCTACAAATTTACTCAGGTGAATTTTTGTTCTTTAACACATACAAATTCTGGGTTTTTAGTCTGTTTCTTCTTGATTACCATCAAATTTAACTTAAAGGTCATATGCCTAGATTTTATAAGCTTACATTCAATAATTTTCAGGTCTTTTGTTTACTCAGTAAATTAAAACTTCAACAATTCAGTATAAAGTATTAAAATGAAACTTACTAGAATCTACTTAGTTATAGGTCACATGGTACATCTTGCTTTTTAAATTCCCTTGGGGACTTTGGAAATGTGACTAAATTACACAGAGTCTCATAGCAAGTCTCAGCCCCAAATAGTCTCCTAATTTTTCAAGAACATGTTCTTTTTTCTTTCTTTCTTTCTTTTTTTTTTAAGATTTTATTTATTTATGATAGATACAGAGAGAAAGAGAGGCAGAGACACAGGCAGAGGGAGAGGCAGCCTCCATGCTGGGAGCCCAACGCGGGACTCGATCCCGGGGTTCCAGGATCATGCCCTGGGCCAAAGGCAGGAGCTAAACCGCTGAGCCATGCAGGGATCCCCTCAAAAACATGTTTAATGCAATTTTTCAAACCAAAACTCCAACCAAAATGTGAATCAATGAGATAAAAGCAAAAAGTGGCATGAAAAATCATTTTCAAAAAGATTTTAATCACTTAAATGATTTCAACATTTAAATCATATGAAATGATATATAACAACTTACCATATTCCTTTTCATTTACTTCAGAGATGGGTTCAGAAATGACACTGCAGAAAGAAATGGCACTTGCCGCAGAGGGGTTCCGAGAATGTCCCATGTGGTGTGGCACCTTTTTCACGTTCTTCAAGGCTTCCTCAGCCTGCTCTTGCTCCATTGCTGCAACCATATCCTTATATGCTTTTCTGGCTTCCTCAGTGAGCTCCACTAACTTATTAAACAGGCTCTAAAAAGAGATTTTGATTAGTTCATTATTTTGTTATACTTTTTATTCCCATAATTAACAATAAATCTCTTCTGTTTGAGGATCACACACACTTTCAATCAGCAGAAAATCCAAATGGTATGCACACTGCAGAACTTTATAACATATTCTGCAACTTACAGATATTGTTTATGTAATTCTCACAAGTCTGAGGAAATTTCTTGATTCAATACTAGTCACTAACTGTGATATACTAAAAGTTCTTGCAAAGCTTATCAATTTAACAACTGCACCCTTTAGTATCTGGCACTACAGCGAGTACCAAGACCACTGGAATACCATTCTGCTCTTAAGAGAACTTCCATGTGGCTGAAAGATAGGAGACACCAATGATCCAAGGTACCATATCTTAAATACCTTGAGATGTACAAAACATTTTGGCTTTTGGAAGAAACCTCAAATCTAACTGCTGAGGATCACTGAAGAATTTACAAAGTAGTTATCACCTCTGATAATAGGCCTTGAAAAATAGGCCTATACAATTTTGAGGGGTGGAGATACTGCATTCTTAGCCAAGCATGCAAAACAATAAGTATAGGTACAGACTTAAGGAAGTACAAGGCTTGTCTGGGGAGCAGTGAACAATCTTATATGGATTAGAATATAAGGGAATGAATGTATGCAATGTGATGTCAAAGGATCTAGAAGATGGCAGTCCCCACACAAGAATTAAAAGTTCCCTGTTGTAAAAAAAAAAAAGTTCCCTGAATGTGTGCTTATTGGAAGAGCTTGAAGAAGATCAAAAGAAGTCAGTGATGGTGTGGCTAGCTGAGACCTTGATGATGGAAAATATGACACTTACAAGAAAGACAAGACAAAGATATTTGGACAAATGCAAATCATAAAAATATAATAAAGAGCCTAAAGTAGAATGTGGAGCTAAATAATCAGAAGTTCCTCCATCAGTGAAACAAGAATGAACATGAATGGAATTAATAATTCTAGCAAAATTGTGGATGATGGACCATATACATATTAATAAAATGGCAAAATTCATATAGCACTGAAGTTGAACTTCAACAATTATGACATCTAAAAAACTCCAAAGAAAACTGAAGTTTCCACAAGCACTAGAAAATCCAATTGAATAACTTCTTTGTAATTTTTACATCATAATTAAACAACCTTCTACTCCTGTTTAATGTCTTGATTTAGTATCACAATACAACATACCCACACAATAAATATTATCAGATGGTAAACATGACCTGAACATTTCTAAGAAAATGTTAATATTATATATTAAATTATACTTTCAGACAATGGGAGGAAAAGTACAGTACAATTTTCCTCCTCCTACCAAGTCACTGTCATTTAAGTATAAACTGTAACTGGATGAAAGAATGGCAAAAAGTATCATTTTTTGCTATGGAATAATATGTCTCTGAAAATTAAACTTAAAAAGGAAAAATGTAAGTAGCATGCCTTACCCAGCTTCAGTTTAAATTGTTTCAAGTAGTAGGTACAATGAATGCTATTGCCAACTGCATTGATTTTGAAGAGTGGTAACTACTGGTCATATCAAAATATACTCAGGATTTACTTATTTTTAAAAAGAAGAAAATAACAGATTCTGGTAAAAACAGTTTATGTGTTACATGTAACAGACTTCCTAAATATTTGTTTGCAATGTTTAACAATCTATGCATTTAACTGAAGCCAACAACAACCACAAAAAAATAGGCATATGGATGTGTGATACTAACATTCATTTTAGAATATAAATAAAACACAGAAATAATTGGGAATAAAATAAGAAAGAAGAGAAAAAAAGAAAATTTAAGAGAAAAGCTATCAGGGAATATAAACCTTGAATGTCAGGGTAAGGGAAGTTTAGTTTAATTCAAAGGTTAGTTTTAGCAGATGGTAAAAATAACTTAGGTGTACTACCACATTATTGCAAATGGGTACACTTGATAATATACCACTATTTCCTTTACCCCCATTTTAAGAGTATATTTTGGTTTAAAAAATAACTTACCTATCTCAAAATAGTAGAAGAATAGGAAAACAACGTACAAACAAAACTGGCAAGCATTTTTAAAAAAACATACAAATACCCTAGTATATAAAATTCAGTGAGAAGTCAATACAATTAAAAACAAACATGTCCACTTTTCCTGACCTCAATCTCATCCTATTCCATAAACAGTGAACAAAAAGAGAGTACATTTTTATTAGGTGTCTTTATATATGACCCTTTTATCCTACAGAGGTGGGAAACTTATCACCCAAATTCTCATATGCAGTTTAACATAGCAAGCAAGTATACATATACCACAAAATTTATTAAACATTTATTACCTGCTGAGAGTCAATTAATGTGAAAGGTGTCAGGGTCACAAAGACAAGAGCCCTGCCCTTAAGGAATTCATAGTTAAAGGAAAAGAAACACACAAACTACAGCAAGGCAGTATGACATCTATGACAGAGAAAAGCATAGGCTATCGTGGGAGCAGAAATAGTACATACTCGTAGAGTAGGTGGGTAGATAATTTCATGGGTAGTGGGAGAGAAACTGAATGGACAGGGAAATGGTGGTATGTAAACATGGTGACTAGATATGAAAGGACACACACTTAAATATATAAGAACAGTATGGCTGGGAAGAGGGAAAATGGTCCATGAATGGTGTTATAAAATACTTCAGAATCAACTTCGTAAGAGTCTTAAAATGTTATCAGTTAATAAGCATTACTGGAGATAAATAACTTACTCTAATTATTAATACCAGCCTATTATTATTATTATTATTATTATTATTATTATTACTTATTATCAGCTCCTATGAGCAAAGCTTTGTATTAGCAGACTAGAAGAGGAAGATACAGGTATCATGAGTGCAGAAGTATTCTGACAATTGGTTAGGAATTTCACTTTCATAAAAAATCCTCTCTAAATAAAGCATCCTCTTCTCTCTTGACTCCAAGTAGCACAAAATACAGCTAATCTATATATTGAAGAAAATTATTTTAGATCATATGATATCGAATATCTTTACCCAGCAGTTAAATACATTATCATATATTACAAAACTGAACCCAGAAGAAAAAAGCGCTATGGGAAAAACAGGAGCTAAAATCTTTACAGCCAAAATGCTGTAGGATTAACTTGTGTAAATGCTTTTAACAATAAAAAAAGGAAATGTAATACTCAAGAATTTTCCACTCATTCTTGGGAGAGTCCTCTCACTTCTTCAAATGCTTAAACATAATGCTGGCATGTGTCAATAGAAAATGTATGGGGGGGAGGGGAAAAGAGAGAATGAGGGAGTGTATCCTCTTAAGTCTTACCTCAGCACCAAAGTAGTTGAAGATTCCCACTACGCTAACAGGAACCAGCTTGTTCACACAGCGTCCTAGAGCTTTTCTTCCAAGGGCAAACACAAAAGGAATTTCTTGTTCCCGTGCCATGGCTATAACATTATAAAGAGCCTCATCCAGGCCACCTGAGAAAGTCAACACATGCTGAGGTCTTAATTTACTTATTTCCTAAATGGAGGTATTTTAGCACCCAACAGCTAAAGCATAAATCACAGCAGCAAAGGATTCTATGAATGCTTGTGATACTACCGCTATTGTGTCTATTTTCCTACTGCAATTTAATGACATATAGATGTATGCACATATTTCCTTTATTCCCAATAGATTTTAAAATTCTCCAATGCTAGGGGCACCTGAGTTGCTCAGTGGTTGAGCATCTGCCTTTGGCTCAGGTTGTGATCCAGAGTCCTAGGACTGAGTCTCACAGCGGGCTCCCTGCAGGGAGCCTGCTTCTCCCTCTGCCTATGTCTCTGCTTCTGTGTCTCTCATGAATGAATGAATGAATGAATGAATGAATGAATAAATAAATAAATAAATAAATAAATCTATCTTAAAAAAATTCTTCAATGCCAGTTTTTGTCTCTTCACAGGGATCAGTGGGAACCAAATTTCAATACATTTATTCAAAAAGAAATTAAAAATTTTAATAGTGGCGGTCTTTATCTACTCTCAGCTCAAGTGGCAATAAGACAGATACATATTACTCTTTTTATTGGTATTTCTCCCCTATGGGGAATATGCCTACTACTGCTACCTCTCCATCTGTCTACTCCATTTACTCAGTGTGGCTCATAAAAAGAGACAAATCAGGGTGCATGACACAGTAAAAAATACTGTGTGCAGGTTTACACAAGAGCCTCTGCATATAACTGCTCATTTCTGAAACAAATCACCATAAGGAGGAGCAGAGAACTTTTCTCTAATTCTATTTAAGAGAAAAGGGCCATCAAAGGAAGGTAATATAAACATTTTTTAAGGAGAAATATATTTGCAGAAATAAAGGAATGTACTCTCACAAGCCCTCACTCTGATTACAACAGAGAGGACACTTGGTTGGCCCAATTTAAATCCTTCACTAGTGTTCATAGATTAGGATTTCTTTATAGTCCAGTCTCAATTTTATTACTTAATTTAGGGTAACGAAAAGATTTCACTTTCTTTCCTCATGTTCAATGACATTATGCTTTATACCTAAACTCTGCAGACAGACATATGGCCTTCACTTTAAAATTCATCATATATCCTATAATTATACTAAATAAATATTAAAACACTTCAGAAGTAAAATGTGCATACCTTTTGACTGGATTTTTTCACAGTTTGGAGAAATTATAACACACTTGATCTTATTTAACTTCATATGTTTAGTAACCTCCCTTAGGCCCATAACCAGACGTCTCCTCGCTTTTGCTCTTACAGGATCTTTTTGGTAGATGCGTTCCTGAAAACTGACAAGCTCTTGAAGAAGAAGAGTCACACATTCATCAATCTCCTTACAAAGAACCTGATTACAATACCTGTACAGGAAACCAAAGACAGGTAAGTTCATCCTAATTTACATTTCTGTAATTATAAAGTTATGTTAGGAAAAAAAAAATATCCAATATAAGAGTTTTCACTGAAAAATCAACTCTTTAAAATCTCTTATATCCTTCAGCAAATTAGAAAAAGAGAAGAGGGGACGCCTGGGTGGCTCAGTGGTTGAGCGTCTGTCTGGCCCAGGGCATGATCCTGGAGTCCCGGGATGGAGTCCCACATCAGGCTCCCTGCATGGAGCCTGCTTCTCCCTCTGCCTGTGTCTCTGCCTCTCTCTCTCTCTCTCTCTCTCTCTCTCTGTATCTCTCATGAATAAATAAAATCTTTAAAAAAAAAAAAGAAAAAGAGAAGAGTTTTTCTGAATTATGACAGATTGGCTTTTATGGGAAGGTTGTATTACCCTCAGAGAAGTACTATCCAAACTTCCAATTATTAAATTATTAAGGATATATATCAGATGTTAGCCTGTTATTTAATAAAAAGAGATGACCTAATGTTTCCGGTAAGACGATATAAAGTTATTTCACTCCAGTAAATATCAATGATGCTTCTACTCAGAAAGAAATTTAATTTCCTAGAAGCTAACTGAATGCCCTCAATATCAACCAAGTCATCCTCCACACTCACAATCTCTGGGAATTGGCTTCCTTGACCATAAAAATAAGGAGTTAGGTAAGATGGCCTCAACGGCTCCTCTAACTGAAAGTCTATGGCTTTGGAGGATGAACTCAGTAATTAAATTGAAGCCAAAATCAAAGAAGCTTTGAGGTAAAAGTCACATGCCCTTATAGCAAACAAAGGAACTGAATGAGCCTCTTTATGAGATCATGTATGGTTATAATGCGAGAAACAGAGAGGCAGTGAGTGAGGCCACTCTAGCACTTAATTTCAGGGATAAGGAAGTCATCAAGTTTATTTACTCCCTATTTATTTTATTTTTCAAGTTCTCATCCTTAACCTCTATTATAAAAAGGTACTTAATAGGCAGAATTGGTGTAATTTCTAATCTAAGGCTAATCAGGCAAGTAAATTTCCACTTCTGAATTATGTAATAGAAAAATCTAGCCGACCCTCTTTTAGTAGGAAAAAAAATGTTTTGGAAATTTTTTTCTTTATGTGAAAGATAAGTAGTGTTTAATGAGATGCCTCGGTGGCTTAGTGGTTGAGTGTCTGCCTCTGGCTCAGGTTGTGATCCTGGGGTCCTGGGATCCAGTCCTGCATCAGGGTCCCCACAGGGAGCCTGCTTCTCCCTCTGCCTATGTCTCTGTGTTTCTCATGAATTAAAAACAAAACAAAACCAAACAAAAAATTAAGTAGTGTTTAAATAATAAGTATAACACTACTTGAGAAGATTCAGACTGAGGAAAAATTAACTATCAAAGGTGCAAAATTAAAGAATGCACTTAAAAAATAGAACATCAAAAATGCAGTTTTCTTTATTCTTTCTTCCAAATTACTTCATAGACATGTAACATTTTACTCCCCAAGTGTTTCCTTTGTTCCACATCTGTTATTTGACATTTAATTAACTTCCCAAATCCAGACAAAAAGTATTAGCTCAAAAACAATAGTACAAAGAAGAGGAACAGGATAGAAGGATCAAGATGGCAGAAGAGGAAGATCCCAAGGTCATCTCATCCCACAGACACACCAAAATTACATCATACAGAACAACTCACTGAGAATGACCTGACAAATAGCAAAAACATCTCTTCTACAACTCAAGATAGAAAAAGCCACACCAGACAAGTAGGAGAGGCAGTTCCAGACAGAACCCACATCCCCTGCTCAAGTGACTCCCAAAAAGGAGGGATATCGCAAATGCAGAGGCCATTCTTCCTAAGGAGCAAAGATTCAAGCCCTATATCAAGCATGCACACCCTGGGGACCTGCATCAGGAAGATGAGGCCTCATAATCTCTGGTTTTGTAAATCAATGGGGCTTGACTCTAGGAGACCTAGAGGTCTAAAAGAAATGGAGAATAGTAGAGTCTTAGAAGGCACAGGCACAAACTCACTGGCTGTGAGACCTAGCAGAAGGGCAGCATTTAGAAAAGCACCTGGGTCACATATGAAGATTTGCTGACTAATTTTAGGGCATGTGCAGGAGGGGCAAGGATCTATGGGAACTTTTTCCTGGAATAGAAGCATTGGTGGGAGCCATTTCTGACATTCTTCTTCTACCTTGCTAACACTGCTTGCTCTCCCTCAGCATTACCCCACAGACCCATCCTACCTAAGAATTCTGGCCCCAGTAGGCACCCCCCTCAAAGTGGCTCCCACACCACTGCACCTGGCAGGTAGCCTCAGCCAGATCCCATGCCTCCTACCCTCCAATACAGCTCCCAGTCCGCCAGAGTTGGTGGGCAGCCCAGGCAGGTTCAAGACCCCCCTCTAAAACAACTCCCATGCCACCACACTCAACAAGTGACCTTGCCTGGGATTGGCATCTCTGCAAAGAAGCTACTGCCCTGCTGTGCAGTAGGCAGCCTCAGACTGGCACCTTCCAAAGCAGTTATACCCTCAACCACCAAAACATCCTCAACCATTTCAGCAGGGCCTTTCAGCCAGCTGCAACTGAGGCCATACCCACCTACCACTGTGAACCCAGCAGTCACAGCCCAGCCATAACAGAAGGACACATGCAGTCCACATAGGGGGATACTCCTGAAGTGCCTGGTTCTGGGAACCAGGGGACACTGTGCTTCAAGGCCCCACAGGATACCTTCTATATTATATTAGGTCACTCCATCAAGACTCTGACACATAGCTAATCTACCTAATACATAAAAACAGAGTCAGGTAAAATGAGAAGATAGAGAAATATGTTTCAAACAAAGAACAAGACAAAACCTTAGAAAAGAACGAAATGAACTAGAGATAAGTAAACTACCTAATAAAGAGTTCAAAATAACGGTCATGAAGATGTTCACTAAACTCATGCAGAGTGGATGAACACAGTGAGAACTTCAACAAACAGATACAAAATATCTAAAAAGAACTTATCAGAGTAGAAGATAAAATACATTAGAGGAATCAAAAGCACATTAGATGATGCAGAAGAATGATCAGTGATCTGAAAGACAGGGTATTGAGAATCATCCAAGTTGAACAGCAAGAAGACAAAACAATTTTTAAAAAATGAGGATAGTTTTAGAGATCTCTGAGATAACATTAAGTAAACTAACATTTATATTATAGGAATCCTTTAAGGTGAAAGAGAGAGAAAGGAATAGAAAGCTTATTTGAGGAAATCATAGAAAACTTCCCTAACCTAGGAAAGAAAACAGATATCCAAGTCCAGGAAGCACAGAGAGCCAAAAACAAGACTAACCCAAAGAGATCTACACTAAGACATGTAATAACTAAGATGTCAAAAATTAAAGGAGATAAGTTTAGAAGCAGCAAGAGAAAAGCAACGAATTATGTACAAGAAAACATACATAAAATCATCAGCTGATTTTTCAATAGAAACTGCAAGCAAAACAGAATGGCACCATATACCCAAAGTGCTGAAAGGAAAAAACCTACAACCAAGAAATTTACTTGGCAAGATCAGTACTCAGAATTGAAGAAGAGAAGAAGAGCTTAAAGACAAATGTTAAAAGAGGTAATCAACACTATACTGACCTTGTAAGAAATGTTAAAGGGACTTCTTTAAATGAAAGAGAAAAAGCCATAACCAGAAGAAAATTATAAAAGAAAAAAAATCTCACTGGTAAAAACAAACATATTGCAAAGGTAGTAGATCAATCACTTATTAAAGTCAGTATGAAGGTTAAAAACAAAAATTGTAAAATCAATGATATCTACAATATTTTGTTACAGTTTACAAAGATAAAGATGTAAAGTATGATGTCAAAACATAAAACACTGCAGAATGGGGAAAAATGTAATGCTTTTAGAATGTGTTTGAACTTAAGAAATCATCAACTTAAATAAATTTACATACATAGCATATTATATTTGAACTTCATGATAAACAAAACAAAAACCTGTAATACACAGGAAATAAAAAAGAATCCAAACATAACACTAAAGAAAGTCATCAAATCACAAGGGAAAATATCAAGAGAAAAAAAAAAAGAGAGAGAACTACCAAAACAAAAAACAAAAAATGGCAGTAAGTATATATGCCTACCAATAATTACTTTAAATGTAAATGAAAAAAATACTACAATCAAAGACACAGGGTAGTTGAATGGATAAAAAAGCAAAGCCATCTATATGATGCTTATAAAAGACTTAATTCAGGAGCACCTGAGTGGTTCAGTTAGTTAAGCATCTGACTCTTGATTTTGGCTCAGGTCATGATCTCAGAGTTGTGAGACTGAGAACCTGTGTCAGGCTCTGTTAGGCATGGATCTAGCCTCTCCCTCTCCCTCAGCTTCTCCCAACCACACCCCCGCTGCTCATTCTCACGCTCTCTCTCACTCTCTCTTTCAAAAAGAAAAAGACTCAATTCAGATCTAACACACATACAGACTAGAAGTGAAGAAATGGAAAATGATAGCATGCACACAGAAATGAAAAGAAAGCTAGGATAGCAATAGTTACATTAGACAAAATGGACTTTAAAACAAAGACTATACAAGAGACAAAGAAGGACATTAAATATTGATAAAGGGATCGATCTAATAAGAGGGTATAACAATTGTAAATATCTATGTACCAACACAGGAGCACCTAAATATATAAAGCAAATATTTATAGACATAAAGGTAGAAATTAATAGTAACACAGTAATAGTAGAGAACTTTAACATCTCATCTATATCAATAGATCATTTAGAGAAAATCATCAGTAAGGAAGCAGTGGCCTTAAATTAGACCAGATAGACATAATACATATATAAAGAACACTCCATCCAAAACAGCAGAAAACACATTCTTTTCAAGTGCACATGGAACCTTCTCCAGGGTGGATCATATGTTAGGCCACAAAACAAGTCTCAATACTTTAAGGAGACTGAAATCATATCAAGCATCTTTTCAACTATAATGGGATGAAACTAGAAATCAAGTAGAAGAGGGGAAAAAGCTGGAAAAAAACCACAAACACGAGAAGGCCAAATGACATGCAAATAAACAACCAATGGATCAAAGAAATCAAAGAGGAAATTAAAAAATACCTTGAGACAAATGAAAATGGAAACACAACTCCCCAAATCTGTGGGACAGAACAAAAACAGCTCTAAGAAGGAAGTTTATAGTGATACAGACCTACTCTAAGAAACCAGAAAAATCTCCAAAAAACAATTCTAATCTTACACATAAAAGAACTAAAAAAAGAACAAACAAGCCCAAAGTGAGCAGAAGGAAGTAAATAATAAAGATCAGAGAGGAACTAAATAAAATAGAGACTGAAAAGGAAATAATAGAAAAGACCAATGAAATCAAGAACCAGTACTCTGAAAAAATAAGTAATATTTGTACGGACCTAGATTGTATTATGCTAAGTGAAGTAGGTCAGAGAAAAACTACCATATAATTTCACTTATATGTGAAATCTAAAAAACAAAACAAGTGAACAATTAAAAAAACAAAGGAAGAGAACCATAAATACTGAGAAGGGTGGGAAGAAAGGCACAATGGGTGAAGAAGAGGGGAGATACCTGCTTTCAGTAATGGAATAAGTCATGGGGATAAAAGGTACAACATAGGAAATAAAGTCAATGGTACTGTAATAGCATTGTATAATGACAGATGGTAGGTACACTTATGGTGAGCATAACATACAGACTTGTCAAATCATTATGTTATACACCTGAAACTAATGTAATATTGTATGTCAACTATATTCAATTTTTAAAAAAGGACAATAACGATAAACTTTTAGCCAGACTCATCAAGAAAAGAAAGGGGGGCCCAAATAAACAAACCCAGAAATAGATGTTGTTACAACTGACAACAGAGATATAAAGAACCAAAAAAGACTACTATGAAAAATTATACATCAATAAATTGGGCAACTGAGAAGAAATGGTTAAATTCTAGAAGTACACAATCTTCCCAAACTAATCATTAAGAAATAGAAAATCTAAACACTATTTATTAGTAATGAAATAGAATTTAAAAAAATAAAAAAATCAGAACAAAAGTCCAGGACCAGACAGCTTCACAGATGAATCCATCAAACATTTAATACCTATTCTTCTCAAACTATTCCAAAAAATAAAAAAAAAAGAGCAAGGAACACTTCCAAATTCATTCTATGAGACTCTGATACTAAAACTAGACAAAAACATCACAAAAAAAGAAAGTTACAGGCCAATATTCCTCATGAACATAGATGCAAAAATCTTCAACAAAATATTAGCAAATCAACTTCAATAATACATTACAAGAATCACAGGGGCACCTGGGTAGCTCAGTGGTTGAGCATCTGCCTCTGGCTCAGATCGTGATCCCAGGATCCTGGGATCGAGTCCCACATGTTTCTCCCTCTGCCTATGTCTCTGCCTCTTTCTCTCTCTCTCTCTCTCATGAATAAATAAATAAAATATTTAAAAAAATAAAAGAATCACAGCATGATCAAATGGCATTTATTCTTATTCCAGGGATGCAGAGATAATTCAACATCTACAAATCAATCATCATACAACATTAACAAAATGAAGGATAAAAATCATATGACCTTTTCAACAGATGCAGAAAAACATTTAACAAAATTCAACATTCATTTATAAAACTTCTCAACAGTGAATACACAGGGAACATACTTCAGCATAATAAAGGCCATATATAACAAACTCACAGTTATACCATACTCAACAGTGAAAAGCTGAAAGCTTTTCCTCTAAGATGAGGAATAAGACAAAGATGCTCTGTCTTGCCAGTTTTATTCAACATGGTACTAGAAATCTTAGCCACAGCAATCAGAGAAGAAAAAGAAATAAAAGGCATCCAAGTTGGTAAAGAAGTGATATTATCACTATTTGCAGATGAAATGATACTGTCCATAGAAAACACTAAAGACCACACCAGAAAACAACTAGAACTAATAAATAAATTCAGTAAAGCAAAAATAAATAAATAAATTCAGTAAAGCTACAGGATACAAAAGTAATATACAAAAATCTCTTGCACCTCTATACAATAATAACAAACTAGCAGAAAGAGAAATTATGAAAACAATCCCATTTACAACTGCATCAAAAAGAATAAAATACCTAGGAATAAATTTAACCATGGAGGTATAAAAACTGTACACTGAAAACTATTAAGACACTGATGAAAGAAACTAAAGATAATATAAATTGAAAGATATAGTGTGCTCATGGAAGAATATTGTTCAATGTCCACACTATGCAAAGCAATTTACAGATTTAAAGCAATCCCTATCAAAATAGCATTTTTCTCAAAACTAGAACAAGGAATCCTAAAAATTGTAGGGAATCACAAAAGACCAAATAGCCAAAGCACTCTTGAGAGAGAACAAACCTGGAGGTACATGCCCAGATTTAAAACTATATTGCAAAGCTATAGTAATCAAAAAAGGGTGCTACCAGCACAGAAACAGAAAGATTAATAGAACAGACTAAAAAGCTCAGAAATAAATCCACACTTACACGGTCAATCTATGACAAAAAAAATACAAGGATATACAATAGGGAAAAGACCATCTCTTCAATAAACAGTGCTGTGAAAATTGGACAGCTATTTACAAAAGAATAAAACTGGAACCACTTTCTTATACCATATACAAAAATAATCTCAAAATGGATTAAAGACCAGGATGCCTGGGTGGCTCAGCAGTTGGGCACCTGCCTTTGGCTCAGGTCGTGATCCGGGGATCTGGGATCAAGTCCCACATGGGGCTCCCTGTGAGGATCTTGCTTCTCCCTCTGCCTATGTTTCTGCCTCCCTCTCTATGTCTTTCATGAATAAATAAATAAATATTTTTTAAAAATGGATTAAAGACTTAAATATAAAACCTGAAACCAGGAAACTCCTACAGGAAAACTTCATCAGTAAATTCTTGGACATCAGTCTTAGCAATATATATATTTTTTGGATCTGTATCCTCAGGCAAGGGCAACAAAAGTAAAAATAAAAAAAATTTTTTTGATGAAACTTCATCAAACTAAAAAGCTTTTACACAACAAAGGAAACCATCAATAAATGAAAAAGACAACCTACTGAGTGGGAGAAGATACCTGCAGATGATATGTTAGCTAAGAGGTTAATATCCAAAAAAAAGAGGTTAATACCCAGAGTACATATAAGGACTCCTATAACTAAACACCAAAAGAGCCCCAAATAATCTGATTAGAAAATGGGCAGAGGACCTGAACAGACATTCCAAAGACGACCTACAGATGGCCGACAGACACATGAAAAGATGTTCAATATCACTTATCTTCAGGGAAATATAAATCAAAACCACTATCAAAGATATCACCTCACACCTGTCAGGATTGCTAGAATCAAGATGATAGAAAGCAAGTACTGGCGAGGACATGGAGAAAAGGGAACCTTCATGTACTACTGGCAGGAATGTAAACTGGTGTAGCCACTACAAAAAACAGTACGTAGGTACCTCAAAAAATTGAAAACAGAACTACCATATAATCTAGCAACTCCATTTCCTGGTATTTATCTAAAGAAAACAAAAACATAGATCCAAAAAGATACAGGTCCACTATGTTCACTGCAGCATTTTTTATAATAAACCAAGATAGGGAAGCAACCTAAATGTCCATAAATAAATGAATGAATAAAGAAGATGGGGGTATGGCTTTGTATGGAATATTATATACTATGTCTGGCATATTACTCAGCTATAAAAAAAGAATCAAATCTTGTCAAATGCAACAACATGGATGGACCCAGAGGGTATTATGCTAAGTGAAATAAATCAAAGAAAAATAAATATCCTATGATATTGTGGAATCTAAAAAACAAAACAAATGAACAAAACAGAAACAGACTCATAAACACAGAAAACAAAATGGTGGTTGCCAGATGGGAAGGGAGTAGAGATAATAGGCAAAACAGGTGAAGGGGATTAAGAAGTACAAACTTCCAGTTATAAAATAAGTAAGTCAAAAATATTATAATTACTGTATGGTGACATATAGTAACTAAAACTTATCGGGGTAATCATTTCATAATGTATATGAATGTCAAATCACTATATAGTACCTCTAAAACTAATATAATAATGTGTACCACTACACTTCAATTAAAAAAAAAAAAGAACAACAAAAAAAAGGAACAGAACAAACCAATATGGTTTGGATTCATACCGATTTTACTTTCACCCTGGGATTCTTTCGTATGTCATTTTTAAATGTAACATCTGCACAAATGTTAAAAATCCTAAAATCCTTCATAGCATTAACTGTTAGAGTACAAAACTATTCACTGATAAGCATTTTATTTATTTATTTATTTATTTTTTGATAAGCATTTTAAAACTTAGAAATATTTGCTTAAAAACAGTTTTTATATAGTGGGTTTACTTCATGTAACAGAGTCTTAGAAACTTGTTTTTAATAATAGCATTTTTTTCCTGAAAGGCCAATAATATAAAAAAAAGAGCAAAAGCATTTGAGGAGGAAAAACCTCGAATTAAGGCACTGAGTATGTAAGATGTAAAAGGCCAAATTTCTAGGTTTATTTATAAACACTATCTGATATAAAAAGAATATATTTACTGTCAAATCATTTTCACATGAACACTGATAACTGACATAAGTCAAATGCTTTAAGTAAAATAAAACCAACTGTTAAAAAATTTGAAAGAACTTAAATAATCTTTGAAGTTTTGTATGCTCAACCAAGTAACGATAATACTGTATTCAGAGCTACAATCAAGGTAATTAAACTACTCAATCTCAATAATGAGACTAAAACTTACTCTCTAAATCTTTTGCTGTGGATTTTGGTTATTGTCGAAGATGCCATTGGACTGCCTATCCCAGAACTAGCCGGAGAGCCTTGTGACACAGGTGTCATACAGTATGGAGAGTTCTGACTTGCTGGAGAAAGCGAAGTATCACTGGGCATGCTCAGTCCAGTATCTGTGGAGATGTGGGGAGAGGGGAAAAAATTTAGAAACTTCAAATGCTGAAAAGCTATATATTGATCAATACTCCTTAGAATGACAGCTGTCTTTTGTATAACTTCCAAATTCTCCAGAAGCTAACAAGTTGGGCATTGTTTATAACACAAACACTTCTTATATACTACAAAAATGAAGTCTTCCTATTATCTTTTAAAACATAAAAATCAAGCACAGCCTATAAGTCTCTACACAAGAGATGAGAGAAAGCCAAATGATCTAAGATATGTATTCTTAGAGGATTTAAATTGAAGAACAAAGGTAATAACTTCTGAACCTCTTTCCAGATCATATTACCCATCTCCTTCGTCTCTATTTTTTCACTTATTTCTTAACTGTCTAAAAATTCCCATTCTTGCTGGTAATGATGAGTTCTACTTCACTCATTCTCTCCACACCACTCCAATTTCTTCAGACACCATCTCAGTTTCTCTCTCATTTGATCTTTGCTTCTGTGCTCAGGCAGCTTCATTATTTAGGTACCATCTCTTGAACTGACTGCTTCCTTCATTTGCTGCTTCTTTCCTAAATAGCTAAATTCAGGAAACAAGTTCTTATTTGTATTCCAGTCCACTAATTAGCAAAGTTACATGTATCTTATCTCCTTACCAAAGCTTTTTGCAGCAGGACCAATCCATTATTTATCTTTATTACATTTCCTGACCTTCCTAGCCCAAAGCCAGTTACTAAAGTACACATGAGAGGTGTCTAATAAACACCTGAATGAATGCTGAATTCATCCATTTTTGAATGAATGGATAAACCTAAATACAAACAAAAGGATATTTAATTGAGAGTAAAAGGGAATCATAACCAATATGTCCTAGCTGAACAATCTTCAGAAGCAAACTCTCTTCTAAGCACAATGGAACACTGCCACTTAATATGTATAAATCAGAATTAAATATGTTGCAGAAAGAATACATATGTACTAGCAGGAAAAGGGATCTAGTCTGGTATCTCTTAAAATCTCTCTTTCACAACAGTAAAAAATATCAGAAGCAATGTGCAGTTTTGCTTTTCTCACCTACAATCATGTGTGCTGGCTACTATATGGGACTAAAGCTTACTGACCAGCTGAGTTCAGCACAATAAGAGGCTTTGTAATTCTCTACTCACTGTGGTATATGTATTCATGAAAGCAAGAAAGGAAATCAACAAAAACAATCCAATAAAAACAGTCTTATGAAGAAAAAAGCCAATAGTGTCCAAAATACAAAAGAAGACAAAATTAAAAGAACAGGGGACACACTGGTGAGATCATAATTATTAGTATTTGCACAAATCCAGGACTTAAGCCTCAAAAATGCCACAGACCTATTATGTTACACCTCCCCCCACCCTTTTAAATGTCTCCCTATAGAAGCATCTTCAAAAGAAACCACTCTCAAAAATAAAGGAAGTTAGACAAAATGTGGAATCTATCCTGCAATTAGGATAACTAGTGATGGCTTAGCAATTAAAATACTCTAGACCATTCCATGATAAGGGAGAAAGGGGTGATCTTACCTTCCTGGGAAACAGTCTCCTGTGGCAAATCATCAATAAAATCTAAGTGCATTTCTATTGGTTCCTCAGATCCCAAAAGGTTGTGGTCCACAGTTAAACGGCCCTTCTTTTCCTCTCTTTCTTTCAAAATAACCTAAAAGTCATTACCGATCTTTAATTACTGATCACTCTTTAAGTACGTATTGAATGATGAAAATGTTTGCTATTACACAGATATAGTTCACTTACAAATGGCCATGAGGAGCTTGGTTGGCTACATGTTTAGTTGGCTACAAAGAAACTTACTGGCAAAAAGGTAAATGTGATTTTAGACACTATAGTTGAAAGAAGTACTCTATCCAAAATAAGGAAGGGCAGTTATGCTATATAATGCTACAGCTATCAAACTACACCTGCTTCCCTCTTTAAATCCTGACTGACAATGGGTCACCTGGGTGGGTCAGTAGTTGAGCATCTGCCTTCCGCTCAGAGTGTGATCCCGCGGTCCCGGGATGGAGTCCCACATTGAGCTCCCTGCATGGGGCCTGCCTCTCCCTCTGCCTGTGTCTCTGCCCTCTCTCTCTCTCTCTCTCATAAATAAATAAAATCTTTGAAAGAAAAAATCCTAAAAAAAAAAAAAAAAAGAAAAAGAAAAAAAAGAAAAAAAAAGAAAAAATCCTAACTGACAAACTAGAGTTTCCACAAAAAATGGGTAAAAAAAAAAATGTGGAAGCCAGGTCATACAGTTAAAATAGATTTACATTTTGTAGTTTTCAATTATTTGGACATGGATTATCTTATCCTGCTCCTACCAACACTGAGTTAAATAGAGCAGATATTATCTAGACTTACAGAAAAAGAAGATAAGGGTAAGAAAGGTTCACCTATAACTATATAATTTAGTACCAGAATCCAGGCTTCTGATTCCTACGGTCCAATGTTTTAGATGCCAAATGTTTAACTTTTTTTTTAACCTTACAGAGAGAATTTATCCTCCAGGGTCTTGTTCAACACAAAGAGATAACTGTGATGCTGATGATATCCCCAACCTCCAATTACCTAGTCACTGTAAGGATGTACACCCATGACTATCTCACAACAATCTATTGGGTAAAACACCACAACTACTTTTGCAAAACAGATTTAAGTCCTTATTTATCTTATAAAATAAACATCCCCAGATTTTGGTTTACCTTTTTAAGTGCTGTGGGCCGTTTTAGTTTTGCAATTTCCTTCTCTTTTCCTTTCTTTGCTTTAGAGGAAGTAATGTCCAATGAATTAAAGGATGCCAAACAGGGCTGACTTTTGGTTAAAGGTTTTCTGTTAGTAGAGTCTTTAGTGTGAAAAGAAGCTGCAGTAACCACTAAAAACAAACAAGAACATTAGTTTTACTATTATGGCCAACACCACATACTATGAAAATTTCTAATGATAAATCTACAAGAACATCCTCTTCTTCTGGGAAAAACAAACATCATAACAGTAGGAGTGGTACAGGGCCATGCAGTCTCTCTCAGGTACAGCTTTTATGCATCCATTTAGCCTCCGTAAGATAAAGACGACAAAGAATGTGATTAACTAATTTAGCAATCCAAAGCAGGAACAAATAGATTATTAGTTCCACTCCACCCCAGCAACCCTCAAGCATGTAATTAATTCCCTGCAACTAGTTTCCAAGCAGAACCACTCTACCTCTGAAATTTCAAAACTTTGCACTTCTCCTTATTCCTACTAAATCCTACATAAGAATCACCCTTATATAAAACACATAGTCACTACTCTCCTCATTTCAGCCTGCCAGTGAAGAATAATTTTCCCCTTTGGTTGCACTCTTCTATACCTCAGTAGTTCTTTTATTCCTGATTGATACCCTCACCCTCTAGTGGCTACCCCAATCCTTTAACGGGTCCAAAGACTCAAATCTCAATCCTCTCACTCTAGGAGCAAAAAACCTCTCCTGCTACTTCCCTGAGAAGCTGCTATCCAATATAAATGTATAAGCCACCTGAGAGGAGCCAGTAGGCATCTTAATTCCTGTTGAAGACTTATCACCACTCTCTACTCCTAATCCCATCTCAAGATTAATTCCTCAAGGATCTTGCTCTGTTCCTTTCCCCTTGCATCTGTCAAGGTCTTCCCAACTCCCAAAAAGAAGCTAAAATCTCCTGTATATAGAAGGGAATAAAAAAAAAAAAAAAAAAAGACAAACCAACAAAAACTTTCCCTTGACTGGCTTCCCCTCAAGTTAAGGTACTATCACTCTCCTTTCCTTCCTTATTAAACTTCTCAATACTCTGCTTTATCAGTTATTTATACTGATGTGGATGCTATCTAGTTGTATCCAAGCAATGAGGTAAGCATAGGATCCTCCTACCACACCATCTTCCCCAGAGGTCCTGAAATAGTCTGCTTTCTCAACATCACTTCCCAAATCATTACAATGTGACCTCTGCCCTACCCACACCCTCACAACGATTGTCAAGATCACATACAAGCTTGTAATTGCTAAATCTATTCTCTATTCTGTATTTTCAGCATTTGATAACAAAGACCACATCCCCTTCCTCAAAATTCTGTCCTTGCCTTGCATGACGTTATACTCTCCTATTTTCCTTACTCTTTTTCAAACCTATTTTTTTTGGTTCTTGCTGTTCTTTAAATCTGAGCATTCCACAACACTTGATTCCCAAATATACTTTTCCTAACTTTTTTCCCTTGACAATCTTATGTATTTCCACAACTACACATCCATCTCTATTTGAAACTCACTAACTTCTAACCTAAATTGCACATACATAACTACGTGTTAAGTATAAACCACCAGGATCTCCCTAACTAGCATTTCAAATACAACAGGGCTGGAGTCTGTTCTTCCAAATTAAATTCTTCTTCCATGATACTTGTTTGATATCATCATAATTACCACAATCCTAACTAGGAGAGTTTGGAGTCACGGAGCCAATCTTTGACCTGTTTCTATGTTCCATCAGTTAAAAACAAAAACACCCTACCAATTCCTCACAATCCTTTTACATATTTACTACAGTCTCATCTTTTCTTGGACTTCCCAAGAAAGTCAATTTCTTTGTAATCAATGCTTTCCAATGTAATAAACACTGGTGACAGGTTAGAGTTTAATCTCATTTCCATCTGATAATAACCCTACTCTCCCTTCAAAGCCCATTCCAAATGGTTTCATATATGAAACCATTTGTAATGTCTTCTTCACACCTCCCTGTTGACATAAATCACTCTTCGCAAGTTCATAAAACTTTGGGATCTTTCCTTAGGCACTGCTCTTTGTTAGTTATTTGTGTATGTTTTTTTTTCAACTAGTTTATAAATCTTTTGAACACAGGTATATTTCAGTCTATAATTCCACAATCCCTGACACCATGATTTCCATGTAGATATCTATAATTGTATATATTAACATTTACTAAATGAACCAAAGTTATAACAATGAAGCCATGTGAAGAGGTTAATAATCTCTTCTCCATAGTAACTAGTTAACATTTATTGAGTGACTATAACCAAGATGCTCTTCTGACTACTTTACATGCATCATCTCATTTACTCTTCAAAACAACCCTGTAGCAGGTATCATTACCTCCATCTTAATGTCAGGAAACTGAGGCACAGCAAAGTTAAATAATTTGCCAAGGAAATACAGAGAAGCACAGGATTCAAACCCAGGCAGTCAAACTCCAAAGCCCCTGGCCATACTGCCTTCAGAACACCACTCTCAGTTCTACTGCTATAGTCCTTTACTCTTTAGTGAGATATAACTGTCCCACTCCCAAACTCAACAACATTTAACTCAAAAGCTTACTACCAATATTATTTTTACTAAGTTACTCAAAGCTAAGGTGTACACTGGACAAGTAACTCGCTATAGGTTTAAACATTTTGCAGAGAGAATGAAAGCTATACACTGTTAATTATCTTTCTGTCTAAAAACAACAGACCCTTTACACAGAAACAGAAGAAATATAAAAATATTGAATTCTGCCTCTTAACATCAGGCTTTTTGTTGGTGCCTTTCCTTTTTCTTTATCTTATTCCTCTCCTCTACAACAAAGGCTATGAAAAGAAATGAGGGAGCATGCAAGAGCTGAACTCTAAATATGACGAGGTTTGCTAAAATATACATTACCATTTCAGTAGAAAGCCAAATCATTTATTCTCTCTCTCTCTCTCTCCCCCTCCTTGATCAAAACTCCTATGTTTCCTCTTATCCAATTTAAAAGTTATAAAGCCAAATTAGTTGTGATTCCTATTTCAATCTTTAAAGAAGAAAAATATTAGCTGGTTCACAATGTACACCAAATGACATTTGAACGGAGACCTGAAGAATGTGAACGAACAAACCACACCAGTATATGAGGAAAGAGAGTTCAAGGGAAAAGAAATAGCAAGCACAAAGATACTAAGCTAGGGACATGGTGGGTGTGTCTGTGGAACAGTGACAGGGCTGACTGGCTAGAGCTGTGTGAGTCAGACAGAATGATAATGAGGGCAAAAAGGTCATAGGATCAGCTAAGACATGGCCTTAGGACTCTGGCTTTACTGCAAGTGAGATCAAGAGCTACTGCAGGGTTCTGAGCAGCAGAGTGATATAATGTTGTTTATATTTTTAAAAGATCACTCCAAGACAGACTGCCAATAGGTAGTAAATAGTAGGCAACCACAGTGTAGTTCAATGATGTGGGCTACAAGGGGAACAGGAGAGGAACTGATGAGTAGACTCTGGGTCTTTTAGATATATACAATTAAGATTAACAATATTCAAAACCTATTACCAAAATCAAACAGTGAATTGCTCAGATAGTGAGATCACCTGTATATGCCAGAGGTCTGGTATTAGTAATCTGCCGTGCCTTCATTGCTTGTTGCTGCTTTTCCAGAGCTGCTAACATGTCCCCCAAATCTAGCTGCACAGGGGTTTTATTCTTTTTTCCAGCTGCCTTTGATAAAGCTTCCTGAAAGATAAATGAAACATTTACTTTTTGTGACGGTATTAAAGTGTGGCAATTTATGACGGTTCTATCTGTTGCTCCTTCTGTCCATCCCCCCAAATCTACCAATTACATTTGTTCATAAGAATGAATAAATACCTGTAGTTTTTTTTGCTCCATACTTATTTCTGAATATTCTTGAGCTGTGGCAAGGGCAGCTGCTAATGCTTTCTTCTTCTGACTTTTTGCACGTTTAGGAACCGAGGTTGTAATGGGAATTGGAGTCTGAACTATATTGATTGGTGAGTTTTCAGGTAAATCATCCAACTAGGATAATCAGACAAAAACATTTGTTAGTAATTCCACAAAAGTCTGACCATAAGGAAAGGCAATCCATAATGTGGGATGTTCTACAGTATATCTGGACTGGAATCTTTGAGGATTCAATGTCATAAAGAACAGAGTGAGAGGGTGGGATCCTTCCAGACTGGGAAATAATAAAGAGACAAACAGCTTAATGTAATTAGTGACACTTGTCTGGATCCTGGCCTGTAAACAAAATAACTCCCAAGTTTTGTAACAAAAGGGAAAATAGACCATATGCTTTATGATTTCATTTAATTAATGGTATTTTCTTGTCTCTAATAGAACTATGGATTTTATAGGAAAGTGTCTTTGTTCTGGCTATTGTGAAAATAAATATTAAGTACCAAATTGTTTCTTCTCTATAATGCTGCCCCACATCTTTATACTAACATGTAATACTTCAACACAGCCACAGTTCAAAAGATGTTCAAATATTTCATCTTTTCAAAAGAGTCACTTACTACTTTTGAAGAAAGTTTCTGTTGGATAGTCTCATCTTTAGTATTTCCATTCTCATTTAGTTCTTGAAATCCATCTTCATCCTGAAATAGTATGACATTTTATTTTTATTTTATTTTTAAAAAATTTTTTATTTATTTATGATAGTCACACAGAGAGAGAGAGAGAGGCAGAGACACAGGCAGAGGGAGAAGCAGGCTCCATGCACCGGGAGCCTGACATGGGATTCGATGCTGGGTCTCCAGGATCACACCCTGAGCCAAAGGCAGGCGCCAAACCGCTGCACCACCCAGGGAGCCCTAGTATGACATTTTAAGTAAGAACAGTTCAAAGCAAGAAATCCTAAGAAAAACATTTTACAATGAAAAATGGGGAACTAATTTTTGAAATTCTAATATTAAACTATTTAAAGTCAGACTGAAAAAGGAGATTTCATTTCTCACATGCTACAACATAGTTAAAATTCATTATTCAACAATGAGGGCATATCTGAACATGTCCATTCTTTGGTTTTCTGTATCTATTTCATTTTTATTAGTTAGTTCTACTTTTAAAATGGGTAGGTAGTTAAAAAGGAATACAAAAGGGTTTTTACCATGTTTCAGATAATTTGGAAAATATTTTCAACAGATGGCTTAATATGAATTTCATAAATATACTTCCTGTCCTGCAATACTATACATATCTGTCAATAAGGTTAAAAGTTAAAAAAAATTTTTTTAAAAATCCTATCCAAAGTAATATCTTAACCAATATCCTCCTTTACAGTGAAGATTCTATCTAATATCTTTAAGTATAAGGATGGACTAATTATAGGTTAAGTACAAAAGACAAATCTCCCACATATATTATTGTACAATAATTGAATAGAAATGTCCTTAAGGTCACTTACTAAGCTTATCTAACATATTATTCATTTCTAGTCTCTGGCCTCAAGCACATTTTCCAGTTTAATTTCCATCTATTGGCCCATTTTACAGAAACTATGATCCAACAAAAATGTGTTACCTGGCATGAAGTTCACTATCTAGACACAACCAAATTCTACTCATTCTTTAAAATCTATTCCAAAGATTATCTCTACCCTACCCCAAACCCAAAGGGACTTTCAACTCCAACCACACCCAAGCAAGTGTTAGGTGTGCATGCATCTACATTTCTCTACTATACCGCAATCTCCCTAAGGCTACTGTGTTTACTCAATGTATCAAAGCATCTTATTTACACATATAACAGGCCTCCAATAACAGCCAGTTAGATAAGTAAACAATAAAAATATTGCAATCAGAATACAAACTTTCTCCCTATTAGAGAAACTAAAATAGTTTTTTTCTTCTCCAAGATTCTCCTGCATAGCAGCACCAATTAACTAAACTGAACCATTCAAATCTAAGAAACTGGACAGAGAGACTAAACAGTAATAATGAAAATTAGGGATAAAGTTTCATACTAAGAGAAACCCACATAAGATCAAGTTCTACCTTGACATGTTACCTCAAAATGAATACTCATGACAGAAGTTGTAAAAATAAACCTTAATAAAGTTAATGTTTGACTAAGTATACATATCCAGGACAAAAATGAATCAATACTTCTAAGTAATTTATAATCTAATAGAATCACAAGTTAAGACATAAAAAGCACTAATCAGAATGCAAGATTATTTTTTTTAAAGATTTATTTATTTATCCATGAGTGATGGAGAGAGAGAGAGAGAGAGAGAGAGAGAGAGAGAGAGGCAGAGACAAAGGCAGAGGAAGAAGCAGGCTCCATGCAGGAAGCCTGATGTGGGACTCAATCCCGGATCCCAGGATCACGCCTTGAGCCGAAGGCAGACGCTCAACCACTGAGCCACCCAGGGGTCCCAAGATAATTAATTTCTTAATGGGAAAGTCTGCTATAGCAGTTTACAAATAGAGCCTAAAAAGAAATACCTCAAAATATAAAGACTCAGAATTTGAGTCGCCTCTATGAGACTGACTGGCGTTTAACTGCTTATTATTATCTTGTCTCTTCAGCAAATTCTGTCTTCTTTCTGAGGAAGTACTATGTCCTCGGCATCTGAATCCAACCTAAGTAAGCCCCAAAAGAAAAAAATATGTAAGTGAAAATTTTACTGAGGTACAACATACTTACAGAAGAGTACACAAAAGTATACAACTCAATGGATTTTCATAAGTGCATAATTTATTATAAAAGGTTAAAGAGCTTTTGACAAATAAGATCATTTTAAGGAAATTATAAAAATGTGAAAAATGCAAGGTCCCTCCCCACCAAATAAATTAACATTTAATCAGCTTTACTTGTAATAGCCAAAAACTGGAAACAATCCAGACGTCCCTGACTGGAAGGATAAACTTACTGTGGTACCTCCCTACAACAGAAAAATAGCCACCCAATGGAACAAACTATTGATATATTCAACAATCTGGTAAATCTCCAGAGAGCCATGCAAGTGAAAAAGTCAATCTTAAAAGGACTCTATGAGTTCATTTATAAAACATTCCTGAAATGACAAACTACAGAAAGAGGAGAACAGATCAGAAGATTCTAGGAGTTAACGAAGCTGGCAGGGAAAGGAAAGGAGAGTGACTATAAAAGGGAAATACGGATCCTTGCAGTGACGGATCTGTTCTTATCTTGACTGCATCAATGTCAATATACAGGTTGTGACACTGGAGTGCAGTATTGCAAGATGTTATCATTGGGAGAAACTGCACACTACCTTTTTATCAAACTATTATAAAGTCTTCTAACATCTGTGGTTTTATTTAAAAAATAACAATTCCTAGGAAAGGTTAAAAATTAAAACTCTTATTTCCAAGAGAATAGATTTAGGAGAATAAAATTTTCATTCAATCCATAAATTATTAACCCATTAACAAATCTGTGAAATGTTCAATTGTCATAAGGCCAAGATTCTTACGAATCTTAAGACATTTCAAGATCCTCCTAAGTACCCAATGCAGCTAACATGAAATGCCTCTCTTAACCAGGACCCCTAAAAGATGAGAAAAGTATGATCCTAATTACTAGTTACCCCCAAATTCTTTTTTTTTTTTAAGATTTTATTTATTTATTCATGAGAGACACAGAGAGAGGCAGGGACATGGGCAGAGGGAGAAGTAGGCTCCCCGCAGGGAGCCCAATGCAGAACTCGATCCCAGGACCCGGGGATCATGACTTGAGCTGAAGACAGATTCTCAACCACTGAGCCACCAAAGCATCCCCCCAAATTCTAACAATAAACAGAACGTGAAGCAGATCTAGTACAGAAAGTGCTGATATATAGGCTTTGGCTGCTGAAATCAAAATTATGCACACAAAGACTTGCTGATAATAGAATTTTTTTTTAAGAAACAGAATTTTTATACTCTTTTGGGAGGTAGGCTGTATAGCAGAACAAGCCAGAACATGGTCATACACCAAATTTAATTCTTCCTTAGAATATGCACCATGACAACTGGGCTACTTCTTGTAACTAACAAACGTGTAAGAAACTAGATAATTTTCCAAATACCCAACAGTTTCTTAATTTTAAATATTTACTTCATTTTAAAATAGGCTCATAAACATGGATAGAGATATGGACAGAGGAATACACAATGAAACACGTCTCGATAAAATGTTAGCTAGCATCTAATGGTAGCTATATGAATGTTCTCTACAAAATGACTTCAACTTTACTATTAAGCAATTTTCAAAACTGGCTCATGAAAAGAAGCTCATACAAGACTGGTAAATGCAATTTATAATGTCTAGGTAATAAAGAAACAACTTAATTCACATAAATTAATACCGGAGTACTAATACTCAAGCCAAAGACAGAGATGACTAAAAAGAGAATAATCCCTAAGCACAATTCTTCATGTCTTTGGACACTCACTATGACCAAAAAGTAAATGCAAAGTGCTCTCCAAAGGCATTAAAATTATATTTAAAAATAAGCCCTATTGTAAACCATTTAATACATATGTATTAATGTTGCTACAAACACTAAAGCAATTTTTTAAAAATAGAACTTGATTTCCATACTTGGAGACATAAAGCTCCAGGATTAAATTAAAACCTGAAACTAATGGTCCCGACAAAGTTCATGAGGATCAAAATGGAATGTATTTCAATTACCTCCTAAAAAAGATGACTCAAAAATAGGAAGACACTGTTTTTTGCTTGTTTTGTGGCATCTTTATAGGAAGATACCACATCACAAAGGTAATACATCCTCCCTAAATTGATAGATTAATTTAATGACTAATATAGAAAACAGAAATTTCAGAAATAAAAATCAATATACCTAGGAATGTAATTGATGATAAAAGTGGTTAACATCAAAATCAGTGAAGAGAAGGACTTTTCAATAAATGTGCTGGAGATTTAGGTAGCCACTTGGAAAATACGAAGTGGGACCCATATCTCACACCATGCTCAAGACAAACCTCCAATGGAATAGAGATTAAACGTAAAAAAACAAGAACATGAACACAGTAGTGGAAAGCAGGCAAATTCCTTTATAACACTAGAGTAAGGACAGAGCTTTCCTATGACTTAAAACCCAGAAGCCATTAAAAAAAAAAAAGAAAGAAACCAATACTCAACTTATAAAAATAAACTTTTTTTAAAGATTTTATTTATTTATTTATTTATTCATGAGAGACACACAGAGAGAGAGGCAGAGGCACAGGCGGAGGGAGAAGCAGGCTCCATGCAGGGAGCCTGATGTGGGACTCCCGGGTCTCCAGAATCATGCCCTGGGCTAAAGGCGGCACAAAACCACTGAGCCACCCGGGCTGCCCTAAAAATAAACTTCTTAATGCTATTTAAACATAAACTTGTGTATGGCAATAATAATGAGCAAAGTCAAAAAAAATGAAAGGCAACCAAAATATTTGCAACTTGTATTACAAACTAAAGGCTCTTAAAAGTTTTTTAAATCTGATAAGACCTTGATCAAACTTTTAAAATATACCCAAAAAAAAGAAAAAAAAGAAAAAAAAATAGATCAGAACAAAAGATATGGCCAGACAAGTTAACAAAAAAATACACAAAGCTCATAAACAGCTCAACAACATTAATACACCATTTTCACCTAGTTGGCAGAAATCTGAAATCCTGAAGATACACGATCTCTGAAGCTATAATGAAAAAAGGCACTTTATGTTATTGTTGAGACTTTAGTGGGACAGTTTTTGCTGATGTATCAAATAAAAGAAGTGACTTCACCTTTTCACTCAGCAGTCCCTCATTTAGGAATTTACTTTATTGGTATACACATGTATTTCTAAACAATACTGCAGCATGTCTTTTAACAGCAACTACTTACAAACAGCTCAAGTGTCCATTAAGAGGACAGCTAGAGAAATCAATAAGTATATCTATACTCCAAACATTAGGAGATATTTTTTAAAAGTGTGGAAGCCCTCCATGTAATACTATGGAAATGTTTCCAAGATACATTGCTAAATGATGAAAGCAGAACACAGAAGGAATGGATAAAACATGAGATAGATAATTGTATTTACTTACAATGACATAAAGAAACTCTAGGAAAATACACAAGAAACTAATAAAAGTGGGACAGATATAGGGAAGACAAAGGGAGACAGGGTGAAAATGAGATTTTTTTTCACTGTATCATCTTTTTCATCTCTTCTATTTTTCAACCAATTCACAAAGTAAAACCATTTTTTAAAATGCAAATTTTTAGGTTCTCTCCATTGTTTAAAATTAAGATAATGACAAAGTATAGAAAAAAACTGCCTGTTTAAATGTAAAAACACCAGTAAAAATAAAGATCATAGTTAAAACAGCATGGTACAGGTATCAAATTCTGATAAATGGAACCAAACAGCACAGCTACAGCACCTAAGATGTAAGAAATTAGCAAATGAGAGAAAAGAATGGATTACAATTTTAGGCCAACTAGTTAACTATTCTGAACACCTACATCATTATCATACCATGCATCAAAATCTCATATAAAAAGCTCTTGCAAAATTATGCTATAAAAAAGTAGCTGAAAATACAAGTGAATATTTATTTCATTTCTAAAATATTTTTTAATTCCTAAAAACAATCAGAAATTGCCAAAGGGGAAAGTATTCTGACTTAACAGAAAAAAAGATTCTGCACATCACAAATCAAATACATACTTAAGAGTAAGTATAACAACACATCAGAAGTAGAAAACACATTGTTCAACATCTGGCTCCAGTTCTTTTGGAATGAAGAGAGAAACAAACAAGACCTAATATACTACATATATTTACACAATTTTTTTGTTGTTCTTTTACTATTTCTCACCAGTTGCAAGGCTCCATATCCATATTACTTCCTCTCCAGTGGGCTATGGACACCAAAAGTAACAGTCTAACAAGTTTTGATTCCAACATAAAATTTCAGCAGTTAATTAAACATTCTGTAGATTTTGTTTACCTCATCTATATAAACAATTCTTGTTTTAGCTCTTTTGTTTCTAATCAAATTAAAGCTAGACTGTCTCACATGCTGTCACAAACAATGACTCATTTTTGCAGTAACCATAGGGAAAAGGGCATTATTTTGCTTGTTTTCCTGGCAGTTTAATTAATGTTAGGGTGCACCTGAAGTACTTCATTTCAGGGAAGCAAATGAGCAAATACTTGTATTTGGTCTATTTAATGCACTAGTAACTTACTCTTATTTCAGTTCATCCACAGATCTATTCATGTAATACTTTTAATACCTTAAACAGACTTAAGGAACCCAAGAGATCCACCCAAACACTGAAAAGGAAAAATGCTGACCAACAAATAACTCCCTGATTTCACGGATGACCAAAACAGGAAGACAAGTTACTGGAAATCTGTGGCAGTATATAACTTGCTCCGCTGTAATGCAGCTAGATTTTGTTCCCCAACACCAGGAAGCTGCCCGGTCTGGCTATATTACAGCATGAGGCAGCAATTGCTATGGCCCTGTAACAAGCACAGAGTGTTGTAGCTTGTAGAGTTTATGGTCAAGTAAAGACACATGAACTAGGCCACAGTCCTAAAGTTCAAAGAATCAATATTTATGACATTAAAATGCCTTTAA
Organism: Vulpes vulpes; assembly: GCF_048418805.1. Taxonomy (NCBI): domain Eukaryota; kingdom Metazoa; phylum Chordata; class Mammalia; order Carnivora; family Canidae; genus Vulpes; species Vulpes vulpes. The sequence continues at coordinate 55,024,701 of NC_132794.1, forward strand.
ATTTCTTATGTGGATGAGAAAAAATTATGGCAGATAAACCAGGATTGGAGGATATTCTTTTTTAAAAGTATAAAATATCCAAGTATATTTTTTAAATACAATAAAGTAGAAAATGACACAATACACACCTATACACACATCACTTACAGTCAACATTTGCCATTTTGTTTCATTATTTAAATAATAATTTTATTGGCTAAGCCATTTTATAGTTACAGATATCATATTTATGATTATATAATTTGATGTGCATCTCCAAAAATTAAGGTCACTGCCCTTCAAGACCACTATACCATTTATAATAATTCAAGTTTCTCCAACTTAATTCAAATTACCTGTGAATTATTTCTTTGTTCAGTCTGCCTTCCACCTCTAGAAAATGTCTGATTTTTTTCCATCCAAGGTTTTTTCTGAGTTGCCTGGCAGGTTACATTGGACCAATTTACACTACCTGTAACCAATGAGATTTAAAAATATGATTTATTTATGAAAGATGTCAAAACCTAAATTATGCCTTACTTTTGTGTATTGAAAATCAGCCACTATAAATGTAATACTGGAAATTTCTCTACAAACTTTAAGTAGTATTTCAGTTCTTAGTAATATAAGTGCCATCTTGCAGAATACTTCAATTTTTCAACTGAGAAATTTTCTCAAGTTTTATCAGCTCAACTATACTTCCAAAGTAATGTGAATCTCTTCAGAAGATTTCTAATTTTTTTTGTAGCATCAGCAAGCTTCATGCTTAAAAACAAACTCTGACATGGACAAAGAAGAAAGTATAGCAAAAACACTATGCAGAAAATAAGTACCTGTACATATAGATGATTCCACATGCTAAAAATAAAAACAAAAAAGACAATTATTTTCCGCTTAAGAGTCAACACCATATGCCTTGCAAAATGTTTCATAACTTAGTCTAGTGTGAAGCATGCTTATTACAATCTTAGAAAAAATATTTCTCCATATATATTTTTCATATTAATATACAAAATACATTTTGACCCATTCTATTACTACAGGAATTGTTAATGAAAATATACTTAAGCTTTTAGAGAAGATACAAAGATAATACTGACATAGATGACTGATAAAGAAATCAAAGCAGCATTACATACATTCATGGTGCTAGAATCGGGATTTCTCAAAGCCCCTGCTGCAGGCTGGTTGTTGCTGTGTTTGGGACTGCAGTAGCCACTATCACTGTCAATGTCAGCTTCACTAGCACCCTGCTCACTAGAGGATTCAGCAGTAGGGTGGGAGGCTCTTCTTCTCCTGCCCTTGGACTTCCAGAGCATTGTAGCAGAGCTCTCCGAGAGAGATTTGTTAGCAATATCTGATGGGAAATCTATAAAGCAAGGAAAGTATGACATCTCTTTGTGAGGACCAAACTAATAAATTCTTGTTAAATTATCATTAAGGTCATAAGAAATGCAGATATTTACCTTTGTAAGTGGAGAAAACAAGTAAAAAAAATTTTTTTAAAAGGCCATCAAAAGATAAGATACTCCTGACAAGTTGGTTTATGACATGTATTTACTATGATAAGAAAATATTTGTATAAATATTAAAACCATCATGACCTATTTTAAGAAAAATAACATCACCAATCCTTTCGAAGTCTACTGCATGCCCCCTCTACCAATGCATCCTCTTCCTCCCCCAAAAGTTACCTCTATATAGAATTCTGTTTATCATTTCCTCACTTTGTAAAATAGGTTTTCATGGATTTTTGTATTCCTAAAATACAAATCGTGTAATTTAGCAGTTTTTGCTTTATAAAAATGAAATTATACTGTCCATTTTCTTTTGTGACTTGCTTCCCAGTCTGCCCCATCTCCTCAACATTAGTTTTGAGATTCTGGAGCATGTGGCTATAATTCATTAACATCACTGGAATCTAGAATGCCTGTGTATGATGAACATACCACACAGTGTTATTTATCCTTTATACCACTGATGGAACACTTGGACTGTTTTGGGGTTTTGCATTATTAAATAATACTGCTGTAACCACTCATTTACAGATATTTGAATGTGTATATGTGCATGTGGAAGATGCTTTAAGATAAATACTGCTGGGACCTATAGAGTACAAATATTCAACTTTACTTGGTAATGCCAAGTCAATTTCAGTCAGACTATTTAAAAACAGTTTACAACCCAACAGCAAGATATAAATATCCACAGTGATCCACATATTCACCAAATACTTGATAGTAGGCTATAATTTTTGTCAATTGTTAGATATAAAAAATGGCTCATTGTGGGCTTTAATTTGGCGCATTAAATAATGAGGTTTGGCATTTTTGTTTGTTTGTTTTGGTTTGGCATCTTTCCTGATGCTTTTAGCCACTAGCGTCTTCCCTTCTGTGAATTAATTTTATTTTTGGATTATTTGACTTCTGCCCATTTTTCTATTGAGCTGTCTTATTTTTGTATTTCACAAATTATTATCAAAAGACATTAAGAAAAACTCTTGCAATCTCCTCCTACTCTAACAAATAACAATTTTCTTTTTTCTATATTTTCATGCATATTTTTTACACAGCGTCAATACAATTTTGAGTTGGGCTATTTAATATTATGTATATGTTCTTCATAATCATAACGTAAGAAGGCTCCATATTATTCCACAGATGGATATTCTGCACTTCTCTTGACTTGTCACCTGTTACTAAACATTGGGAAGCTTTCAGTATGCTACTGCAATTTGGATCTTTCATCCACAGTCCTTTTTCTTTCTAGGGAAATATATCCATTTTGGATACATTCACAGGAGGACAACTGGGTCAAAGGAAAGATTCCTATAGGAATCTTGAGTCCTGCCAAATTGTTTCAGCCCTCTGGGACTGTGTCCCAGGGCCCCAAGAACAAGGTGGGATCATTTTCTTATTCATTTATATGAATTTTTTAATACCTTCATACTAATACTCCTCAGAATTTGAAACAACTAAAAAGTTGTAGGCATGGTAAAAATCTTTTCCAAGTTTGTGGTTTATTCTTTCACTCACTTTTGATAGAATTTACTTCAGAAATACTTCACTCCCTGCTGTCATAAACATACCTGCCTATATTTTCTTCTACTGTGGTTTCCTGTTTGTCCCTAATCCACCTAAAAAAGATTTGCATGGGGTATAAATTAGGTATCCGTAATGCTGTTACTTTCCACATATGTGTTTCCCCATACACGTGAGTCTGTTTCTGGATACCCTGTTCTTTTTGTAGACTGCATTTTTTGTATAAGGGTATAGGAAGTAAGATAGTTTAATAGGTCTTGATATTTAGAAGAAAAGTCCTTTTCTTCTCAAATGATTCTATTAGAACTAGTTTGTCAAGTTCCCCAAAAATTCCTATTGGAATTTTTATTAGAACTGCACTGAACCTACAATCGGACTTAGGGAAAATGACATTTGTAGTATCAAATCATCCTATATGGACAGGTTATTTAGGTTTTTTTTTTTTTAATGTCCTACCATAAAGTTAAGCTTTTCTGCATAAATGTCTTGTACATCTTTTATAAAGTTTATTCTCAAAAACTTTATTATATTTTTGTTGCTATTATAAGTGGCATCTCTTCTCAAATCCTGTTTGTTAGTAACACACTGAAATATACTTAACTTTTGTATAATATCCTGTATCTAGTCATCTTATTAAACTCAATAAATACAAGCTTGTGCTCAAGAATAAAAATCTGTTACAAATTCCTTTAAGTTCTAATAGTTCATCCTACCTGTGACTAATACGAATTAATCCTCAGAAATTAAAAACAAGTTAAAAATACTGATAGAATACACAATCCTCAGAACTTGAAAACAAATTAAAGGTTAAGAATACTGATAAAAAGGGGATGACTGGATGGATCAGTGGTTGAGCGTCTGCCTTTGACTCAGGCCCTGTTCCCGAGGTCTTGGGATCAGGTCCCACACTGGGCTCCCCACAGGAAGCCTGCTTCTCCCTCTGCCTATGTGCCTGTCTCTCTCTGTGTGTCTCCCATGAATAAATAAATAAATATTTTTTTAAAAGAACACTGATAAAAGGTATTATCTTCTAATCAAATTTTACCTTCACTTTTCTTTTTTTTTACTTCTATTAAGCACAGTTAATACACAATGTTACATTAGTTTCAAGTGTACCACACAGAGATGCTACAAGAGTCTATATACATTATGCTTTGCTCATTATAAGTGTAGTTACCATCAGCTAACCCCAACCCTCTTGCAACCATAAGTTTTTGTTCTTTGTGTTTATGGGTTTATTTCTGCAGGGTTTTTTTTTTCTTTTTAGATTCCACATATATGTGAAACCATACAGTATTTGTCTTTCTCCATCTGACTTACTTCACTTAGCATTATACCCTCTGAGTCTATCCATGTTGTCACAAATGGCAAGATTTCATTCATTCTTTTTTATGGCTGAGTAATATTTTATTATATATACACATCACATCTTCTTTATCCATTCTCCATTTATTAACCTAAAGACACTTAGATTGCTTCCTTATCTGAGCTATTGTAAATAATGCTACAGTAAACATAGGAGTGAATATATTTTTTTGAATTGATGTTTTCATTTTCTTTGGGTAAAATACCCAACTCAGGCCAACTAAGTCTGCCCACAAAGGAAAAGCGATTGCCTTATTTCTCCGGGATCTCCATGAGAAAACATTGTTCGTTGGCTCCAACAAAGTCTGATCGTAAAAGAGCTCAGTTGTCCAAAAAAAAAAAAAAAAAAAAAAAAAAAATTCTCGTAGTGGAATTAACTGGATCATCTGGTACTTCTAGTTTTTTAAGGAATGTCCATACTGTTTTCCATAGTGGCAGCACCAATTTACATTCCCACTACATTTTTTTCTCCACATCTTCTCCAACACTTACTATTTCTTTTCTTTTTGATTCTAGCCACTTTAACAAGTATAACATGATATCTTATTGTGGTTTTGATCTGCATTTCCATGATAATTTGTGATGTTGAGCATCATTTCATGTGTTTGCTGGCCATTTGTAGGTCTTCTTTGGAAAAATGTCTATTCAGGTCCTCTGGCCAATTTAAATTGGATTATCTGTTTTCTTTGGTATTGTGTAAATATTTTGGATATTAACCTCCACTGGATATATCATTTGCGAATATCTTATCCCATTTAGTAGGCTGCCCTCTTGTTTTGCTAATATTCATCTATTCATTGCCTAATTCTTATCAGAAGACTGTCTTTGTAGTCACTTAATGAGCAAACTAAAGAAGTAAAGATTTTTAAAAGCAGTCCAGGGGGATCCCTGGGTGGCGCAGCGGTTTGGCGCCTGCCTTTGGCCCAGGGCGCGATCCTGGAGACCCGGGATCGAATCCCACATTGGGCTCCCGGTGCATGGAGCCTGCTTCTCCCTCTGCCTACGTCTCTGCCTCTCTCTCTCTCTCTGTGACTATCATAAATAAATAAAAATTTAAAAAAAAAAAAAAAAAAAAAAAAAGCAGTCCAGGGTTTAGAGCATATAGAAGTCAGTTACTATGACCAGCAACAATCAAAAAAACCTAGAAAACTTTGTAAATATATTGTTACTCTTTTCTATAGCATCTCAAGCATTTGCTAGTCCACTGATCACACTGCTTTATGGATACAAATTATAGAAAGATTGTTTTTTAACTGATTCCCAGATCCTTCCTTACTCCTAATGGATCTAAGCAATTGTAAAAAAATAACTGAGCTGACGTCACAAAAGAAAAGGTACAGCTCAAATGAAAGAAAGTATGCATCATCAAATTTATTTTAAGCCAGAGTGGAGACTATAGGGATAAAAAGTAAATGTGTCCTTGAACAGATCTAATTCTTGGCCTTGATCATTAACAAAATTTTTTTACTAATGTCAATGAGAATGGGTAAGGAGATATCTACTTGATACTGGGATTTAATGATATAAACTGGAAAATACTAATTTTTATCTATTACCATGATAAAGCTTCCTTATTTAAAGTTTATACAGTCCTCTAAAAAACTCTGGACAAAATGATATAACTAGTCCAAAATTTTTACTTGTTTGAGAGGATATAAGTGCCGCTCATAGGTATGGTTCCAATCTATGATGTGGCACAGAAAACTTGCCAAGTTCTTTCTATAAAGATACTATATTAGAGTATTTTATAAAGGTGTTTTTTTTTAAGATTTTATTTATTTATTCATGGGAGACACAGAGAAGCAGAGACACAGGCAGAGGGAGAAGGCGGCTCCTCACAGAGAACCCAACCTGGGACCCAAATCCAGGACTCTAGGATCATGCCCTGAGCTGAAGGCAGATGCTCAACCACTGAGCCACCCAGACGTTCCTATAAAGGGTTTTAAAGTAGTTATAAAAACATACAATTTTGGGGATCCCTGGGTGGCGCAGTGGTTTAGCATCTGCCTTTGACCCAGGGCGTGATCCTGGAGTCCTGGGATCGAGTTCCACATCAGGCTCCATGCATGGAGTCTGCTTCTCCTGCCTGTGTCTCTGCCTCTCTCTCTGTGTGTCTCTCATGAATAAATAAATAAAATCTTTAAAAAAAAAATACAATTTTGATATTTGCAAAAATGGGTCCTCAAATTCCTACAATGCCTGCAAAATTCCAACTCTAATTTCTGAACTGCTCCACTACTATATGGGAATAAGGACACCTCAAATCCTCCTCAAAACTGCACATTAGCCGGCAAACTAGTTGAAAGAACACTGTATGTTCATGGACTGCTTTTATCTTCCTAGAGAGTTTCACAAAGTGGCAAGATAAATGGAAGGATGAAAGTCTAGAATCCTGAAAAGTGGTACAGTCCACAATTATAAAGTCAATACATGACAACAGATAAAAATCAGTGATGTATATATAAGAACCCCTGCTTACCAGTTTGCTGTGAAGCATCTACCAGAAGCACAATTTTTGATCGATTATCAGGACCTGCTGCATTTGTCTCTTTCTGAGTAGCTACATTTTTCACCAGTGGCCTTTTGCTTTTTATGTGCTGTTGTAAAAGCTGTTGCTGATTTAAGCGCACAAAAAAATAATAATTTAAAAACCTACTCAATGTATTAAACATTTAAAAAATATATATATATATATATCCACTATAAAACACATCTAAATGTATGCTCTAAATTAGTGGCTCCCAATCCATGGGGAGAGAGGGTTACTGTGTTAGCAATTCATGAAATTATCTGTTAATCGTAGGACATGAAATTATTATACACACATTTTAATACAATTTTTCAAATAACTATTAATGCTACTATGATTAATAAAATATTCATTGTAATTACTTCTACTTCATATATTCTCAATCAATAATTAGTAAATGATAGAAGTATAATCATATTATATAAGAGATTATAAATATTTATTTAGAAAAGGGTGAAAGCTTATCCAAGGGATAAGTTTTACTTTCATGATGGCAAAAGTACAAAAAAAATCTGCTTTAGAGCTTGAAAAGAAAATATAAGAAAGCTGGTCCTTTCCTTAATTTTTTAAAACACCAGTATTCATCACTTAAAAACAGCAATTTATACAATGGAACTTTGAATTTAACTGCCTACATTGAAGTGCTGGAAATGCACTCTGAGAAGTCATGTTTCTTCAACATCTGAAAGTTATATACTACTACCTAATTTCCAATACTTATTCTTTACATTCTCCAGAGATCCCAAAACAATTTCTCCTGACCCAATGTTTTCACGAACAAAGACTATAAAAGCCTTTTAAAGCAACCTCTGCTGCATGTTTGTATTTTAATTTGTGAAAAGTATGCCAGAAGACAGCAAAGACTTTTCACTGAAGAAGCTGGACTAAAGGAATCTAGGAAGGCATCAACTCCTTGATGACAGAGCTATAAAATGCATTTAAGAAATCACTCTATGGGGCAGCCCGGGTGGCTTAGCGCTTCAGCACCGCCTTTTGCCCAGGGCGTGATTCTGGAGACCCCGGATTGAGTCCCACGTCAGGCTCCCTGCATGGAGCCTGCTTCTCCCTCTGCCCTGTGTCTCTGCCTCTCTCTCTCATGAATAAATAAAATCTTAAAAAAAAAAAAAAAAGAAAGAAAGAAAAGAAAAGAAAAGAAAAGAAAAGAAAAGAAAAGAAAAGAAAGAAAAGAAAAGAAAAGAAATCACTCTACCATCTATTAGCTCAAAAGTGCTGAGAAGAAACATGGTTTGTCTTCTCTTCTTATATGCTTTGCTATTAAGGCCTCAATATAAAAGTATCCTTTTAGTTAAGAAACAGTTATATAGAATAAATCTTAAATCTCTTGTTTTATGTCTCCCTCTTTTTTACATAGTCAAAAGACTAATCTTAAGAGTGGTTTCACACACTTATCTTTCATTTCCTCAGACTGAGAAGACCCTGTGTTCAGATAATATAGTAAAGCAACACTTGACTAACAAAGTGCTATTGCTACTAAAAATTCACAGAATAGCAACAATGAATTTGAAGGGATTTAATGAATCACAAATGTTCTCCATAGTATCTCCTACTGGTTTCTGAAGACTGAAATATAATGAAGTGCATTAGTCATTCCACACCACTAGCATAGAATCCAAACTACCACTTATAAATACTATGCAATTCTTATCACTAAATTAAAATAATTTGGAAATATTTACACATTATGATGACATAAAACTCTCTGAAGGAATCTGAAGGTGACTGCAAATCATATCATCAATTAAGAATAAGGCAAAATAGAGCAGCCCGGGCAGCTCAACGGTTTAGCACCGCCTTCAGCCCAGGGCATGATCCTGGAGACCTGGGATCGAGTCCCACGTCAGGCTCCCTGCATGGAGCATGCTTCTCCCTCTGCCTGTGTGTCTGCCTCTCTCTCTCTCTCTCTCTCTCTGCCCTGTGTATTCTCATGAATAAATAAAATCTTAAAAAATAATAAGGCATAATAAAAAACAGGGAAAACTATTTTATAAATGCTCTACCCTTGATTATAATAGTGAATGAAATGTTTTATAGTAAATTCAGCATCAAAAGCTAATCAATACAAATAGTGAATTACCTACACTATTATTAACAATAGAAATATCAAAGTCACTTACTTTTGGTACAACTGGTCCTCTGTTACTGTTTCTGCTTCGATGACTGGACAATGGGAAGACCTGTCCAAGCTGATTTGGACGCTCAGTGCATTCTGTGGTTATAGTATTTACAGTATTTGCAGCCTGAAAGGTGTTGGAGTAAGGTGTAGGAAAAGGATGATAGAATCCCATAACTTGGGCACATGGTGCTGGCATCAGCTGATAATATGTATACTCTGTAGAAACAGGTGGCTGAGCAGATATAATGGGGTAGGCGAGGTATGGCCCAGCAGGGTTTGGACTGGGCTGTTGCCATCGTATATCATTGTTATACAACGGAAACTGTCTGTTAAAATCAAATAAAAAAAGAACAATCTAGTGACGAGTCTAAAGGTAATGCTGAAGCAAAAGCTCTTACTTCATTTTAACTTAAAAAAGGATAGAACAGTGGCTTCACAATAAAAAGGAGATAAAATTATCACCTTATAAAGTTCTTTGCTGTAATTAGAGATTAGATACATGTAATAACAACTTAAATGACAGTATAAAGAAATTTAACCTAATAGTTTTACTGCATTCCAAGATTTTAAAAGTACATACCATTCTTATTTGTAACTCTCTCTTCAACCTCCTCAAGGTATTTCTGCCTAGAAGTTAAATACCTAGCTGCTGAATCTGTAAACAAAGGCAGTCCAAAGTTCCCATCCAATGCTAACAACTGTGACAGCCTTCTGCAAAAAGCAGGGTAAGGTGATCACTGCGTAAGGTGATCATTAAATGGGTGATTTGATTCCTCCACCTCTCATTCTTCAGCTCAGTCACATGGCTTCCTACTTCTCTCTCATACTCCTCGAACCATTTGGCCAAGTCAAGCTCTGCCTGGCTCCCCTCCTTGGCAGTGGAAACAGATTCCAGGTCCAAGGGAAAGAAGAAGAGAGGCAAGCCGGTCCACTGCCATCCTATCCCTAGCATTAGAACCTTTTCTAGTGCAATTCCTATAAAGCATCAGCAAGGTTCTTCCCATCTCAGTAGTCCTTACGAAAGTTGCTGCTGAAGAATGAGGGTTCATGGGGAGCGGAGCACTGAGCTTTTCCTCACTACCCCACAACAAAGCACAATGGAAAAATGTTCATTGCCATAATTTAAGAAATATATCTAATCTGCTGGCCGGTTTACTCACAAATTCTCAAAGATTATTTAGTACAGTAAGAAAAATTAATTGTACTTTACGTTTGGCTATTTTGTCAAATCCAAAAAATAGTATTTTTAAATTTGGTTTATAAGTCACTTCAAACATAGGTCAAAATTTTTTCACATAACATTAACTGCAATTGAGAAGGATCCCTTACTCTTTGTCCAATCCCCAAAACTAGAGTTTTAGAGATTATTAACTTGAATACTTAATATTTCATACAGCAGCTTAGTGGCCTCATATCTCTTACATCAAAACTATATCTGAAAGAATATGCCTTGGCACACTAGTGTGCCACGTGATGGCTTATAGGTGTGTAGAAATACTGATTGTCTTTGCCTTCGGGGCGGTTGGGCCTCATCCATTTATCCCAGAGTGCTAGAGAAATATAATTTTTATGTGTGATATTAATTGAAAGAGGCTGAAAATACTTTTTATACAGCAATAAAATGAACTACATCAACAAAGTACTAATCACTCAGTCTAAGCAGGGTTTAAAAGGCTATCATGACTATCACAAGTAACACCCTAACCACTAGGTCACACATTATCTGAATTGCAAGCATTTGGCTAAATCACACTGTGACTACAGCACAGAAGCTAAATTTAAACTAGAATCAGAATCTAGAAATATATGTTAACCATAAAAGCCTCAATGTTAAGGACTATCTCTTGGTATTTTCTTATGCCAGACTGTTCTGAAAATTGATTAGACACCTAATCTTAAAAAAGGGTTTCTGTTCACCACTTTCTGAATATTCATTCCTCCCCTTGTATCAACTTATTTCAAAGTAATTTTAATGACTTATTATAGGAGATACATCCAAAAAACTCTATTTCCTCTTAGAAAGAATGAGAAAATAACAATTTTCAAATTTCTCCTTCATTTGGGTTTATTTACTTTTCTTAAAAAAGAGGAATGGTTAATGTTTAAAAGTTACAAATGGAGGGGCACCTGGCTGGTTTGGTCAGTGGAGCACGGGACTCTTGATCTCAAACTTACAAGTTGAAGCCCCAGGCTGACTACAGAGATTACTAAAAAAAAAATAATAAACTTAAAAAAAGAAAAAGTTACAAAAAGAAAAAATGAAGAAGTATGCCATGCCGATTTCTGTATTTCCCTACCCGACCCCCCACACACACACAAAAAAAGATAATAAACAGATTACCTATTGGACTGGTTTTCCTGCACAAATGGGTAACAAGTAATCAGGTAGCTGGGGATTGGAGTTGGTTCTACACCAGAAACATTTCCATTATCATTTGGGAGTGCCATCGGGATCATAAATGTATCAGGATTCTTCTTCTGTGGAATAAATGGTTCTACCTCAGCTGATAGCTTGACATTCTTCAAAGAGAAAGTAAAACACACTATTAATAAATGAGAAAAAAAAAAAAGAACAAAAAACTTGTTACAAATTCACAATCTAACAATGGAAGAGTCAGTGTTTACAAATAGTAATTAGATCTCAGTATTTACAAAACATCCAAAGGGCAGCAATGTCATATTAAAATATCTAAATATGATTATTTAGGCAAAGCCATCAAATAAAACAGGGAATAGCATATCAAGTAATTGCATTTTAATGAAGTCATTTCTTATGTAACCAAAGCTGTTAAAACAATCAAGAGTACAAGGAAGTTAGACTTGAATCCAAAAATAAAGCTGGTAGTAAAGAAATCTCGCTCTTCAGACAAAACAATGTGCTTTTAACTAATTCTGTTAGGAGGGGAAAATCATTAGAGTTCTGAAGGATAATCACTTTATATTTTTTTGACTAGACTGAAAAATATTTTTGTCCATTTCAGGAAATTAGATTAGTATGGTTTAAATAAAAGAAAGGAAAATGTCTAAGATTAAAAAAAGAAAGAAAGAAAGAAAACTTAACATAAGCGCAAAAAACTTTTGGTTCACAGTTAAATTAGGAGAAAAAAATAAGTACTTTATTTCCCAGTAGACAACTTGAGTAAACTAACGTAATCCAGAATAGGCACTCCCATTTTAGTTTATTTTGTATATATTTCTGTAGATTAAAAATTCTACAGAAGGGCAGCCCGGGTGGCTCAGCGGTTTAGCGCCTGCCTTCATCCCAGGGCAGGACCCTAGAGACCCGTGATCCAGTCCCACATCGGGCTCCCTGCATGGAGCCTGCTTCTCCCTCGGCCTGTGCCTCTGCCTCTCTCTCTCTCTGTCTCCTCTCTGTGTATTCGCATGAATAAATAATAAAATCTTTAAAAAAAAAATTAAAAAATAAAAAATCTACAGAAATTTAAAATACTTATTTTAAAAACTAAAGTATTTTAGGATGCACAGGTGGGTGACAGAACTATAAAGAAAAGCAAGTAAGATCAGGATGAAAGTCAGGATAGGAATTACTCATATGAAATTACTGATGTGAAAAGGAGTTGAGATCATGAGGAGGTACCTGGGAAGCTTCCGCATGCCTAGCAAAGTTATATCCTAACTTGGGTAACAAGTACAAGGTATTCATCTTATAATTCATTTATCTATAAGCTGTTTTTATGGAGTTTTCCTTCTGTATTTAACAACAAATATTTACAATTTAATTACAAAAAGAAAAAACCTAGAGGCACATTCTGCAAAGGTAGAATGTTAAAAGCCACATAAATATCACAATCTAAAAAGATATTAAACACTTCTTTAAGAAACCAATAAGTGAAATGCAATCCAGTGTTTCAACTGCTCAAATCAAAGCAACAGTCCTAACTAGAACTTTTCTCTCCAGTAGGATGGCATTTATTGGAAGCTCTGAGCAAGGCAGAGTTCCCAGAATAAATTTCAGGCATGCTTCTCACAAAAGTAATCAGTAACAAATGCAAGAAAATCTGAAGACAAAATCTCAGGACATATAGTCAACAGAGAGTCTTTATTCAGATAAACTATTCTCTAAAAAGAGTCCACTGGAAATATTCAGAATGCTTGTAAAAAGGTGAGGCAGAAGAAGAAATCTGAACTATTTATAGCAGTATTAATTCACTATCCTTCCTAGATGATTAAACTTTGAAATCTATTTTTACACTATTAAGCAAATCTGAATTAAAGAGAATACTTGCCTTATGAATACTGTATCTATGAGCTGAAGCTGGTTGCTTGAATTTCCTGAAAGCAAAAACTCCTTCAAATGCTTCTAGTCTAAGTCAGTAATTTTCACTCAAAACTGACAAAACTGACATCAGAACTCAAAAATTACTTGTGTAAAATATAAAATATCAATCTAATAAACGTTCTGCCAGGAGGAAATTGGTGGGGGGAAAGCTGATTTTCAACAAGAATGCACAGATAGTGGAAACTTGCCTTATATATTTCATGCATAGGCATAAAAAGAGGGAAAATTTAAATCACATTTTAACTACACTAAAAATGTAATTTTTAGGATTTCTTTGAAAAATTTGAAAAGTCCTTTTAAACATATGAGAACTCTCTGAGAAGTTTTATAGATCTGTATTAGAGGGTATTAGGACATTTTTAAAGCACAGAGTATGTTTATATCAAATTTCCATATGAAAAAGAAATTATACTAATATAATTTTAAGAAATAAGATAATTTAAAGATAATAAATTTCCTGACACCTTTCCCCAAATAATACCAACCCATACATTACTTTGGTAACAACAAATTCAAATTCTTGTTCAGGTCAAAAGTTGCAACAAGTTTTTATACTTAGTTTCATTTTACTTTGTAAGTTTCATAAACTTAGGTAACCTACTATCAAAAAAGTGTCACCCATAACTTATAACTGGTATCTGTACATATACACAGTATATGCTCTTAAAGTTTATAAGATTTCTATTCTAAGTGCAATTCTAGATATCAGAGTTCAACAATAAAACTCACAAACACTGAAGTGATCCTTTGTTTTTAGCAAAAAAGAGAAGCTGCTGTAGTGAACAGCTGCAAAAACAGAAGATGTCACTAGTAGGAACAGGCTGGCAAACTTTCTCCTACAGTTACAACTCTCTATGGTCTTAAAAGTGGTTTGTTGTGACTTTAGGGCTTTCAGTATCACACATTAAAATGAAGCATCTGCTCTTCTCAGGCCTAAAAAGTAAAGTTAAGATCTCAAACTATTCTTAAAATTCCACATAATAAAGCCCATGTAGACAATAAGTTAAGTAACAAATTCCAGCAATATTTCAATTGTATTAGTATAGAAATCAAAGAAAAATGTCCTATACAGTGGACAACAAAACATTATGAAAAAATTAGACTAGTTACTTCATACAATGATATTCCTCAGCTTGAATTTTTTAGTCTACTTTTGACGAGATCTATTTTTCAGAAATCAGAAACTTTATAGCAGAGAGTTATCTCCTTAAAGTAAATATAAATATAAAATAAGTCTAAACTACACAAAGTCTAACTCTCCCTGTACTATTTGCTTAAAAAACTATCTACTTAGTAAAGTATCTCTATCTTTCATAAATTATTTCAGGATTTTCCAAATTAATGAAAGATCCTAATAATCCCAGAAGCCTATGCTAGGAAAAAAAAAAAAAAAAAGAAACATAAAGCAGTTTTACATTCCTTTTAAATTTAGCATATACTAAAACAAATGTCAATAATAAAACTTTGATGTGAATGACCTAGAAAACCCAAGAATTTATCAGAACATGAAGGTATAAAAACCTTCTTTAACAGAGTGTATTAAACAAATGCACTCAGATCACTGAGAGCCTATAAAAATTCAACATACATGCACTGAGTACAGGTTCTGGAACGAGTGCTGTACTAGACTGGTTTAGGGAAAATGAGCAAGCATTACTATGAAGCATCCAACAGCAGGAAATGCACACTAAACTCTTCTGGAATAGAACCTCCAGAAGAGCACAAATAATTTTCCCAGATTAAGCAACAGAAAAAAAACACCCACTTAAAATCAAAACTGAAGAAGAACATAATAAGGCAGTCTCCCACAGTAAAATTTCGTTATGTACCTACCACACACCTACAGAAAAAAATATGACCATGGAAACCCTGTACATTCTTTCTATGCTAAGGTAAAATTACAATATATCAAACATTAAGATATTTTACATCTCATGGTCAAAGAAAAATAAATTTCTTCCAAAGGAAGAAATGGCTCGAGATTCGTGCTGGCTGTATTGTTTCCAATTGCAATGGCTTACACTGAAAGGAAACATTTGTGCCAAATCGATTGCAGTAGTTATATACGTAAGTTTTGCAAGACTTCAGAAAACATTGAGAAAAAAATCAAAATACTTAACTGAGACTGCCAACTTGATTTACTATTCAAATCTTTTCCTCTTTTGTTAAAACAGACCACACCTAATCCTGATGGTGCCTGATGGTACTTTTCTACAAATCAGCTTTCTAAATTTATTTTTTAAAATTTACTCATGAGAGAGAGAGAGAGAGAGAGAGAGAGAGAGAGAGAGAGAGAATGGGAGGCAGAGACACAGGCAGAGGGAGAAGCAGGCTCCATGCCAGGAGCTGACATGGGTCTCGATCCCAGGACTCCAGGATCACGCCCTGGGCCAAAGGCAGGCACTGAACCGCTGAGCCACCCAGGGATCCCCCAGCTTTCTAAATTTAATACTGGCTTTTGGATTATCGAATTTATTAATTTCTGGGTTTATATTTATTTTCCTCTCTTGCTTTTCAGTAGGGTTTTCCTGCTAACTTCTAGCCCTGGACACTTAATTTTTACTTACCTTTAAAATGTTTAATAATGAAAGTATTTATGACTATGCATTTGCCTCAGAGTATAGCTTCAGCCACATCCTGTAGGCTTTCATATGCATTACTTTTTCAATAACTCATAATTCTACCTTTTTATTTCCTCTTGATTAAGGGCTTAGGGAAAAATGTCTTTTTAAATTTCCAAAGGTTGGCAAGGTGCCTGGATGGCTGTCAGCTGAACATCCTGGTGTTGGCTCAGGTCATCGTCTTGGGGTCCTGGGATCCAGCCCCCACACTGGGCTCCCCACTCAGCAGGGAGTCTGGTTCCCCTCTCTCTCCCTCTACCCCCTTCCCCCCTGCCCCGTACTCTCTCTCAAATAAATAAATCTGGGAAAAAAAAAAAAAAAGTTAAATTTCCCGGAAGTTATTTTACTTTCTTTTGATTACAAAAGTACTATTTTTAAAACCTGTTAAGATAAATCATTTACATAGTCATAAAAATCAACTACAAGTATTACTGAATTATAAATGTTTTATAGTAACTTATTTAGAATATACTTAGTTTGCAACGCTGATATGATTTGAAGTTTATCAATTATTTAAAGGAAAAAATTATAAGCCAGATGATTTGTATCTTTATTAGTAAACAGCACTTTGCATGAAGTCATACGTATTTGTTACGTTTGCTTTTCTAAGACTTAAAGATATTGGTGACCAATAGTCTTGTAAATGCTTTTAAAAGAGCCTATCTAATGTTAACTTACTAAAAATTAAGCCAATGTTTGAATCATTTGATAATACAAAACATATTGTGAACTTCAAGTATTCTCTCATTTTCAAAGCCATGGTTTATTTTTTAAAAAAATCTCAAAACACTGTCTTAAATTTCCTTAAATAGAAACATTAAGCCTTAATGAACAAATAAATTCCATGATTTATTCTTCATGTCCCTTTACAACCCCCCCCCCCTTAAGAGCAAAAACAAAACAAAACAAAACAAAACAAAAAAAGCATTACACCAAGTAATAACTGTTCTTAGAACATCTAACCCTGGCAATTAAAATTAAATTACTTGTTTTGATTTAATACAGTCTTGCTTGCTTGCTTGCTATAAGAGAATACTCTTGAGATCCTCTTTTGGTTATAACATTCTTTCAAACAGTCGTTATTGCAATTAAGACTATTATCTAGCATGTATTCCCAGTAACTTACTTTTTATAATTTTGATCAACATACATACAATTTACTCTTTTATACAAAGTTTTTTTTTTAAAGAGCAATTTGAATGTCTTCATGCAAAACATGCTTAGATTTTTTTTTTTAAGTTACACTTGTGCAATACTCCAAGGATTTCAATTAGGTTAACATGAAATGCACAGTTTGTATTAAGTACTATTTTTTAAAAATCATATTTCTATAAATTGCTAAGCACTACAATATTATGAGTATGTTATAATGCTGCAGGCCTTCCCAAAAATTCTGAATATAAACCAGTACTGGTTTAAAATGAAAACACAACATTTTGTGAGAGAAAATGGAAATTCACGTATCACATATATTTTTAGTGACTTCTGCCTACCTAAATTCACTTCATTACTAAAAATATAAAAGTAAAAAGAAATAAAAATAAAAAAATATATATATAAAAGTATATTACTCTATGGTATAGTGGAAACAATCAAGAACTCAAAGTGGAAAAAGCTCAGTTCTAGCCCCTAATCTACCACTAGATTAATGGTTCTTAGCCTCTTTTCAGTGACAGATTCCCTTGAGAATATGATGAAAATAATGGAGTCTTGCCCCAGAAAAATGCTAATATAAAATGAAGCACACTCCTTCCAGGTCATCCATGGACCCCTGAATTAACTGCCTCCAGCCTGAACAAGGCAAAGTAGCATCACTTTTCTGTATCTTGGTGTCCTGTAAGGATGTGGCGGGTGGGAAGAGAGGGTGGTTAGAATTACTCTCTTACTTAAGATTAGGCTGGGGAAGAGGCAGGAGATACTAGAGTTTAAAAAAAAAAAAAAAAAAAAAGGAAGAAATTCTTCAATGGAAAATCTACATTCATGATTTCTTTCTAATACTTAAATTTCTACAACATTTTAATAGGTTGTGGACTTTGGAAAGATGTAAGATGAAAGAGGTTCTCTGGTTTAAGTAATTTGCTCATAGCACTTGCTGTTAAGATAACCACACACAAACAGCTATGCTAAATAGTTAATTATATTTCCTCTAAGATGAAAGGAACCATAAGTATACATATGGTAGCATTACTGGTTACAGTTCTGGCATCATGATGAAGGACCAAAGACTTTAACCTTTTCATTAGTGACGTACATACGAGAAAACTATTCAAGAAAATTTTCTATTCAATTGTCAGGCTTAGAAATTAAACGCATTTCTGATAGATGCCTTAAATTTTTTTTTTTCACTGAATATATATATATAGAATACTCTGGGTCACTGGGCAGCCAAGAGGCTCTGATCAATTTTGCTTTGGAAATCTATGTATTATCTTATAAAACTCACTGTTTTCAAAGCCATATTCTCATATATATGTTTTTTTAAATTAAAGCTTTTGTAAAAACAAATATTCGCAACTAGGAATCTGCCTGCTAAAAGAGCCAGATTTCAAAATCAAAACCGCTTCTGACCAGCTCTATGTACACACATATGCAGGAATTTGGAAATCTTGTCTCATTTATTCCGATACTAATTATCTATTCGTAAAATAACTAGGCAAATCACTCGTCTCTTTTTCCATCTCTTTACCTAGCTCTACATTGGGATCCACTGAAGAGAACGCACAGTGAATAAACTTCGATTTCATCAAATTTTAAATCGTTTCATAAAGGTCTCAAGGAAGGAAAATACTAACACTTGGGGGGAGGAGACTATTATTTTGGATTATCATTTACATTTTCATCACCCCTGCCTCCCAGCAACTACTCGCATGGATAATCAAGAATTTAATGCAATTAAAAACAAAAATAGGTTACTAATGGAACTACTCTAGGAATATGAAAACGGTCTCAGGCATGAATTCATACTTCGGATCCAACACTCTTAAAATAGAAGCCCCATTTTTCAAAGACATTATTTGCAAAGTGACTGGTCAGAGAGGCAGGGGAAAACCATAGTGTCTTCTGTCTTAAAACACTTCCCTAAAACCACCGCAAAAAAAAAAAAAAAAAAAAAAAAAAAAAGAAACAAAACAAAACAATAAAAACAAAAAACAAAACAAAAAAACACCAATGCTTTTTTTTTCTTTTTCTTTTTTCTTTTTTTTTTTTTTTTGCTCAATGGAACGTTGTGAAAAGCCCACGACCCTGGGCATCTGCATCTGTAGTTCTCACACCTTCTCTGACAGTCTTTCTGGGTGAGAAGCCTTGGAAAGCCTGGCCACCGCGAAAACACATTCCAGAACTAAAGGGGGGGGCGGTCACCCGCTCCAAGTTACAAACCCGCCCCCCCTCGGGGGAGCAGTGACAGCTCGGGGGTCCTCTGGCCCCTTCCACCAAACCGCGGGGCACGGGCAGAAACGAGCCCCCAGCCCGGGGGAGGGCGAGCCCCGCGGCTGCAGGAGCCCCCGGTCCCCGGAGCGGCCCCGGGAACAATGCGGGAGCGGGGCGCTCCGGGCTCCCGAGCGGGGGCAGTCAGCTCCCGCAGGAAGCCGCGGGCTCCGGCGGTCCAGGCCCCGCTCCGAGCCCACGGCCCCCCCCCGGACCGAGCGGCGACCCTCAGCGCCCGGCGCGGCCGGCCCAGCCCGAGCCCGCGTACCTGCTCGGCGGGGGCTCGGTCCATGGCGCCTGCAGCCGCAACGGGCCCGCGTTAGTCGCTGCGGAAAACGCCCCGGGCCGCTTTCTCCATGGCCCCCCGCTCCAGTCGAGCCCGGGCTCAGGACCTCCGCCCCTATCTGGCTGGCCCCGACACGGAGTCCGGCTACGCCACTGGCCGAGGGGGTGGCTCCAGCTCCGGGGGAAGGAGGAGGCGGCGGCAGCCCCGGGGAGGGATCATCTGGGACGGAAGCCGGGGAGGGCCCAAAGACGCCGCAGCGGTAGTTGAAAATGGCGGCTCGCGGAAGGGCAGGGAGGGGGAGGGCCCGAGACGTGACGTAGGCGGGGTGACGGCAGAAGCCCTGCGCGGCCGGGAGCGGGAGCCTGGGCCGGCTGGCCTGCAGGCCGAGGCCGAGGCCGCGGCGGGATTCCCGCAAGCGCGTGCTTTGAGCCGGACTTGGCTGCCCCCCCAGGACTGTTCGCGGGGAGGGAGGAGTGTCGAGCCGCTTGGGACCCAGAGCACCCGGGTTCCAGTCTTCAGGGACCTCAGGGACTGCTTGGGCGTCGCAGACCACTGTGAGGACTGCTGGAGGAGCTTTGAGCCGCGCACTGTACCTCGACGGCTACCCTTCCTTCTGTTATGCAGCTAAAGGGAGTCATGAGTGTAAAGGGAAGCACCCCCGAAGGGCCACTAGAGAGACACTGAGTCAGGAGGCCCCACAGGCCCAGGCTCACCTCCACCGTCGCCTCCGGGCGGGTCTCGCTACCTGAGCATCCCTCGCGTTGCTCGGCCTGTATCACACCAACCAGCGCTGCTTTCCTGCCCCTGTTAATTGCTGGTTCCTCTCATCTCCAGTTCATGAGCTACTTGAGGAGAGGAACGGGGCACGTGGGGAGCGCGGCTGATTCCCGCTGGGCATCTCCTCAGTCGAGCCCTCCAGGCGCACCACTTCCGGAAGAGTTCTTGCCCGAACTCCGCTCCAGGATGAGGAGGAAAAATAAAAAGCTGCATAAGCTAAGTCATATTCACGCAAGAGAGTGGAGGTGGCTCCTGTTTGAGGGACTGGAATGGAGATTTACAGCTGGGAAAGAGAATTTTAAGAAGTTTGCTTTGTCATGCTTCAGAAGACCTCACTGAAGACCTGCGTTGCCTTTTCAGTTAGTCTAGGCTGTTTTTCTGGTTTTGTTTGAATAGGATTCCAAAAGGCCGGTCTGTGAAGCCTCTAGCTGTAGGTACACTGATACACAGTATTTTGACCTGGTGAAAGGAGCTATACTGGGTCAACAACACTTGCATCAAAGCTGGCAGTAGAAACTGCTTATAAGGAGAAATATTTATATTTGTGCACACATCTTTCATTTATTTAGTTTTAACTAAATGAGATATTTTTACTCTCAGATTTTATTTTTTAAATTTTTATTTATTTATGATAGTCACACACAGAGAGAGAAAGAGAAGCAGAGACACAGGCAGAGGGAGAAGCAGTCTCCATGCACCGGGAGCCCGATGTGGGATTCGATCCCGGGTCTCCAGGATCGCGCCCTGGGCCAAAGGCAGGCGCCAAACCGCTGCGCCACCCAGGGATCCCTACTCTCAGATTTTGTGTTTGTGTGCGTACGTGTGTGCATGGATATGTGTTTGTTTAAATTGTACATGTATGTCTGAATGGTACATACATGAAGAAGTCATGTAATGTATGCCCTAGTGTCTACCAATGAATGCAGAGTAAATTTAGTTTTGCACAGTAAAGCTGGGCTATTTATATGAAGTAGTTATGTAAACTAGCAGATGATCACCCTCCTTCACAATTGAAAGATTAAAAAGAATTCTGAATTTTCAGAATGTTTCCCCACCGGTGATCTCTAGCCATAAGACACCCGGATCTGCGTAAAACGATAGCAATAACGCAGTACTAATGTAGTCATAAAAATACCACAGTACTTGGTTTCCTTCCTGCTTCTAAGGAGTAATCTGAGAAAATTCAAATAGAGGCTCTCTAAGGATCTTTCCATATTATAGGATTTTTATGACTATGAAATCAGTCTCGTTGAGAATCTTTGTAGAAGATAGTTATTTAAATTTTAAGAACAGAAATATAAGAAATTAATGAAAATGTCACAATGCCATTCTTATTTAACCACAATCCCAGAAAAGATTGCATAGCAATTAAAATAAAGAATTAAAATATATGAAGAATAAAAAGACATTTAAAAATACTACTTTGGGGGAACCCCGGGTGGCTCAGCGGTTTAGCGCCACCTTCAGGCGGGGGCGTGATCCTGGAGACCCGGGATCGAGTCCCACGTCGGGCTCTCTGCATGGAGCCTGCTTCTCCCTCTGCCTGTGTCTCTGCCTCTCTCTCTCTCTTTAATAAATAAATTTTAAAAATAAAAAAATAAAAATACTACTTTGTATGGATGACATGATTGAATTTCAATTATTTCATTAAGCAGCAAATTTTTAATGTGCCAAATGCTATGCTAAGTACTGGAGGTACAGCAGTTAACAAGATACTGTGAGAGCAGATCCTGTGTTTGTCTTATGAGCACAATATACATAGAACAAGTAATTACAGGTGAGCTGAGTATCATGAAAAAGGAAGTTCAATAGGGTCTACCAAACTGTGGGATGGAAGGTCAGGGAAGTCTTATGTAAAATGGCATCTAAGCAAAGACTTGAAGGGTGAGTAGGAGTCATGATAAATGAAGGAGAAAAGTTAAAAAAGTTGTTCCAAGAAAAGGAAATGGCTAATGTGAGCATCCAGGGTAAAAGAACAGAGCATTAGTACTTAAGCTAATTCCTTGAAATGAGAGTTGGAGGATGAGAGAGATAATCCAATGGAGCAAGGCCTCTGAGAAAGTAAAACCAGGAGCAGAAATCTGGCCTTAGATAAAGGAGTAGGTAGGTACATGTTTGTCCATGATAACAGAAAGAAAGGAATAAAGAGTAGATATGACTGCAGATACAATTATAAGTTGAAGGAATTCTGTCTATGGCTTCTGTCTTCGCAGGAAAGTAGGGGGCAAGATTATCTGCTGACCATGAAGGGAGGCAGAGTTGATGGTCATGCACTTGTCAAAACTCAGCAAACATGTATTTGAGATTTGCACATCTCATATTGCACATGCAAATATAAATTTTACATCAAAAGAAAAAACTATAAATATTGAGCTCTACTTTTAAGAAATTCATGTTCCTACATAACCCAAATCTCTATCAAGTTACTATGAACCCCAGTGGCTTTTAAAGCATCTCTATTTATATCAGATGTTTGTCTTATCCAATGCTGCATCCTTACTACCTGTATGAATGCCTGCCAAAGAGCAGGTGCTCAATAGATGCTTGTTAAATAAATGTGCTATGCTTTTAAATCAGGATTTTTTCATTCACGGTTGGGTTTTGTTAGGCATGTGCATTTTATTGAATAAGCAGGATTCGGTAGAGTACAAGCACAGAATTCTTTTAATTTTTGTTCCAGTGTCTTCAAATTCTCTGAGGGCTGATCTTCATTCTGCCCTGGATTGTATCTCATGAAGGTCATACAAACTTCATTCCAAATTAAAGCTTTACCTTTTCCTAAGCCCAGTCCTGCTTCAGGACTGCAGTAGGTTATGTGGTATGGGCCACTTTTATTTTGTTTTCTGCCTTTTGCATCACTTCATCCACCTTAACTATTTGCCCATCAAGCCTTCCAATTCCTCCAGGTTTGTATTGTGCCAAGCACAAAGTCACTTCCAGGCAACCACTTATAACCCTAGCCTTAGCTCTTGGGACTTTTTGGGGTTCAGCTTTCTGCTTGATCCCTTGGGTGCTCAGCAAAGCAGCCTTCTTAGCCCTTTTAAACTGGCTTCGAGTATAATTCTCTCCCACCACCCCTGGGAACATTTTTGCTAAAATCTTTTATCACTTATCTCTTTACCTATCCATCCCTCCATAAGCCCATTAATTCATCTTATTTTTGGTGTGCAACAAAGTAAATTGCTTACATCAGTATACTTTCCCCTGGGAAAATTCATGTTTCCACAGTTGGTGAAAATGTGGCTTATTTCGAGCATTCTCTCTCTGTTTCTCTCAAGTCTGCCTCTGGTTTTCTTAGGAAAGTATCAGATCCTAGGTCCCCATATTTCCCCCAAACCCCAGGCGAAATGTATCAAGTTCTCTGAGTGTCTCCCTAAAAGCTTCTCACATGTAGCTTGAGGTTAAAGGAAACATCTCTTTTTCCCCTGTGGGCAGAGTGGGTAAGTATCAAGTGTCTCCAAAGCAACACTCTTCCTGAGTCATCCATCCTCCACCCCCACCCTCATGCTCTCTGAGCTGAGCATGAGTGACGAATAATGCTGAGCCACAATTTCTTAGCATATTTTGCATGGTAGACTAACACCTGGCTTTAGGATGTAGGGATAGTTAGCACCTACCCCATTGCCCTTTGGACATCCATCAAAACAGACAGCATCCTTATTGAATGTCATGTTACAAGTTCATTTATTTAATAAATTTTGGGGGGTGCCTATCCTATGCAAGGCACTGGTCTAGGAAGGGAGAATACAGCAATGAACAAAGTCACTCTTCTGGTGGTATTTACAGTTTAGCTTGGGTGATAGACAATAAGCATATAAAAAAGATAATTTCATGTAGAGATGAATGCTGTGAAGCAAATAAAACATGCCAATGTGACCAATGCACACCAATTTTCATAGGTTGACCTCTGAGATGGAGATATCCAACCTGAGATTTGAAGAATATGTAAAGAAAAGGAAGGGCCTTGGAGGGGAAAATCTTGTGATCAGAGTAACAGGATGGAGGAGACAAGTGTGAGTAGTGAATGGTGGGAGGGGAAGAGTGGTATAAACAATGGGCTGAACAGGAGACTAGAGCCAAGCCAGATCATGCAGGAACTTATAGGCTAAGGTGATTTTCAAAAACAGTTTGGAAGATTTTGCAGAGGTACATCCAATTCACATTTTGGCTAAATGTTAAAAAGTCAAATGTTAAAATTAATTCTTTCTGGAATATAAAGACAAATTTGAATGTTTATTTAAGAAATGGATTATTACGGGGGTGCCTGGGTGGCTCAGTCAGTTGAGCATCTGCCTTTGGCTTAGGTCATGATCCTGGGGTTCTAGGATCCAGCCTGCCTCAGGCTCCCAGCTCAGTGGGGAGCTTGCTTCTCCCTCTCCTTCTGCCCCTCCCCCTACTCATTCTCTCTCCCATGTACTCGCTCTCTCTCAAAAAAATAAATAATTTTTAAAAAATAAATAAATATTTATTTAATAAATATTTAATAAATATTTTAAATAGATAAATTTTATAAATAAATAAATTATAATTAATATAATTATAATTATAATTATTAAATTATAATTATATGATTTAAATAAATATTTAATAAATATTTTTTAAAATATTTTTTAAAAATATTTTTAAAAAATATTTTTTAAAAAAGAATTTAATTATTAAAATTTAATCATTAAAAATGTTAGAGTCAAACTTTAGAAGTTTGAACTCATACAACCATGACTTTTCAGCATTATGGTCCCTATGAGTTCTTGCAGTCACAATATTGCACACTGCGATTTTAAATAAAAAATTCAGATGAGGAGCAAGGTATTTTTTGGGTAGCTCTGCTGATATAGGTACTTCCTATAGTGATGTTGCCACCCGTTAATAAGCCTTTCTTCCTTTCTAATAAGAACTAACTAAAGTTTTATCTGCTTTAACTCCTGGACTAGAATTGGCCAATGAAGATTATTCAATTTCATGGAAGTCCTCTAGAAACTGAAGCTTGTGCTCTGATTGAAGAAAATGCCTTGTGAACATTTTCAGATGTAGAACTAAGATGGTTACTCTCATTTTCAGTTTTAATTTCTCATATGTTTATTTCTTCATGCCTTTCATTATTAAGCTGTATGTAGAGCCTTTCATTATTAAGTTGTATGTATATTTTTGGCTCAAAAGGACAATTTTCTTCCTAAACTTATCTAGCCAACCTTTCTAAATACTATATTAACTTTCAATTATCGCCCTATTTATTTAACTGCTTGAAAGTTCTCAATAATCATTTTAAATAAAATTAACTTTCACAACCACCATTATTATACTGCAATTTAAACTCTGTATTTAAACTATTAATAGAATTTCAACATAAGGATTGCATCCAAAATGCTTACTTGTATCTGAAAGTTCATGTTCATATAATTAACAATAACTCTGACTGGCCTTGTTCTTATAACTTACATATTATGCTGATTAGATGTGATACTTACCCTTCATGGGTGGCTATATCGACTTTAGGGTTGCCAGAAAGTAAAATAGGAATTGACAAGTATTTTTTAAATTGAGATATAATTGACATATAACATGGTAATAGTTTAAGATGTACAATATAATGATTTGATACATTGTATATATTGTGATATATGTATAATATTTTGTGAAATGATTACCACAATAAGTTAAGATTTATCACCACAGTTACAAACTTTTTCTTGTGATGAGCATTTTTAAGATCTAATCTCAGCAATTTTCAAATATACAGCATAGTATTATTAACTATAGTCACCATCCTCTACCTGACATTTCCCAGGACCTATTTATCATATAACTGGAAGTTTGTAATTTTGCTCCCTTTACCCATTTCTCCCTCCCTCTACTTCTGGTGACCACCAATCTGTTCTCTGTATCTAGGAGTTTGAATTTGTATTAGATTCCACAAGTAATTGAAATCACATGGTATTTGTCTTTCTCTGACTTATTGCATTTGGCATAATGCCTTAACAGTCTATCAATGTTAACAGCAAATACCAGAAGTTCCTTTTTTTAAATGACAGAATAATATTGCACTATGTATCTAGATCTAGATATCTCACATACTTTGAATCCATTCATCTATCAATGGACACTTAGGTTGTTTCCATGTCTTTGCTATTGTAAATAATGCTGCAATGAACATGGAGTTGTAGCTACTTTTTCAAGATAATATCATTTCTTTTGGATAAATATCCAGAAGTGGGGCTGCTGGATCATATGGTATTTCTATTTCTAATTTTTTGAAAAATCTCCATACCGTGTTTCATAGTGGCTACAGCAATGGCAATTTTACAATTTGGCCTTACAAAGGCCAAGGATCACAGTGAAGCTGAAAAGCAGATTTTGGCCAAATAGTAAGGTCCATACACAGCTGAAGTTGACTATACATCTCACTCTTTTGCAGGAGAGTAACATGCTCAAATGGCAAAGAAGTGGTTAAGGTAACAGACCATAGGATTAAAGCTGCATCAAGATAATATTAAGCAAAAATTGCTACAGGTAGTATCTGCATGTTTTTGGGATGCCTGGATGGCTCAGCAGTTGAGCATCTGCCTTTGCCCCAGGGCGTGATCCTGGGGTCCTAGGATGGAGTCCCACATCAGCTTCCTGAGTAGAGCCTGCTTCTCCCTCTGCCTATGTCTCTGCCTCTCTCTCTCTCTGTGTCTCTCATGAATAAGTAAGTAAGTAAGTAAATAAATAAATAAATAAATAAAATCTTTTTAAAAATATCTGCATGTTTTTAGCATAGAAGATAAACCCGCTCAAATTCTTATATATTAGTGACCAACTGACAGGAAAAAAGGTCCTGCTGATAATATCAGTCATGTGACAGAAAGATGACTACTAGACTAAGAATCAACCACTTGGGTTTAAATCTTAACTCTACATCTGAGAAACTATGTATCCTTGAAAGTCGCTTAAGCCTCTCTGAGCCTCAGTTTCCTCATCTACACATTGGATAGTACTGTTGAGAGATTCAAGTTAAGGTAGTACATGTGGGGCACCTCGGTGGCTTAGTCAGTTAAACATCTGCCTTCAGCTTGGGTCATGATCCCAGGGTCCTGGGATCAAGCCCCACGCCCTGTGTCAGACTCCTTGCTTGTGCTTACTTTCTCTCTCTGACAAATAAATAAATCTTAAAAAAAAAAAAAAGGTAATAATGTATGAACACATCACAGGCTCTAAAGGAGTGGTTCTCATTCTAGGGTACCTGTATTGTGGTGTAGTTTAGTTTATTTAAATATACTCCATGCCCAACACAGGGCTTGAACTCAAAACCCTCAGATCAAGAGTCAGAAGCACCACTGACTGAGCCACCCAGATACCCCTCTAAGATACCTTTAAAATTAAAATGCTCAGGCCTCTCTTTAGACTGATTAAGTCAGAGTTTCTGGAGCAAATAATCCCAGCCAGAGTAGCCATAAAGATTTAAGTCAGATTGTACCCCTTCTTTCTTCAAACTCTTCAGTGGAGCTTCCCATCTCGGTGTAAAAGCCAAAATCCTTAGAGTAGCGAATGAGGCCTCAGGATCAGGCTCCCACCTCTGGCCTCATTTCCTACTCTTCACCCTTACTCATTCGGCTCTAGCAACATTGGCCTCCTTTCTGTTCCCCTAATATTACAAACACACTCCCATCTGGGAGCCTTTGCCCTTGCTGCTGCCCCTGCCTAGAGCTCTTCTCCTAGTTATCCCGTACTGCTCAGGCCCGCTCTTCAGGCTTTTGCTGGAATGTGAGCGTTGAATGAAGCCTTCCCTGACCACCCACTTTAACACATCATGCATGCACACAGTCCTTTCCCCTTTCTACTTGTCTCTCCATGGTATTTATCACCATCTGAAACACTATGTATTTTGTTTTATTGGTTTATTGACTACCGTTTGCCAGTAGAAGGTAAACTCCATGAGGGCAGAGATTTTATTTGATTGTTTTGTCCACTGCTGGATAGTGCCAGTGTTTAGGACACTGCCTAGCACATAGCAAACCCACAATAAATAATTATTGTTACTATCCCAAAGGACGCTCTGAGCATGTGCCTTACTCAGCCTAAAAACTTCCATGGTAGCTCACTGCCTACTCCAAATATATTCTGTGCTTTCCCTACCTCTCTGACTTTGCTCACGTGGTTCTTCCTATTTAGCATGCCCTTCTCATCTTGAAACTCATTTCCTCCATTTCCTGGATGAAAAGGATCCTCCTCCAAATTCCTCCAGCTTATTGTGCCACATCCTGCCTTAAATTATTTGTGTACTGTGTATAATTATTTATATAATTTATTTCTTTTCTCGGAGTGTACATTCCTTGAGGACAGTGTTATTCAGCCGTATTTGTTGAATAAACGAATGAGCTTGCCTTTGTAGCTGACTCAGACATTTATCAGAAGAAGAGAGGTAATTAAATGGTAGATTTAAATAGCTCCCCTAGCTCCAACAAGAATACAGGTTGCATGTGAGTAAAATAAAAACAAATGATAACATCCAAAATCCAAAATTAATTGGCAAATGAGGAGACAATCACACCAAAGATCAACACCTATGAACTGCCTTGTGAATAATCTAGTTTCGGCAAGACTGTCTTAAAGAGGAATTATTTTACTGCATAAATGGACTCTGAGATCCAGATAAAAAGTTAGGACATTCATTGTTATGGCGGTCAGATCTTCAACCTCAGCCAGCTAAAAACAGGAAATAACTTCCCAGATTTATTATGATGTCCTTCAGATTATTTTCATGAACTAATCCAAATCTCAATCTTTATTGGAGGATACTATTTTATAATGGTGAAAACAATATCTGATACTTCCCCTTCATTTGGACATGCTATATAATCTGAAATTGAAACATCTCTTTCAACTCAATGGGGGTTTTTTGCCCTGCCGTTAAAACTTTTGTTAACAAATTATCTAGATTTTTCAGGTCAGTGACTCATATTCTCAGCTCCCCAAACCTAGGAGGTTCTTTCTGGAATGTCCTTTCTGAACCAGCAGAAGCTTACTTCATCAGCAGGGCCTGATTTTTGAAGCCAGGAATTTATGAAGCTCAACTTGTGAATGTCTAACTCTTCCTTACCTTGGATATGTTACCAATTCTCCTTAAGGCTTCCAACCAGCATGACTGAACAAGACATGTCTCATAGTCTCAGAAGGGAAAATAAGAAGCAGAAGTTAAATAACTAAAGCTGGCAGAGATAAAGCTTCTGAAAAAAATTCCTGCACCAAAAAATACCGTCAAAAAAAGCATACGTTGTAGATGAAAGAATTTGATTTTTTTCTTTTTCTTGACTTTTAAATATTTTTACATAAATTACATCATAGCAATAAGAGCAGAATAGGAAAGAAAGAAAATCACCCACCAACTCATCTTTCTAACAAACGAAAGATTTTTTTTCTAGTTGCTGCTTATCTATATGCAAAAGCATCTACATGAGAGATTTTATTTATGTAACCTACAGACTCTCAGGCCTATTGCGTATTCAAGTGTCAGCCTACTCTGTAGAAATGAGGTAGGAAGATATCACTGCCACCCCCCAAGCCGCCCCCCGCACACACACACACACTGGGGCCTGTATAAATAAGATGTTGGAGCTTGGGAGATATATGAAGCAGCAGACTAGGGGAATCTGAGAGATGAGGCCTATGAATGATCCTCAGTGATGCCTCACTCAGCCTAATGCATGACCCAGGAGGTCCACAGACCCATCACTGGCTCTAGAACACACAGGGTTTCTCCATAAGACCTCAAATATCATTTCCATCCCTTTAAACAACAGCTGGAATCTTCATCGTGGCAATTATATCAAATCCATGCTCCCTTGCCAAACTATACAGGTCCTGCATTATCTCAGCCTGTAGATAGAAGGTGGTATTAGGTAAATATTGTTATATGAAAAGGTAATAATAATTTTTAAAAAGGTATAAAAATCCTAAAATTGTATTGGAGATACAGAGAAGGCATCAATACATGCCTGTCATGATTTCATCCCTAGGCCCATTAATACCAAAGTCAACAAGAAACTACACAGACAAAATGTTTTTATTGTCTTACTTGCTTATAAAATCCTAGCCTCTTCCCTAATCCTTCCACAGTTGAAGCTTGCAGAACTCTTAAGGAAGAAAGCCGTAGCAATCCTCAGCTTGTTGCTTCTGGCTGACCCACTCTGTTTCTTCACATGGACTTGTAACAGGCCAGCCAGCAGACTTTGGAGTCTTTGGATTCCCAGCTGTGCTGAGCCCTAACAGGTTACATTTCACAGGCTTTGAACTGGTCAAGGTCTCTGAAGGAGAAATAATAGGAATAGGAACTATAGCCCCTGGCAGTCAAAAATAACCATCTGTTCAGGCTGTCCACAATGACCCCTTATGGAGTAGTAATAGTAACAACATGCCTACGTTGATCGTGCCAGAGGCAATGCTGAGTCCTTTCCAGAAAGTATCTCATTTAATATTCACAACAGGGGCACCTGGGTGACTCAGTGGTCAAGCGTCTGCCTTTGGCTCAGCTCGTGATCCTGGGGTCCTGGGATCGAGTCCCGCATCAGGCTCCCTGCCGGAAGCCTGCTTCTCCCTCTGCCTATGTCTCTGCCTCTCATGAATACATAAATTTAAAAAACCCTTTGCAACAGTACATGAGATAAGAATTATTGCCTTTTTTTCCCCCAGAAGGGGAAACTGACATTAAGATATCTTAGTGAGCTTACATAAGATCCAGTACAGTTAGAATGTGGCAGAACTGGAATTTGAACACAATAAGCAAAGGAGCTTATACATAAGGAGACCACCCTTTCCTGCTGATGAGATGCAGGGGACACTTAACAGCTTGCCTTGGAACTCAGGCCTGTTAGGTGCTGAGCTGGGCAAGGCCTCCTAACTGCTGCATTTCATCACGTTTGCCCGGCCCTTGACCATGACTGGAGTCACACTGTTTAGTCATCATTCCAGCCTGAAAATGCCCTGGAGTAGAAAGTAACCTTAAACCTAGTAAGTAATCAGACTGGAACAGAAAGAAGAACTAAGGCTTCAGGGGAAAGGTCCTTCGGGCAGGTTCACGCATCAAGCATAAGGAAGTGGTTTGGGATGACCCAATCAGCTGGCATCAAAGAAGAGCTGCAACTGCTCCAGAGATTCAGATGTACATATGTCTGTTAATATATCTTCCCAAAGGCCACAAGAAAATGCATTGTTTCCTTCACAGGCAGTAAATGTACCCATTCCAAAAGATGGGAAACCAGTGTGTTAATGAAGAGGAGAGGAGGGCGACAGGAGAAGTGCAGTGAGGCAAAGAGGAAGGAGGAGAAATCAGAGCAATAACTAAAGCAGGGACAGAAAGAGGCCTCAGGATGCATGGTGGGCATGGTATGAAGTCTCCCTGTGTCTCAGCACGTCCATCACCAAAGCCTGAGTGCAGGACCCGAGGCAGGTGGGGGCATCCCCCACACACCTGCCCTGCCCCCATCTCCACCCCACCTCATCAAATCTCCCTGGCTTTCTCTCCTGCTCTTTTTCCCCTGTTCACCATCCCTTCCCCTTCTCCATCTCTCCATGCTTTACTTTCTTTCTCTCTGCCCATGTTCTCATTCTGTAAATGCTCCGCTCGGTAGCATGCGGTGCTAAAAGAGCTGCTAGCCCTGGCTCTGGAGCATGACTCAATACTGTGTTGTTATACTGGGAAATGAGGTGAGTAGGACATTTAAGTCCAAAGCATTCAGTGTTCCTGTGCTCACTGAGGTCAGGTCCGGAGGTTTAGCAGTTGATAGCATCTAGCACTTTCAAAGGTGTAACTCAGTTCTGAGTCCGCCTCCTCCACCCAGGACCCTATGGCATCTTTGAAGTGTGTATTGTGTAACATCTTGCAATTCCACTGCTGCAGGGGAAGGATGTTTGCTTGCTATGGGAATCTGTGACTCAGTGCTATTAAGTCTTACTCCTTCCGAGATCTAGTTTGGTGTTTTTTGTACCTTTGTGCTCTTTGAAATCATATGTTAGTGTGATTAAGTTTGGGCTTAGTATCAAAGCATTAAAATATTTGTTTTACCGCCAGAGGAAAGTATGTTCTGAGGGGAAATATACTATATTCAGAATGAAATGATGCAACACTACTATTATATAGAAAGTTAGATATTAGATGGCAAAATTCCCTCTCTACCGCCATTAGTGAGAGTGCTAGACCATTCCTTCATTCAACACATATTTAAATATGTCAGCAGCGTTGCCTGCTCTAAATAAAATTAAAGTTTGGTAAAGGGATAATATATGCAGGAGGGCTATGTTGGAAAGGTTGATTAAAAAAAAAAAAAGAAAGGTTGATCAGGGAAGCAGGGAAGACCTCACTGAAAAAGTGGCCTTGAAGCAGAGCACTGAAAGGAGGGGAGTGAACCATGCAGACATTGGGGCAAGAACATTTTCAATAGAAAGGACAGCAAGTGCAAGGGGCCTGAGATAGAAATGAGCTCGATGAGCTTAAAGAACAACTAGAAAGCCAGTCAAATTAGAATAGACTTAGGAGGAAAACAGCATAGTCACAGAGGTACACAGAGCCTGCAAGGCTGCAATAAATAATTTTGATTGGATTATTTATGTGATGAGGGATCACTGGAAGGATTTGTTTTAGAAAGATCACTCTGGACTCTGGTTGAATAGTAGAGGAGAACACAGGTATAAGCAGGAAAGCAAGTCAGAAGGCTATTAGGGTAGCCAAGGTAAGAGAGGTTGGGGGCTCTCAGGTTTGGGATATACTTTGAAGAGAGAAGAGGACTTGATGATGGATTCAGAAGTGAGTTTTGAGGGAAAGAGAAGACTCAAGCTCACCTCTAGGTTTTTAGCCTGAGCAATGGGTGAATGATAGAGCCATTTACTGAGATGGGAAAAGTCGGGGGAAACGGTATTAAATCCAGTGTTACGTTTTATTAAGTTTAAGTTTGAGATTGCCTTAGACACCCAAGTAAAGATGCCAAACAGGCAGTTGTAAAGCAAATCTGTAGTAAATTGAGAGGTGATATTTGGCTGTGATGTTGACTAAGACATACTTCTTATTAGTCAATAGTTGGATATTTGAATTTCAAAAAAGCAATTCACCTCCTACCCAGGTCACTGCAGTCCACCTTGCAGAGCCCTGTTCTCTGTTTCAATGCTGCTTGTGGGGGAGTACCAAATGAGATATTAAGGAATCACCTAGCTTATGTAGTTCATAATCAGATCCTCCAAGAGTGTCTCTTGAACAACGAATATTTGACATTTCAAAAGGGCCCCAAGTAGAGAGATTGTGTGCTGCTTTAAATATCGTCCATAACCCTGAAAGAAACTCTGGCCAACAGAAGCAGCTGAGAATAAAAGGAATGCACGTTCCATAACATCTGCAGATCATTTTCAGGCACAGTAACCACTTTGGAGGATGTGGTGAGTAACAGATTTAAAGGTGTGAAGCACGGATTCTGGATGAGGAAAGGGCACTTTGAAAGAGCATACTATTCAAACGATGCTGGATGGAAGCCAAAAACAATGCAATAGGGTCACATTACCCGACATTAGATGATCTGAATTATTCACAGAACACTAAAGTCCAAAGATTGAATCGTATTGAGAAGGTTGATGATACATGCTTCAGGATACTTCAGAATATTTAACAGGATTAGTAAATAGCCATGCACACAAAAATGGAAGATTTTTCTCAGCCACGGCATTTCAAGAATCAATGAAGACTTTTCCCACAATATTTTCTCATGGGGTGTCTTGCCAGAATTACCAAATAAGCCTGGACTACTTTAACGTTGCAATGTTCACACAGCTGATCTTGCCAAGGACTTCTTCGTGTAGAAACTATCACTCATCCTTTCTAGAGATAAAGGCTTTTGGGAAGGAACAGAGACCTGGGGGCAGAGCATCTGTGCCATTAGAAAGTCTGATTTTAAAAGGTGTCAGCAGAATTCTCAAAGTATTTCCCAAGAGACTGGGAGCTTATAAAGTTCATTGTGGCTTTGTCGCCTTTAATTGGGTCAAGTCTGTTTGGCATCTCCTCCTTCAAGGAAGTTGCTTTCCAGCTAGACCCTGTTATTGTACTCATTTGCTTGAAAGCTAGGCAGGTGTATTTTTGCTATTAGAAAAACATATAAAGAGCTTGGTTATCTGAAGGTCTCTTCAAGTCGGTTGCATGTACCACCATGGTATATATTTATCAGTTGTATACCCAGAGTCATTAACCGGGCCTATGCCTTGAATAGGCAAGGTCAAGAGTTTTGAGTGAGGATTTTTGCCACTTACTGCTTAGGTGGGCAAACTTGCACAAGTGTCAGATTAAGATAATGTCAGTATTCACTTTATAGTGTTACTGTGAGTATTAGATGAGTTGAAGCCCTTAAAGAGATTAAAAGTGTGCCTAGAACATAGCAAGCACACAACATATGTTAGCTACTATTACTATTAGCCCGAATATCTTCAAAGTCTGTTGGCAAAGAGATTTTCTTGTAAATATAGATCCAATACAAATAAAACATTTAAGTAGACTTTCATTAGGTTTCTGCAGTTGGTAAATGCCATGTTGTTTGCAAATTTAGAGAATGAATTTTGATATTTTTGATCAGCTCAAGGCTCCTGATGACTTCTATTTTTTAGATTGAGGTAGAATTAACAGAGCATAAAGTTAACCATATTAAAGTGTACAGTTCAGTGGCACTTTATATATTCACAATGTAGTGCAACAATTACCCCTACCTAGTTCCAACTATTCTGGATAGTTCATACAAATGTGATCATATAATAGATGACCTTTTGAGTCTACCTTCTTTTACTTCAAATGACTTATTATTGAAGATGAAATGGCAGATCCCCGAGGAATCACCATCCAATCATCCTATCATCTCTGATATCTTTAGAATTTTCTGACGCTTGATGGAGACCCTGAGTCTCTAGGGTTTCAGATTCTGTCCTCTGTTAAAGAAATGCTTGAATTAGCAGTGGATGGATTCTTGAGAAAACTACAGGAAGTCCTAAATCATTTTAACCTATCAAGCACGTGAGACAAATGATGGCCCTCAACATCCGGAGATTTTGGCAATGATGCAGTTCACCCTGTCATTTTATGGAGAAGGACTTTGAGGCCTAGTGTTATTTTCTTTGGTTTCTATGAAACACATACACTTATTACACTTATGTATACATGCACTTATTACAAAAAAAAAAAAAAAA
This sequence comes from Vulpes vulpes, assembly GCF_048418805.1. Classification (NCBI taxonomy): domain Eukaryota; kingdom Metazoa; phylum Chordata; class Mammalia; order Carnivora; family Canidae; genus Vulpes; species Vulpes vulpes. Next base: position 55,060,343 of record NC_132794.1, read on the forward strand.
CAGTTTCTCTAAGGAGAGTATATAATGTGCTGGAGCCTAATGAAAAACATATTTCCTGATTCAAGTTTCCCAGAATCCACTGGAGAAAAAAAAAGACAAATGAGTAGACATTAAAATACAATGTAATAAGTGCTGTGACTGAATTAAGCACAGGGTACCATGGGATCACATGTGAAAGTACCTATCCCATAGCAGGTTGTTGGAGGGGTACTCCTCATACTCCATCTTTCTTCCACAAAAGGCTAAGTCATTGTATTGCTAGTGGAAAAACAGATTTTATACAACATGAGGTAATGTTTTCAGAATGTTAAATGTTTGTTGACTTTGGAGACTGTCTTAACTTATTGTCACAGAGAGTGCTGTTACCATGGGTACTTCTCCTTACATTACTGGTGTTCAGTTTAGTCATTGATGCCACACGGCATTAAAGTTTAGATTGCAAGCTAAGGATAACATTCTTTATTGTATGGAACTAGACATTCATTGATTGATTAGGAAATCCTTGCTGGTATTGAGTTATTTTCTTCTTAAACTATTTAACAATTTAAATTCCTCACAGCTTTGGGAGGACTTACACTCCGTCTCAGCCCTCTGCTACAAACATAAGTCTGCCCCCATTATTTGCAGCATATGGGTGTTATCACACATGGTCTTATTGTCTTTTGCTCAAGATCAGTCTCAGGCTGGGTAGCAGCTAATGGTATCACCAAGTTTGTAGCATGATGGGCATACCCATTTTCAAATATTTAAATAAAAATAGCTCTTGAGTACCATCCTCATCTTTCCTTGTCCTCAGAAATTTTAGGCTTCCATTTCTTCTGTCCTGCTTTTGCTGAATTCTCAATCCTTGCCCTGAGTCTCACCCTTCGTATGTACTGAATCTTTTCTGCACCACATCATCCTATATTGGACACATATGATCTCTCCACTCCCAAAAATGCTACTGATCAAAGCAATATCCGAATGCTTAGAGACAATTGAAAAGGTTCTAATGCAGGACAGGAGAGCAAATAACTTAAAACTGCATATTTTAGTGGCTCCAAAGTCCCTTCAGCTGTTTCTCTCACTATTTTTTCCCCGCTTCTTTTTTCTCTCCCTAATTTCACTCAGAATTCATATTTTCTCCCATTCTATTATTATGCAGAGCCCCCCAGATCATTATGATGCATGCTAAATGTTGAGAAGCCTTGACTGAAGCAAACTTTGACTATATACAATAAGCACACTTCGTCATATTTAATGGTTATATGGATTTAAAAAAAAAGATTTTATTTACTTATTCATGAGAGACAGAGAGAGAGAGAGAGAGAGAGAGAGAGAGAGAGGCAGAGACACAGGCAGAGGGAGAAGCAGGCTCCATGCAGGAAGCCCGATGCGGGTCTCGATCCCGGGTCTCCAAGATCATACCCCAGGCTGCAGGCGGCACCAAACCGCTGCGCCACCGGGGCTGCCCAGGTCCAGCTATTTTAGATGAAAAATCTCTTTAATTCCTTTAGTGTCAGAATATTATTTAACAAAAAATACAAATTGGCACTTAATGGGTTGAGCAATAGGTGTTATACTATATGTTGGCAAATTGAATTAAAATAAAATATTTTTAAAAAACCCAGTCACAAGGACAGAGCTATATGAAAAGACATAAAGTATATAGAAAATGTGGTCTAATGAAAATAAATGAAATGAAATATAAAAAAAGAAAAGAAATACAGATTGGAAGAAAAAGTGATGTGAAGTAAGCAAACAAAGGGAGGGAGTTATGGGTTCTCCACAGAGGGCACAGGGGGCACACTGTAGTAGGCAAGAAGCTCCATGAGGCTAGGGACTGTATCTGATTTGTTTACTTTCATATGACCGGTGTGTTGAACAGTGCCTGACACATAGCAGGTGCTTTGTAAGTATTTAAAGAGTGTAAGGATTAAGCAAGTGCTGCTGAGTCTGGATTTGCCACAGGTCAAGCTCTGGGCCTGGAACTTTTGGGCCATACAGGACTGTTCCTGAAACCCTACTTCTTGCTCAGGGCTTGTCTACTTTGGGAAGATGCCCATGATGGTACTGCAGAGAGAAGCCAAGAGTGCACATCAGCACTACTTTTCATTTGCTCCTTTCTTCTGAAAGACCTTAGCTATGACCCATCAGTGGGCAGGTTCAGCAGTCTGATTCTACACCAGCTGCATAATGGAAGACATTAAGGGATATTGTTAATTTTTATTTAGTTTTAATAATGGTATCATTTCATGCAATAAGCTGAAAAGAGCCAAAGAAAGAATAATGGCTTAGTAATTACGGTTGACCCTTTTGAACAATGTGGGAGGTTAGAGGTACTAACTCCCAGCATAGTCAAGATTCTGGATATAATGTCCGAGTTCCTAAAAACTTATCTATTAATAGGCTACTGTTAACTGGAAGCCTTACCAATAATATAAACAGTTGATTAACATATATTTTGTATGTTATGTGTATTATATACCAATAATATAAACAATTGATTAACACATATTTTGTATATATATTATATACATACAGTGTTCTTACAATAAAGTAAGCTAGAGAAATGAAAATGTTATTAAGAAAATCATAAGGAAAAGAAAATACATTTATAGTACTGTATATATTTATCAGAATATGTATTTATCAGAATTCCTGTATAAATGGACCCATGCAATTCAAACCCATCTTGTTCGAGTCAACTGTAAATAAATATATATATATTTAAAAATGTACATGAACTTTATATATATCAAATAAATGTATTTCAAAATCATCAGGATGGGAGAGTTGAAGAGTAGGAGTACAAATGAAACAAGACATGCCATCAATTGGTAATTGTTGAAGCTGGATAATAAGTACATAAGGACTCATAATGAACATATTGAATATATATTTATAAAGAATAGCATAATGATTATATCACCCTTTCTTTTTAAAAAAGTTCTTTGAGGGGATCCCTGGGTAGCTCAGCGGTTTGGCGCCTGCCTTTGGCCCAGGGCGCGATCCTGGAGTCCCAGGATCAAGTCCCACGTTGGGCTACCGGCATGGAGCCTGCTTCTCCCTCCTCCTGTGTCTCTGCCTCTCTCTCTCCCTCTCTCTCACTCTCTCTCTCTCTATCATGAATAAATAAATAAATCTTTAAAAAAAAAAAAAAAAGCTCTTTGAAACACCTGAGTGGCTCAGCAGTTGAGTGTCTGCCTTTGGCTCAGGGCGTGATCCTGGAGTTCTGGGATGGAGTCTCATATTAGGCTCCTGCAGGGAGCCTGCCTGCTTCTCCCTTCGCCTCTCTCTCTGTGTGTCTCATGAATTAATAAATAAACCTTTAAAAAAATAAAAAAATGAAATAAATAAAAATAAAAAATTCTTCAAGTCATCTGCAGGTGTTCTCCCAATAACTCCATCCTGGCTGTCCCACCTATACACCGACTCCTGGATATGTCTCTTATTCCCTTTGGTACAGCACAGCACACTCTGATTCCCAGTCATTCTAAAAATTTTTAATGCATTTAATGCCATCAAACATTTCTTCTCTCTCCTGTATCTTCAATCTCCACCTCTTTTCTGGATTTTTACCCTTGGCATTTAAATATAACTCAAACATCTCCCATATTAAAAATCAAATAAACACATACCCCTCAGTTCAGACATCTCCGGTAATTCCCCTTTTTCTCTTTTCCAGAACACCCAAACTTATCATCAAGAATTGCCTACTTTTCTCTTTATATTTCTTTGCTTCTCTCTCAATCTACTCCAGTCTGGCTCTTTTATCACTCAGCATGAATGACTGCCATCACAAAATTCAGTGTGCATATGCTTCGGCTGTTAAAATAATAGCATCAGCCCAGATAGTCTTCTTTTTGGAGAGATTTCTATCCAAAACTTTGGTGACATCTCCATTTGGATATTCCATGGTTGCCCCAAACTCAGTATGTTGCAAATAGAACTTGTGGTCTTCCTTCAAACTTGTGGTGCTCCATTTTGGTGAACCACCAATAATTACCCAAACAAAAAAACACAAGCGATGTCTTTTTATTTTTAAAACAGCTTTGTTGAGGTGTAATACACATACCTCAAAAAATGTACATGCTTACCTGATTTGCTTTTCTGTCACTATAGGTTACTTTGAGGTTTTTTAGAATCTTATGGAAATGGATTCATATAGGATGACTCTTTTTTATCTGGCTTCTTTCACTCAGCAGAGCTATTTTGAAATTCATCCATGTGTTATGTGTATTAATAGTTCATTCCTTTTTATTAGTGAGTAGCATCCCATTTTACGGATATATCATAATTTGTTATTCATTCCCCTGTTGATGGCCATTTGGGTTGCTTTAAGTTTGGAGCTATTGGGATCCCTGGGTGGCGCAGCGGTTTGGCACCTGCCTTTTGCCGGGGGTACGATTCTGGAGACCCGGGATCGAATCCCACGTCAGGCTCCTGGCGCATGGAGCCTGCTTCTCCCTCTGCCTGTGTCTGTGCCTCTCTCTCTCTCTCTCTCTCTCTCTCTCTCTCTCTCTGTGACTATCATAAATAAATAAAAAGTTTGGAGCTATTATAAATAAAACTGGTATAAACACTCATGGACATATGGTTTCATTTTTCTTGGTTCAGCTTCTGTAGGGGGGAATGTCTGGGTTACATGGTAGGTGTGTGTGTTTTTTTAATTTTTATTTATTTATGATAGTCATACAGAGAGAGAGAAACAGGCAGAGACACAGGCAGAGGGAGAAGCAGGCTCCATGCACCGGGAGCCTGATGTGGGATTCGATCCCAGGTCCCCAGGATCGCGCCCTGGGCCAAAGGCAGGCGCCAAACCACTGCGCCACCCAGGGATCCCGGTAGGTGTGTTTTAATTTTATTTTATTATTTTTTTCCATGGGGAGAGGACTTTTTAATCTTAATTTTTAAAGATTTTATTTATTTATTCATGAGAGACACACAGAGAGAGGCAAAGACATAGTCAAAGGGAGAAGCTCCCCACAGGGAGCCCAATGTGGGACTCGATCCCAGGACCCTGGGATAACACCCTGAGCTGGAGGCAGAAGCCCAACCACTGAGCCACCCAGGCATCCTTTAATTTAATTTAATTTTATTTTATTTTATTTTATTTTATTTTATTTTGGCATCCTTTAATTTTAACTTTTTTTTAAATGGTGGGCATTTATTATTATTATTTTTTTTTTTTTTATGATAGTCATACAGAGAGAGAGAGAGAGAGGCAGAGACACAGGCAGAGGGAGAAGCAGGCTCCATGCACCGGGAGCCTGACGTGGGATTCGATCCCAGGTCTCCAGGATCATGCCCTGGGCCAAAGGCAGGCGCCAAACTGCTGCGCCACCCAGGGATCCCCTAATTTTAACTTTTAAAGAAACTTCTGACTTTCTGTAGCAGACATGGTTGGCTACCTTCCCAACATCTCTCCCCTTGATCCCTACTCTTTATTGCCTTTTCATTGGCAGAGGCTGAAAGGTAACATTTGCTTTCCCAGCACTCCTTGCAGCTGCAATTGGACACAAGGCTCCATCTGGCTGCACAGACATGAAGGGAAGTCTACTGGAGGTGTGGGGTAGAGATGTAACAGAAGGATCCTTTGGCACTCCTTTATCAACACCCCTTCCTACAGGGGGTAGTGTTTGAGGAACCAAGGGGCCACATCTCCTTGAGTCTGCAGCCCCCTCCACATGAGTCTGTGTATACCCAAGACTCTGAATTCCCTAACCTCCCAGCCCAAGCACCTCGTGGTCTTCCTCCAAACTAAGCCAGCTAGGCGCCTCGTCTAAATGTTACCACATATTTAGTCAAGAATAGAATGGGCTCAGTTTGGAGGAAGACCACAAGGTGCTACGGAAAGTCTTCCCAAGCAGCCTTACCTCTGGTTTATGTCAATTCTGGTTGAGTCCCGAGGTGTCTCTTGTAGGTCAAAACATCCTGACTGATTTCTCCCCTTCTTTCTCACTTCTTTCAATCATAACTCCTTTTACTCCTATGTTCTTAATGGGGCTCAAATCTGTCCACTTCTCTTAACCTATCTGCCACTACAGTCCTACAACAGGACACTGTCATCTCATTACTTGAAGATTTGGAAGGTTCTGCTCGTAGGACAAGAGTTGAGTACATCCTTCCTGGAGTCACTGAGTTCAAATCCCAGCTTGCTCCCTACCATCTTAGTGTCTTCTCTGTGCTTCAGTTAAAGGTACTGACCTGCCAAGATTGTCGTAAGAGTGAAATGTAATTTTAAAATGTGGAGGATTTAGCACAGTTCCTGGTTTGATAAAAATATTTATTATTATTATTTTTTTAAGTATCCTTGTAATTTGCTTCTGTTGGTTGGTTGGTTTGGAAAACCTTTCCTGGATATTTCTATATCTAGTTAAATTCTACTTGTTTTTAAATTTCAGTTGAGGGACTGGCTCCTTCAGGAAAGATTTCTTGATTAACCTACTCTTTTACTTTCCTTGCCAAAGAACAGCTACTTTACCTTGCCACCTTGTCATGGTGCTAATCACACTTCATGGCCATTATTATTATTATTATTATTATTATGCTTCTGAATCCGCAGTAGTTAATGATGAACTCTTTAAAGTCAAGGATAATATCTTTAGCATTGAAAAAAGTTTGCTGCCATGAGATTAGTGTTAGTTAAAACTAGAAGATTGACATACTGTATGATTCCAACGTTAATGACATTCTGGAAAAGACAAAGCTATGGAAACTGGGAAATGATCAGTGTTTGCCACTGATTTGAGAGGAGAAGGGGATGAGTAGACAGAGCACAGAGGTTTTGTAGGGCCGTGAAGGTACTCTAGTGCATAGTGTATGATGGATGCATGTTGTTATATTTGTGGAAACCCATAGAATGTACAACACCAAGAACAACCTTAATGCAAACTGTGGACTTTCTTTGAGAAAATGATGTATCAAGTTAGGTTCACCTACTGTAAACAAACATACCACTCTGGTACAGGATGTTGATATTTGGGGAGGCTATCATTTGCGTGGAAAGAAGATACATGGGAACTCTGTACTTTCTACTCAATTTTGCTGAATCTGAAACTACTCTTTAAAAAAAGGACACACACACACACACACACACACACACTCACACACACATTAGGTGCCTGAGCATATACCATGACATAAGTCAGTTAGACATTCATTTTTCCTATATGCTAGGTGTTGGGGATGCAGCTGTGAAGAAATTAAATCATTCCTGCCTTTGTGGAGACAGACATTAAACAAACATGTTTATGCAAACTATCATTTATTTACCATTTAAGAAATGCTATGGATCACGGGGTCTTCCCTGAGAAAGTACAGCATAAGGTGATAGCTGAGGACAGGGTGGAGTTAATCCCACAAAAAAAGGCTATTCAGGGGTCCCAGGACCAGAATGAACAGTAGTTCCAGGACCATGAGGCAGAGAGGAGAGTAGGTACAGGCAGGCCAGACTAGTTGAAGCATGGTGAGCCGAGAAGATAAGACTGAGGAGGTGAGCGGAGGGCAGACTATGTAGGGCTTAAAACCATGATAAGTTAGGAGCTGTGCCCTAAGAGCAATGGGAAGCCATCAAAAGATTTTAAATAAGAGAGTGATGTGGTCAGATTTTAATTTAAAAAGAAAAATCTCTCTGGCTTCTGTGTAAGAGAATGGATCAGAAGGCATAATCTAAAAATTACTGGACCAGAAGGGAGAGTACTGTCATAGTCCAAGTGAGGATGAGCCTATAGTAAATGTGACCTACTTAGCTTTTGCAGACATGCTCCAGGTAGCCATGAGTGACATGCATAGTGGTTGAAGACAGTGGAGAAGAGGAAAAGCATGTGGAAAGAAAGGATATGTAAGCAGACAGCTAGCAATAAATGGACATAGATCATAAAATACACTTTTTAATAATACTATTTTCATATCAATGATAAGTGATAAGAGCATAATGACCAATAGCCAGTATTTATTGCCTCATTACCATGTGGCAGGCAACTGCTTTACACACATATTAATTTATTTCATCTTTTTTCTAGTTATCTGTTGCCTAGGAACAAATCACCCTAAAACAGCGCTTGAAACACTTACAATATATATTTTGCTCCCAAATATGTGAATTGGGCAGGGCTTGCAGGTTGGAGGAAGCCTGTTTCAAACCTCCTTGGTGTCTACCGGGGCAGCTCAGTGTAAGAACCAGAATCTCTGAAGCCTGCTCACTCCCATGCCTGCAGTGGCTGCCACCTGTGTGCCGCAACTCTATGTCTACACTTCTGGTTTTGCACTCAACCTGCTATACTGCAGTGTATTTGCTCACATGTCCAATTCTCTACTAGACTTTGAACTCCTCCAAAACATGAAACATGTCTTACTTATCTTTGTTATCACTTATCTTTGTATCACCGTGGGGTACAACCCCACAGTGGAATCTCCATAAAAGTTTATTGAAAAAGGAACAAAATAGGGGCACTTAGGTGGCTCAGTGGTTGAGTTTCTGCCTTTGGCTCAGGTCATGATCCCAGGGTACTCGGACAGAGTCCCGCATCAGGCTCCCTGCAGGAAGCCTTCTTCTCCCTCTGCCTATTTCTCTGCCTCTGTGTCTCTCATGAACAAATAAATAAAATCTTTTTTTAAAAAAAGAAAAGGAACAAATAAATGAATTCTGATCCTCACTAATACAATATTTTCCTTTATCAAATCCTGGAAGGAAACAACCCACTGCCCCTTTGAACATTCCTAGTGACTGGATTTTTATAACTTTGCAGAGCTACAGCTTTATTAGGAAGTTTTTGTCTTTAGCCCACATCTCCTTTTATATGACTTTTACTCAGTGCTTCTGGTTTGGACTCATAGAACTCCACACAATGAGTCTAAGCTAACTTCCCTACAACATCCAAACCCTCAGTAGTAACTATCAGATCACATCTAAATCCTCTTTGAGCTCAATACCTCATTTCCTATCATTGTTCTTCCCGGATACGGTTTCAGTGGTGACCTCACTCTTAGGTCATTATTGGGGTTCATAGAGATGGAGGACAAAATGCCTGGACAAATATTAATTGTGAGCCCATGGACACAGAGGAATGAATGAGATAGAGAACCATTCTTCGACCTTCATGAGCAAGTGGGCCACTACAGGAAGTGCAGGGTGGGATTAGAGGTAAGGATCTAGGGACAACATCCTTTCATGGTCCTTCTCCCTGGAAAGGCTGATCCTGGTGAAAAGCAGATGGAGAATGTTTGGGAAGGTAATCCGACACCCTGACTGGAAATAGGGAAGGAAAAACACGAAGAGTGGAAAGCTCATTGAAAACCCAGTTGTCCACTTCTCTCTTAAAATACTGTTCCTTGAAGCATTCTTTATTGATCATTTTCATAAGAATCCCATAGCATGCTGGTGAATATGCAGTCCTCCAGCTTAGCCCTACACCTACTGAATGTGTATCCTTTACAAACTCCAAGGTAATTCTTATATACACAGAGAATCTTGTTTGAAGGCCTGGGGTAAGATGGGAACTGCTCATACTCAGATTTAGGAGTGTTTTTCAAACTGTTTCACAAATCTTCAGAAGTTTCTTGAGATATGAAAAGTCCCAGCTCATGTTTTTAGTCTGTGCACATTCCATCTCCTTAGGTCCTCATCCCAAGCCATGAGGGCCTGAAAGACAATAAAAAAAGAGCTGCCTTTGTCAAAAGAGCCTATCACAATAACTCTTAGAGAAAGGCCTCCCACCCCTCAGCCCCCCACCTCCAGGAAAAAAGCAGTTGAAGAATTCAAACCCATGACACATTCTTTCTATTCTCTGTCCCCAGCTTTATTAAATTCTTTCCTTTTTCCTACTGATAGATTTAAAGATGGATTTTCCAATGAATTTTTAGTTAAATAATGAATGGAAAGTGCCAAGTATAGTTATAGCAAACGTAGATTTTTATGCTTAGAGTAAGATAGAGACTAAAATGGAATTTACCTAAAATATGTTTTTTGCTCTTTTAGGAAAATATTTTAAGAACATTTGCTGAGTGTCCTGAGGAAATCAGTGCACATTTTTTTCCCTCCTTCCCCCTATCAGTACACGTTTTGGAATGAAATTGTAACAGGTGAAAATCTGACATCACTACACAAAAATATAAGGGCTAATTTTTCACATGTCAAGAAATTCTTGCTCTAATACAATGATTTTACAATAGCATTTCTTCAAATAGAAACCTTTGCCTTTTAGTCTATTTCCTCCAATTATTAAAGCATTTATTTATCGAGCAGAAGGAATATAGAGAAAACAGATTATTAATGAAATAATTACTATTATCTCGTTAATTACTAATATCTCACTATTAATGAGATAGTGCTAAGAGATGAGCGGTCTGAAATGAGGAGAAAGCATGAGTGATAATTTCATCATATGTCTTCAGAAAAAGAAAAAAGTGGATTCAAAGTGGATTTACCAAAGCCTTTCAGAACCACTGCTTTAAAAGTAACACAGACTATGGGGTGCCTGGGTGCCCCAGTTCATTAAGCGTCTGCCTTTGGCTCAGGTCATGGTCTCCCAAGGGCCCTGGAATAGAGCCCTGCATCTGACCAGCTCCCTGCTCTGCAAGGGATTCCACTTCTCTCTGTCCCCACTCTGCCTCATGCACTCTTTCTCTCTCAAATAAATAAATAAAATCTTTTAAAAAATTAAAAAAAAATAACACAGACTTACTCATTGACTCTTAAAATATTTATTGAAATCACCTACATTGTGACAGCCGGTGATAGAGGGAACCAAGACAGGCACAATTCCTCCTCACTACAGAGCTCCAAAGCAACCAGGGCCCAAGGCATTTAATTAGGTTGTGATGAATACGGTAAAAGAGAAATGCAAAATGCTTAAAGAATAAATTTATCATCATTTGAATGCTAAGTTGAGGTTAACCTTAAAGGAGGGGACAAATGTAAAACTTTTTTTCTAAGCTTCAATTTGTAAAGAGTGACCTTCCAAAACATGCATTGTGGGCCAATACATGTTTGTACATTCCCTATGTGCTCCTTCCTTGAAAGCAAGGAAATTCACATTTATTGAGCACTGACTCTGTAGGAGGAATTGGACCCATTTTGCCCAACAACCCAAAATATGTATGTCACCATGCTCTTTTTGCTAAGGAGAAAACTGAGGCTCAGAGAAAACCAGATGAAATGATTTGTTTCAAGTGGGCAGAGAACCTGTCTTTGCCCTCCCACTTAGCTAGAAAGTGGAGGAGGGGAGAGGGTGACAGATAAAAGGCTAATTTCACTGACAATCAGGCTATTGTTAGTGCAGCTAATGGGTTGAGCCAAAGCAATTAGAGCCAACAGAATGCTGGCTTTTTATCAAAAATAAACGCCCGGGTCTGTAGATGAAAGAACAACTGGAGATTCTTGAGAAAGGAATAGCAGTTGAGATTTTGTGTGAAATATAGTTGGTAATAAAATCAGATTGTACTAAAACGCATGAAGGAGACTTGAACATTGCATTTCAAGCATTTTACTGAGAACTGTGTTTTACCTTTAGCGAAGTTTGTAACAGATAATAACATAACAGATTTTATTTTGTGAAATGGAAATAAATTGCACAACATTAATTTACACAACAATTTAAAGCTGCTGATTTTAAGCAAGGAGTGAAGAAAAGAGCTAAGTAATTGGATCAGAGAAATCATAGAATCAGAGTTAAGATTTGTCAACAAACAGTATTACGGGAAATCAAGATTGGCGTCTTTCAGGAGAATAATTGGTTATAATAACAGAAAACAACAAACACTGAGATTAGTAAAATTCTAGTCTGGTCTCTGCTACATCATCTGCTCAATAAGGGCCAGATGTCAGCTACTCCAGAGAGTTAGAAGATTTTAGTAAGTCCCAGAGCAGCTGGTGAGAATCAACATTTAATTCATTCTAAATTCAAATGTGTCAGGGCCTCATCATCCAAGATGGCCAGCAAAAAGGTGACAAGGTTAGGAGCAGAGCAGAGAGCTAGGGTCTAAGGTGAAGAGAGATTGAGACTCACCCTGAGTTTTTATTCTCCAACAGTCATCCTATTTATTCAATTTTCATCCCACTTATCATTGTATGAAAAGACAAACTAAGGGTACATTTACGTGCAAGGAAATATTTATATATTCTAAATAATATTATAGATGATGTTCAATAATGCTACTCTGTTCATTTGGTTACAGAACATTCTCTTCGATGATATTTTCCATGGTAGTAAATTATCTTACAAAAGCATTCTTTTTCTGTAAATAAAAATGTCTGATTTTGATGTCAACATCAAAATAGCAATGTCTGGTTACTCTTCCTCTTTCTCCACTATTTCAGTCATCTCCTAACTTAAAGCAAATCTAAACTCTTAAACCACTCAACAAACAAAATAATATTCTAAAATTCCAGACAATTAAAAGAGAAAGTTACTTGAGATTAATTTGTATATAGGACATAGCCTACTTTCCACTGTGCATTTAAGATATTTTAATACTTTTAATTTATTTACTAGGTAGCAGGTCAAGTCTGTTTAGCCTCTAGTTCCTATCAACTTGAGTAAGAATCCTAGCAATTCACTGGAATAATAGAATCCTAGTTTTTTTTTTTTTTAAGAGTTTATTTATTTATTCATGAGAGACAGAAAGAGAGACAGAGACTTAGGCAGAGGGAGAAGCAGGTTCCCTGTGGGAGCCCGATGTAGAACTCCATCCCAGACCCCAGGATCACACCCTGAGCCCAAGGCAGATGCTCAACCACTGAGGCACCCAGGTGTCCCTAGAATCCTAGTTTAAGAAAACAACATGCATATTCTTTTTAAGTATACATGGCTTGTATTTATAAATAAATAAGATGAATTTGAGTTTGTATGTCTAATGTTCTATTTTCTTTCCTTTTAATGCAGATTCTCCCAATCGAGTTTTCTATTGACAATCCTACTTGTACAGAAAACACAGAAGGGGTAGCAGGGGGAGATCATTCATGATGAATTTTTAAAGATTGTCGGCTCCTGGAAAGCAGCAGTCTATTTATTTTTTAAATAAATGCCCATGAATAAGAATGTTTCTTTGAGATCAATCAGAACTGTTTCTACTTCGTATCTAATGACAGATCGATTTAAAATAATCGACTTATATCTCCGGAAAGAATTTTAGGCAACTCCCCAAAACATATAAAATACCCATGGTAGACTTGTAACAAAGACATATCATTAAAAAAATAATAATAAGATGAGGCTACCCACAAGATTAATGCACACGCCTTTAAGTTCTGCATACTTGCTAGAGGTGGGCCCCAAACACGGGTCTGATCTTTTCTGACAGTAAAGAGACATGGTCAGTAAAATGATTCATGGAATCTGTGAGCAAGAAACTTGCCTCTCCTTCAGGTGAAGCACAGCTACTCAGACTTGCCTGAGAGGCTGACACCTCGCTTCAGTCACATGCAACAAGTTGACTGAGGGAATCAGACTCAGTCCGCACTGGGACAAATGGATGGCCCAAGGCCTAACATTCTGTGCCATGGAAGGACAGCTGAACATGCTGTGGTACATGAGGCCATGGCAGCACAACTGGGGAACATTTTTATTTTATTATTTTTTAAGATTTTATTTATTTGAGAGAGACCGAAAGAGAGAGAAAGAGCAAGAGCACACGAGTTGGGGAAGGGGCAGAGGGAGAAGGAGAAGCAGATTCCTCACTGTGCAGGGAGACTGACTCCGGGCTCCAAGGCAGATGCTCAACCAACTGAGCCCCTCAGTCACCCCAGGGAATATTTTTAAAGCATGTTTCACCAAAACCACAAAAACAAACACAAAAAACAACTCTCCATAAACACCCGTACAGAGTCTAACCTTGAGTAGTCCCTTCTGGATTAAGTTTTTTTTATCAGAGGTGTACTTAGGTAGGTCTCTAAATGAAATCATTTGCTGAATGCAGTTAAGTTTAAGCCAGTTCTATCTTGAGAATTGGATACCAACACGGGTGGCTTTGGCTAAAGAGGAGCTGGCCCTTATTTGCTCCATGGCCATCTTGTTTCCTCTCACAACAGAACCAGTTCATCCGGGATTCGAGAAGATCTAATCTTCTGTTTGCGTAGTTGGACGCTGAAGAAACAACTCTCCCAAACTCTGAAATGGGTACAGGCAAATGTGTGGTTACTGGGTATGTTAGCGTTAAACCCACATTCAGAAGAGATAACGTGTCCAAACTGCGGGCCTAAAGAATGGAGAGACAAGAAACCGAGGAGAGTTACAATCACAGGCATTGTGTTGGGCTCCATGCTCTGTGACTGTGTGGTGCTTGGTGAAACAGATTTTGTGGGGGTGCTGTGAAAAAGCTTTTCTTCCTCCAAAATAATTAAATAAAAAGGAGGATGCTCTGGAACGCTGCATAACTCTGGGGAATTTGTCTGCTCTGGGGGAAAAAAAGGCTGAAAATAGGACATTGAATAGGATATGACTTACGAAATGTTGAAGATTTTCTTAAATTCCACTTTAAGGAATTTGCAAAATCCTCAGTCTGTAAATTTAAACAATGCATTCAAGTAGGATGGACACATGCCTTCAAGGTTTTTTTGTTTGTTTAAAGTGGTGGCTCATGGGAATGAAGTCAGGAGTGCCCTAATACCATAGGGTAAAGAACGAAAGGAGCAGGAAAAAATTTTTCTTTTTACAAAATGTCAGAGACCTAATCAGAATAACATTACGTATGTATAAAGAATTATATATAATCATTATATATATATATATAGCATTAAGTAAAATGAGAATAATTGAATATGGAACACGATTTCTATGCTGGTTGCTTGTTTTGAGTATGTAAATATAGAGTGATGACCTCTGAATGCTCTAGCTGGAAGGATTCCAGGACTTCACTTCTTTGTATTTTTTACTTTCATTAACTAACTAATTAATTAATTAATTAATTTTTAGGCATGTACACATATCCAGATGGATGGGTGGATGGCTAGGAAGACTGTATTACTTTTCCCTTCTTGTATGTTTGGGGGGAAAGCATTGTCTTTAAAGAATTCAAACAGATAGTATACATGGTTATGTTTTTCCAGTAAGAAAAATACCATCCCTAGTGCAAAGTATTTTAATCTGTGTCATGGGCTCTGGGTTGATTGGTTTCTTTTTTTTGATTGGTTTCTTACATGGGTTTCTTAGATTCATAAAACTGAATATGGCTTTGTTGTGAAACAAATATTCTTCTGCAGTCCAGCTGGCATCCCCTGTATGTAGGCTTTTACTTAATAATCCACACACGGCCTGAAGTTCAAAGCAGTGTGGATAAATGAAGTCAGATCTTTTCGATATTAAAAGGGATCCTTAAAATGTTAAAAAGGATTATAAATACTTGGCCAGGTTTTTGTTTTGTTTTGTTTTGTTTTTTGGTTTTTTGTTTTTGGTTAAAAAGACTTCTATCAGACTAATTATATACTTTGATATTAGTTTGTTTGTAGATTTTAGTGATATGTTAGCAATAAGCCTTAGACCATGTTCAGGAGTTGACTTACTTAAAAATATTTTGAGGCAGCCATTATTCAGTCTTCAGTTATAATTGAAAGAAATTATTTCTCATTTCTCTACCTCCTATTGGTCTAGTTCTAATTTTTGGAACAAGACTGATGCCTCTTTCTCTGTATAGGTGTTAAATTATTTGAAAACAGCTATTTCCTCCTCCCTAAATCTTCTCTTGTCTAAGCAAAGAATTCCAAGTGATGTAACTTTTTTTAACTCAAATGTGAGATTTTATAGCAATCCCTGCTAAATTGCAGTGAATTATTCTCATCAATTAGTGCACTCAGAGGATATCCAAATATTTATTCTGGGATCTAGGACGTTAGATACTTCTCCCAAGTTTATGTCTTCCTTCCTTTGAAATACACTGGAAAAAGCAAGAGTCATCTTTACTTTCTAGTTTATGAATAATCAAAAGAGGATAGTAAAGATAAAATTATTGAATTCATCTTTAAAATTTCTCATTTGCACCCATTAAAAGTATTTAACTTTTATTTTTAAATGTTACGTAAAATAGTCAAATATATTTACATATACATGTTTTCAAAATACCTGAAACACATTTTTTCATTCTCTTAAGATAATTTATACAGTGGCAGATGTTATACTGTACAAAAATATTTTTGAATCATCAGATTAAGCTCATGAATTAGAAATGGTTTCTTTGTCTTGAAACTTTATAAACACTACCTTGGTTAGTCAGAATAATGAAAGAAATTCAATTTTCCAATGATATAAATTTAATTCTATGTCATGGCTTTAAGATAAGACCTTCATCTGTCTTTAAGTTGTGAAGAATATGTTTTAGGGTTTTACCAAACAATACAAATATACTTTTTGCAGGAATAGTTTAGGCTAAATCTTTCTATTTTAAAAAATCATTTTTACTTTTAAAAAAAAATTAAAAAAAAAATAAATAAAAAAAAATAAAAAATAAAAAAATAAAATAAAAAAAAATTTTAAAGGATTTTATTTATTCATGAGAGACAGAGAGAGACAGAGAAATAGGCAGAGGGAAAAGCAGGCTTCCTGCTGGGAGCCTGATGCAGAAATCAATCCCAGGACCCCAAGTTCATGACTTGAGCTGAAGGCAGATGCTCAACCACTGAGCCACCCAGGTGCCCCTTAAAAATTTTTTTAGGGGATCCCTGGTGGCTCAGCGGTTTAGCGCTTGCCTTCCACCCAGGGTGTGATCCTGGAGTCCCGGTATCAAGTACCACATCAGGCTCCTGCATAGAGCCTGCTTCTCCCTCTGCCTGTGTCTCTGCTTCTCTCTCTCTCTGTCTCTCATGCATAAATAAATAAAATATTTAAAAAAGATTTTTTTTTTTAAATAAGGGGATTTGCCTTCCTGGCTGGCTCAGTTGGAAGAGTATGACTCTTGATCTTGCAGGTATGAGTTTAAGCCCCATGTTGGGTGTAGACATTGCTAAAAAATAAATAAAATAAAATAAGGGGGTTAACTTAAGTAATCTGTAAGGTTACTTCTAGTTTTTTAAATTTTTTAATCCAGTAGAGAAATAATCTCATCTCTTGAACTATACCTTCATTAGAGAGTTCATGTACCCCATTTAAAAAATACTTTTAGGGATGCCTGGGTGGCTCAGCAAGGATGCCTGGGTAGGTCAGTGGTCTGACCTGAAGCATCTGCCTTTCACTCAGGTCATGATCCCGAGGTCCTGGGATCGAGTCCCACATCAGGCTCCCTCTATGAAGCCTGCTTCTCCCTCTGCCTGTGTCTTTGCCTCTCTCTCTCTCTGTATGTGTGTCTCATGAATAAATAAATACAAATCTTTAAAAAATATTTTTAAATGATTACTCTTTAATTTTCAATTTCTGTTCAGACATACATAATTCAGCAGTTATCTATGAATATTTAGTTACAGCTTAGCAAAAGATCAGAAGAATCGGCAAAACTCTTCAGTGGAATAATGCCACGTTTTTGACTTTCAGAATGAAAACATTTGTTTATGTGTTGCTGTTGTTGGAATTTGATTTTTATTTTCTTCTGTAAGACACACCTCAAATGTGCTGGGAAAAATACTGCGGAAGCTGTAGAGCACTTTGCAGCTCTGAGTCTAATGAATACAGGAAGTAGAGCGGGGAGGCTGCTAAGGCACCAGCCACTTTCTCCTTTGAAGGCTCTTCCACTAGTGTACTCCTGGCCACACCCTCCAGCCTGGCTGTCGGAAGCCATTCAGGTATTCCTCAGGCACATGGCTACCTTGCTTCCAAATATCACACGGCCCCCTTTGTCTTCCCTAAACTAATGCTTCCTTCTTTGGATTACAACCTAAAGGGGTGTCAGAGCTGTCAGAGTGGGCCAGGGTCTTTCCCAGCTCTGACTTTGAAATAAGCAATCTGTTTATATTAACCCGACAATGATCCTTGGAACATCAAGTGTTATGCTTACCACCTCGCATTTCATGTTTTCTACTTTTGAGAATTGGGGGTGGTGTACCCTGAAGTCTATAATGAAGAGGGTACCAGGGACTACTTAACCAGGCAGATCTGCTTCCACCAGCGCTTAGCATCCAACCCCAACTGCTCAGACCTGGCCTGGCTCCAGAGGAGCAGAACCCGATCTGGCTCCGCTCTGAATCCAGGCAGCCCTGGGAAGAGAAATCCAGATTTGGATCAGGTTTGTTTCAAAGGAATCATGAAGGGGAGTTGTAGACAGGGCACTGTTTACATTTAAAGAAGGTTTAAACCTTTTTCAGAAAGGCCTGGTCCTGGGCCACAAGATAGGAGATGTGACATCTGATCCCAGATCTGCTACTGACCTGCCCTTGGATAGGTAATTGTTTCTCTGGGCATTAGTTTTCTCATTTGTGAAATACCAGGTCAACTAGATAGTTTTCTAAACCCCTTCCATTGCACCATGTGCTCCTTTTAAGGAGACCTGAAACCTGAGAACCAAATTAATCACCTTGTACCATACCATACCTTTCCCAATGTAGATCAAATGGTCAACAAGCTGGAGCCTACAGTGACACCAGTCTTCACACCAAGTTAGTTATGGTGTCAGGGTGAAGGCTTTTATTTATGTTCATATTATTTGTATCTGTATCATTTTGCTATTCTCATTACAGATAAGACACAGTTGAATTCATACCAGCTTACTTGGTACAGAATATCTCTTTAAGAGGAAAGAGACTAGAAGCCAGTATTTGATATCTTCACAAAGAAAATATTCTTTTTTTTTTTTTTTTTTACAAAGAAAATATTCTGAAGTAGAAGAAGCCAAGATGAAAAGAGAGATGTCAGGTTGTCCTATGTAGTTTACAATCTCAAATTGATTTTTTTTTTTTTTTTTGCATATGGTTAAGGACAAAATAGTTTGACTTTGTATCCTCCTTTTCCCTCCCCTTCCGTCCATTACATCTTTTCTCCTTTTTTAGCCCTAACACAAAACTCTGAGTTTTCATATTTCCTTGGACTCCTTTTGTCACAGAAAGCAAAAGCAGGTCTCATAGAGCAAATTCTTTTTTTTAATAATAAATTTATTTTTTATTGGTCTTCAATTTGCCAACATACAGAATAACACCCAGTGCTCATCCTGTTAAGTGCCCCCCTCAGTGCCCGTCACCCAGGCACCCCCACACCCCGCCCTCCTCCCCTTCCACCACCCCTAGTTTATTTCCCAGAGTTAGGAGTCTTCATGTTCTGTCTCCCTTTCTGCTATTTCCTACCCATTTCTTCTCCCTTCCCTTCTATTCCCTTTCACTATTATTTATATTCCCCAAATGAATGAGAACATATAATGTTTGTCCTTCTCTGATTGACTTACTTCACTCAGCATAATACCCTCCAGTTCCATCCACTTGAAGCAAATGGTGGGTATTTGTCATTTCTTTTTTTTTTTTTTTTTTGTATTTGTCATTTCTAATGGCTGAGTAATATTCCATTGTAGGCATAGACCACATCTTCTTTATCCATTCATCTTTCGATGGACACCGAGGCTCCTTCCACAGTTTGGCTATTGTGGCCATTGCTGCTAGAAACATCGGGGTGCAGGTGTCCCGGCGTTTCATTGCATCTGCATCTTTGGGGTAAATCCCCAGCAGTGCAATTGCTGGGTCATAGGGCAGGTCTATTTTTAACTCTTTGAGGAACCTCCACACAGTTTTCCAGAGTGGCTGCACCAGTTCACATTCCCGCCAACAGTGTAAGAGGGTTCCCTTTTCTCCGCATCCTCTCCAACATTTATGGAGCTAGAGATCAGGAGCAAGTTCAAGAACCCTGGCCAGGAGGCCAAGGCACTAAGCAGACAACTGGGTATCAGTGAGTTACCTGGAGTCAGGAGTAAGGCTGGGGTCTGGAGGCCAACAGAGACCCACAAAGGACGAAGTTATCTTGGGGCACCTGGGCAGCAGGTCTTGTTAATTTTCCCCATTCTCACTGGTGTGAGGTGGTGGTTTTAATTTGTATTTCCCTGATGGCAAGTGGTTTTGATTTGTATTTCCCTGATGGCAAGTGATGCGAAGCATTTTCTCATGTGCATATTGGCCATGTCTATGTCTTCTTTTGCAAATATCTTCTCCCATTCTGTAGGTTGTCTTTTAGTTTTGTTGACTGTATCCTTTGCAGTGCAAAAGCTTCTTATCTTGATGAAGTCCCAATAGTTCATTTTTCATAGAGCAAGTTCTTTAAACAGAACTAGAAGTGGTGGTGTCTTCCCCAGAGTAATTCATCATTAAAAACCACAGAATTTTATCTGTTGATAATATTCAAAAACACAGAAAGCAAATCATCAGAGAAAAATCAGCTTTATTCTCACCTTCCTCTCATACTCTTATTAGCATTTTAATTCCTTCTCAACTTTTTGTTGTTTTTGCATAGGTTTTTCCTATGTGGTTGTAATGATATAGTATATGGATTCCATATCTTGTTTTTCTATGTTTTCACATAGCCTTTAATGGTTGTGTGCTAACCCCCTGGGAGCAAGTGACAGTTTTCTTAACAACCATTCCTCCAAGATGGGGTTTCTAGGTCCTTTAAGGGCTGGATGAAGCAACGGAACGACACAGAGGGATTATTGCTCAGTGGCAAGACCTTACGTGCCCTGGGAAGCACATGAGGGAGAGATTTTGAACATTGGTAAAAGTTCATGGGCCCCATCTTCTAGATGTTAAAGGGAGCCCATTATAATGAGTTTCTTTTTCTTTTTTTTTAAATTTCAGACTTCACTATGATATAATTCACACACTATAGAATTTACCTATTTAAAGTGTACAGTAGTTTTTAGTATATTCACAGAGTTTGGTAACCATCATCGCAGTAAATTTTAGAACATTTATGGTCAATTTCTACGAGAGATGAGAAACTGAATATTACCTTTATTTCACATGCCATTTGAAATCAGTTCCCATTTTTTAATTAAAACTAATTAGATTTAATTGTAAAACTACAATTATTTGTTTAAAATGTTTTTCAAACCAAGATGGTAGGTTAGTAAAACTCTGAAACTATGGTTTTTACTTCTGGACAGGTAGGAGGGTTAACAGGTTCCAGTGTGCCAGCACACACAACTCCCTTTTAGCCATTGCGAGAGAGCAGATAGCAAATAGTTTTTACCATAGAGCCAGGCTTACCTCTGTGTTCCCATTGCTGGTATTGTGTTTTGATCTACCTTAAATTCTATCAGGAGTCAAGAGAGTTGATTATTTCTGTTTATTTGGTGGGGTTTTTTGTTGTTTTTTATTTTTTAAATAGGCTCCATGCCCAACATGGGGCTCAAACTCACAACCCCAAGATCAAGAACTGCATGCTCTACCAACTGTGCTGCCCAGGTGCCCCAAGATAACTTCTTCCTTTGTGGGTCTCTGTTGGCCTCCAGACCCCAGCCTTACTCCTGACTCCAGGTAACTCACTGATACCCAGTTGTCTGCTTAGTGCCTTGGCCTCCTGGCCAGGGTTCTTGAACTTGCTCCTGATCTCTAGCTACACTGGAGTCCTCACCTTCCTGGTGCAAGTCCCAGCCCCTGACACTGCTTGGCCCTCTCCCCAGCTGCTCAGTGTCATCTGTTGCCACCCACACCCTATTTTGAAATCATGAGTGATTATCTGCACTTAAGCAGGGCTGTCTCTCCAACTGAAGATAAAGAAGCCCATATTTCAAAGGTCATGCTTCCAAATTCAAGACTTGTAAGATATACTAACAACCAGGAATAAGCTAGATGGAAAAATAAGTGTAGTGATTCTTTTTTGGTACAGAGATGTTGAGCATATGATATTTATAAAATTGAAATATCCAGCATTGGAGGGTAGATGAATGAATTAAGATATATCTCCAAGATGAAATATCACTCAGCTATTGATATTGATATTTATTAAAACCCTTTAACGATGAGGATGCCTGGGTGACTCAGCAGTTGAGTGTCGGCCTTCGGCTCAGGGTGTGATCCTGGGGTCCTGGAATCGAGTCTTGCATCGGGCTCCATGCATGGAGCCTGCTTCTCTCTCTCCCTATGTCTCTGCCTCTCTCTCTCTCTCTCTCTCTCTGTGTGTGTGTGTGTGTGTCTAATGAATAAATAAATAAATAAAATCTTTTTTAAAAATCTTAAAAAATAAAATAAAATAGGGTGTGGTCAGGTACTATACATCTCAGAAGGTGGTATATACAGGTACCTTCACTTTCCAAATTTGCATCACACCAGTTTGCTTTTACAAAAGACCTAAGTTCATGCCTGTTTTCACTAACCAAAAGAAATCCAAAGAGGATTTTTGCTTTTACAAAGAGAAGCCATTACCTTATTAATGGTCTTTCACAAAAGCAAAGTGGCATAAAACAAAGTTTCAAGAAGTGAGGATACTCTTCACATTATGCCATTTCAGCTTATGAAAAGTTTCACAGGAACACTGTACTCTCAGACAGCAAGAGGAACCTGAATATATGAGAAAAGAGCTGAGATGAAGGCATCAGATGTGTGGCTTTCCAGAGGAAGGAGTATTTCAGGCACTGGAAAAAGCAAGCACGGGGGCCTGAGGAGGAATGTGCCTGGCAAGTTTGAGAAACTGCAAAGAGCCTGGTGTAGGTGGGGTGAAGTGAGCAAGGAAGTGAATAGCAGGTGATCAAGTCAGAAAAGTGAAGGGAGTGGGGGAGTGGAGGAGGGGAGAACAGTCTGGGCAGGGCCATTTTAAGAATGTGTCTTCTGCCCTGAGTGAGAAAGGAATCCAATGAATGGTTTGAAGCAGAGGAGTGAGATCATGGATGAGCTTTAACAGAATCACTGTGGCAGTGTCCCAGGAGTAGACTAAGGGTGGAAACATGGAGACCAGTTAGGAGGCTGTTGAAATAATCTCTCAAGAGACAGTGGGGGTTTGAGCCAGAATGGTTACAATGAAGGTGGTAAGCTGTGGTTAGCAAGGTTGTATTTTTTAAAATATATTTTATTGGACATAAATGGATAGTCTCTGATTTTATTTTATTTTTTAAAATTTAAGTAATCTCTATGCCCAGTGTGGGGCTTGACTTCATAACGCTGAGACCAAGAGTTGCATGCTCTACCAACTGAGCCAGCCAGGTGCCCCTGGCATGGTGGTATTTTGAATTAGGGAGCTTTCAAAAGAAGAAGATACAAAGGGGTTCAGGAAATGCTAAAGAACCATATTTGAGTAGTATAGAGGATGCTAAATGGGGAGAGGATGGAGATGACACTGAGTAATTATGGTAGGATTGAATTTGGTAGAGTATGTAAAAGAGACGGGAGTCAGAGAAATACTTAGCCTAGCATATTAGTCTGCTTGGGCTTCCATAACTAAATACCATAGACTAGGTGACTTAAATAACAGAAATTTATTTTCTCATAGTTCTGGAGGATGAAAGTGCCATATCAAGGGGCTGGCCAGTTGGGTCCTGGTGAGAAATCTCTTTCAGGCTTATAGGCAGCCACCTTCTCACTATGACCTCACATTGCCTTTCCTCTGTGCTGGCTAGAGAGAAAAAGTTCAGGTCTCTCTTATTATTATTAGGACACCAATACTATTGGATTAGACCCTACTCTTATAATCTCATTTTACTTTAATTACCTCCTTAACGGCCCTATCTCCAAATACAGTAATGTTAGGGATTAAGACTTCAGCTTGTGACTTTGTAAGGGACACCACTCAGTCCACAGCAATGTGATTCTCTCTCTCAGTCTCTCTCTTTAAGCAATGTACACACACACACACACACACACACTCAATTGTATGTACTCTCACTCATCCCCACCCACTTGTACATAACTGTATTCATCTATAAAACAGTAATTCAAAGATACAAATGAAGAAGAAAAAGAATGAGTTCAAAATATGAGTTAGTGAGAGAAAAGACTGGTAGGTAAGAGGGAGAGTCGAAAGTGTGACAGTTAAGAGAGAGGGTAGGATGAATCCCAGGGAAGGATTCATGACTATATGCAATGAATTTCTAATCATCTATTTTTTTATTTTTTTTTATTTATTTATGATAGTCACACACAGAGAGAGAGAGAGGCAGAGACACAGGCAGAGGGAGAAGCAGGCTCCATGCACCAGGAGCCTGATGTGGGATTCGATCCCGGGTCTCCAAGATCGCGCCCTGGGCCAAAGGCAGGCGCCAAACTGCTGCGCCACCCAGGGATCCCTGAATTTCTAATCATCTATTGTGAGAGCCCAGTTACATTTCCCACTATTCCATGGGCAAATAATACACTAAAAACCAGTGTTTCATAAACAGGCATATGTGGCATACAAAGTTGAGGTATCATCTTTGTTAAGTTTTATGTGAAGAGGCCATCTGGCCAAAGGGAACTCCTGCTTTTTACTTTGATGGACAATGTCTATTAGCTCCTGTTCTATGAGAGTAGCCTGGAATGAATATGGATAGGACTTTCCAGAAGGGAGACTCAAAAGAAACAAACAAAAGGTAAAACAGGCCATACACTGTTTGAGCTAATACCATGGATATGCTGACTGGGGTGCACCAATAGTTAAAGGGCAATGTGTGGGAAGAGAAGTGGCAGGTGTTGCATAGGTGTAGAAGTTAGGTCGCATAAAGGTTAGCTTCTGGCCTCTGGACTCAAGACAGACTTAGGTTTAAATCTCAGCTCCCCCACTTGGCAGTGTGACTTTGAACACATTATTTAGCCTTCATGTGCCTATGTTGCCTTAAGTGAAAGGAACTGAGAGAAGAATAGTACTTATCTCACAGGTTGCTGTGAACATTAAATGTAATAATATATACAAAGCATTCAGCATATCTTGGCACACATTAAAATAATTAAGTGGTGGAAGTTATCCTTAATATCCAAAAGAGAAACCCTTCACAGTGCTAAAAATATTAAGTGTTAAGCTTTCTGTGGAGCTTATTTTTAAAAATCTAACCAATTTATAAGTCCTTAGAATGGTGGGAGTATCTTGGTCAAAAAGATTTTCATCAAACATCCCACTGGTAGAATGAGTTTTCTCACAATCCCATTCTTTGTGAGACTGAATATGGAATGCAGTAGAACTAGACAGGAATCCCACTCCAAGTTTGCTGACCACCAAATGCATGATGACATTTTCCCAAGATATTTATTTGCTTGATTTTTTTTCTCCAAATAATGAGTCATTATTGTGAGATATTGTTTATTGTAAAACTCCTGTGTTCCTGCCATACATACCAAAACAAAAGGTCACTTTACAGGCACTTTAGGTTACAGTCAAGAACAAAAGAAAATAATATAATGCTGTGAAATGTCATACTGTAGCATGGCAGACACTGTCTTGCTCTGCCTTTTTTATATTGACCTAAAATATACGGATTAAGAACAAAGCAAGTGGAAGAACATTACTTGGACCCCATTTATGCAAAAATTATATGCCTTTATATGCACAGATAATTTCTGGAAGGACAGAACATAATCTGTTGATTAAATCTAAGGTCAAGATTCTCTTGCTTTTCATCATATACCCTATATATACCTGAATTTAATTTTTAAATGAACATATAGTATCTGCAGAATAATCTTTTTGTATTTTTTTTATTGGAGTTCGATTTGTCAACATATAGCATAACACCCAGTGCTCATCCCGTCAAGTGCCCCCCTCAGTGCCCGTCACCCAGTCACCCCAACCTCCCCCCATCCACCTCCCTTTCCACTACCCCTTGTTCATTTCCCAGAGTTGGGAGTCTCTCATGTTCTGTCACCCTCACTCATATTTCCCACTCGTTTTCTCTCCTTTCCCCTATAATCCCTTTCAGTATTTTTTTATATTCTCTGGATGAATGAGACCATATAATGTTTGTCCTTCTCCGATTGACTTGCAGAATAATTTTCTAAGTCATATGAAAATGCATACAGAAAAAAACTTTACATTGTCAGATTAAGAGTAGATTTCAATACTCTGGGTATAATTTAGGGAGGGGGATAAAATATTGTTTTCTGAAATTATCTTCCAAAATAAAAGACAAATGTAAAGATAAATGAACATACATGTGTGCATGTGTATACATAACTATTGTATTACAGCAATTGCTTACAGCTTAATCGCTGAGAACAAGGAGTTCCCATTAAGACTTACCTCCAAGCACTCCCATGATTACTCTGTAACTGTGGGAGGCTGAGCCGAAGCATTTTCAGGCAACCCAATGAGGCAACCCAATGGAGTTTAGTACAGAAGAGACTCTTCTGATACAGGTTCTAGCCATACTTCTTGGTGACAGGGATCACCATCTGGTTGTCTCAACCTGGTTGTCCCTCTGGATATATCTTTGCTGCCTCACTCAATTCTGCTCAACACTTTTCCTTCATTGAGTCAGAATAATGATTCTAAGGACTGTATCTGTAACATAAGGGGAATGGATTACCTGTCCCTACATTGCCTAAGTATTTTGCTTCTTATCCTGCACCCACACCCAATTTCTTAACTATCATGACAGAAGAGTCAAATGACATCTATAATCTAATTTGTCTGCAGTCTTACATAAAGATAGACATTTAACTAATGAAAAAGTTCAGTTTCTTGGTAAGAAATTTCTTGATATGGGGGAGCATACGGGAGGGAAACCAGAGAATGAAGTCATGAGCTCCCTCCTAAAGTCCCCAAACTGAATGGCAAACAAAATCCAGATTAGGATCAGAATAAGCATTCTAAGGCTTAGGGAAAAGTCTTCCAAAAAGCAGGGGTCTTAGCTAAGCCATGACAAAATGCCAGTTTCTGATATAGTCCTTCTAAGGTAAGCAGATACTTATGATCTTCTCTCCCAACGTCTTCAGTAAATATACAAAATAAAATGTTGCAGAAACTTGTAGCTCCTCTACCCACACAGTAATCATTTTTAACTGCTCTATGGATAGTGAGCCTATATATGGGTAGTGTGAAAAGAGTTTATGGAGGAAAAAAGCTTCACTTTGTTCAGATCAACAGAAAGAGACGACATGGCCAACGTGAACTCCCTGCCTTCACTTCATAGGACAGAGTCTGTTAAAGCCTCTCCTAATAGGATGGTTTGGAATGAATTGAGGACAAGGTTTTCTGTAAAAGAGATTCAGAAGAAAATAGCAAAAAAATATTTGTCTTTGTGAACCTATAGGTCTCATATGACCTTCTCTGTATTTTACAGAAGCATCTTATAATCTATTCCTCTATGCTTGATTTCCCAGAATAGTAGCACTATAAAAACCAAACCCTTAAATACATTAATTCAGAGTCAACAAAACAGAGGAAACTGGCTGGATTTTGTTTGTGGCACAAGTACAAAAAATACATTATCAATAAGTACCTGGAGGAAAAAAAAACAAGCAAGAAGACTCACAGTAAAGTAATTGAATTTTTTGGATTAGTTATCTTTTTTTTTTCCTTTTGGATTAGTTTTCATTTTTTACTATTCAGATAATAGATGTTCTAGCTTTAGTTTAAACCAGGTTATCTGCTCAGCTTTTTTCTTTTTTCTCCATATTATAAGCAGACAAGCAAAAATGATGGTGGGTATGGTAGGCCCCAAGTCTGTACCACTGGAGAGTCAGAATACTAGGAAGAGATGCTGACTCTGCTAAAAAAGAGAGAGAGAGAGAGAGAGAGAGAGAGAGAGAGAGAGAGAGAGAAAGTGAGGTAAAAGAATGACCTACCAGCGAAGGGAGGGAAACAAACACAGGAAGAACAAGATGTCCTTTTATTTGGGTATGGACAGCATAATGTGGAAGATGCATTACAGAGGGAGCGTTAGGCAGCTGGTTCCAGTTGGCTATGAGGGACCACAGAAAGTTTAGTCAACTTGATGAGTGTTAGATTCTTTGCAATGACTAGTATTCAAATCCTGTAGAGTACTGTAGCTTTACCTTTGAAGTTATATGAAATCCCTCCTTACCTTGAGTTCCCTAATGGAAGGTTAAAGCATATGTGGATTTTGTTCTAAAGTTCATTCTCATTGTTTGAAGAGTTCATATCTGTGAATTCACCTGCTTGCTAAAATTTATCTGTAGTTTGAAAATCAACACTCCTGTTGCTTTCATGGTCATTCACAGACATGCACATGCACAAAGAGGTGGAAAATTTGACTCATGAGATGCACATTCCCAGCTGAGGTTAAACAAAGTGACACTCTGCCTTCTTGTTTCAACTCTCATCCTGACAACAAGTCTCCTTTTGGAGGTGTGTTTAATCCTATGTTTTTTGTATTTTGGAGCTTTTGGTTGGTGACTTCCCTATTTAAAATGGGCCCAAGCACAGTGCTGAAGTACTCTCTCGTGTTCCTAAGTGCAAGAAGGTTGTAATGTGCCTTGCAAGGAAATGTGTGTGTTAGGTAAGCTTTGTTCAGGCATGAATTCATGTTGTTGGCCATGAGTTCAATGTTAATGAACCAATAGTGTGAATTACATAAAGTGACTTTAAACAAAACACACATAAAACAAGATTATGTATTGATCAGGTAATTAATTGGCTCATAGGACACTAGCCCTATATTTCTTCCAAGTTCTTCTTAGAGACCAACTTAATGGATGGGTGTTTTAGTTTCCTAGGAGAGCTGTAACAAATTATCACAAACTTGGTGGCTTGCAACCGAAATTTTTCTCTCACAGTTCTGTAGCCAGAAGTCCAAAATCAAAGTATTAGCAGCAGGGCCACGGTTTTTCCAAAGGCTTTAGGGGAAAATTCTTCCTAGCCTTTCTCCTAGCTTTTGGTGGCTCTTGGCATTCTTTGGCATGTGGCAGCATAATTCCAATGTCTGCCTCTGTCTTCACATTGCCCTCTTCTTTGTGTCCAGATGTCCTTCTCCTTTCCCTTATAAAGACTCCAGTTATTAGGTTTGAGGCTTGTCCTAAATCCAGGATGTTTGTATATTGAGATCTTTAGCTAATTACATCTGTAAACACCCTGCTTCCAAATATGTCACATTCTGCAGTCTAAGTGTACCGGAGTTTTAGGAGGATACTATTCAACTCACTACATTAGGTTTAATAATAGATTATACAATGGAAAAGAGTATAAAAACCTTGAAGAATGGGTGAAAGAATATCCAAAATAAAGCATGGGAAGACAAAAAAAAAAAAAACTGCAAAAAAAAAATCAGAATTAGGATAAGAGGTATAGATGAAAAGTTCTAACATAGGTTTTGTGTTTTGGATTTTTTTTTTTTTTTTTGAGTCTCAGAAGGAAAGGAGAGGGAAAACAGGGCAGAAGAAATACTTAAAAAGACAATGGTTAATATTCTGCTAAAATTGGTGAAAGATTGGGACGTCTGCCTTTGGCTCAGGGTGTGATCCCGGTGTCCAGGGATCATGTCCTACTTTGGGATCCCTGCATGGAGCCTGCTTCTCCCTCTGCCTGTGTCTCTGCCTCTCTCTCTGAATCTCTCATGAATAAATAAGATCTTTTTAAAAAATTGGTGAAAGATGTCAATGCACAGATACAAGAGACCTGATAAAAGCCAATCATAATAATTTTTTGAGACATCTACATCTAGAAACATCATAGTAAAATCAAAGACAAAGAGAACATTATAAAAGTAGCCAAAGGAAAAAAATGACTGATAATTTTCAAAGGCAAAACAATTAAATTGACAGTTGGCTCTTCAATAGAAACTCTAAAAATGGGTGAAGGTGGTCAAAAGTTACAAACTTACAATTATACGATGATTAAGTTCTGGGGGTTAAAGTACAGCATAGTGATTATATTTAATAATACTGTATTGTATATTTGAAAGTTGCTAAGACAGTGGATCTAAAATTCTCATCATAAAAATAAATTTGTAACTAAGCAAGGTGATAGATATTAACTGAAGTTATCATGGTAATTATTTTGCAATATGTATATATATATATATATCAAATAATTATGTTGTACACCTTAAACTAAATGTAATATTATATGTCAATTTTATCTGATAAAACTGGGAGAAGAAATTTTCAAAAGGCACAAAAACAGTGAAGTATGTTCAATGTACTAAAAGGAAAATAAGAAAATAAAAGCAAACTTAGGTTTCTATACTCAGTGAAAATATCCTTCAAAAATTGTGATGAAATAAAGACATTTTCAGATAAACAAAAACCCAGAGAATTCATCATTAGCAGGTTGAATACTAAAGAATATACCAAAGAATACTGTGCAGGCTGAAGGAAAAATTATCCCACGTGGAAAGTCAGAAATGCAAGAAGGAATGAAGAGTAAAACTATTGGTAAATATGCAGGTAAATCAAAATAAATACTGACATAAAAAAATGACAACAAAGTTCTTTGCAGTGTCTAGAAACATAATTTGATAAATCAAAATCCATGCTGTAATCTCTAGAATAAGCACTAAAGAAATGGTAAAAGCTTATATATCTTCCAAAGAGATAAAAGGAAAATAATACACTAATGAGAATAGGTCCAAAACATTTAGTGAATGAGTTACATAATATAATAAATACACCTGAAGAACAAATTCAGGTTACATAATATAACAAATACACCTGAAGAACTGGAATATAGGTCATACAAATGGATCAGGAAGGGGGAAAGAATTGGAAAGAATAGAAAAAAGGTTAAATACACGAGGATGCCTGGGTGACTAAGAGCTTCCAACTTTTAGTTTTGGCTCAGGTCAATGATCTCAAGGTTGTGATATTGGGCTCTGCGCTCAGCACAGTGTCTCCTTGAGATTCTTACTCTCCCTCTCCCCTTCCCTCTGCTTGTACACATGTGCATTTGTGCTCTCTTTCTCAAATAACTAAATAAATCTTAAAAAACAAAGTTAAATACATGAAAGACAAAAATATAAGTGTCAACATGCATTTAATAGGTTTCCAGGGATGAAAGACAGGAATAAATGCAAGGGAAGAAATCTTTCAAGAAGTAATGACAATTTTATAGAATTAAATGCAGATATAAGTCTTTATATTGAAAGAATACCAAACAGAATGGATAATAAAAACACAACAGACAAAAACCCCTCACCTAAAAATATTGAAGTGAAATAAAATAATATTAAAGAAACTGCCAGAAGGTATAAGCAGATTATTTGCAAAGTAATAGGAGTCAGACCATGTCAAATTTCTCTATTGGCAATACTACATGCAAGGTGACAACAGGATAACGTGTTTAAAGTTTTGAAGGAAAAAAATTGAGCCTAGTTCTAGCTAAATTATCATTTATATGTAAAAATTAGTCAAGATAAACACAGGCATATCAGGAACTCAGAATAATTACCACACAAGATTCGCTTTGAAAGTATTCACCAAGAAATGAATGCAGACTTTCTGTTATTGTCTAAATAAGCAGTGATCAATGTGTTCAAAATATTCTGCAACTAAAATTCTAAAGGATTCCAACATAATGGTTGGGGGAAGAGAATAAACCAGAGGTAGGTGGGGGAAAATGTGAATGTACTTTATTTTGTTGATGAAAAGAGAGTGAGATAAGTTTTAAAAATTCATAAATGTACCATGATAATATAAGATGTTAATATTAGAGGAGAGTTGGGTTAAGAGTACATAGGATTCTCTATACTATATTTGCAACTCTTCTATAAATCTAAAATCATTAAAAAAAAACAAACCCTACTGGGGGTGCCTGAATGGCTCAGTTGAGTGAGCATCTGCCCTCGGCTCAGGTCATGATCCCGGGGTCCTGGGACTGAGCCCTATGTTGTGTTCCTCACTTAGCAGGGAGCCGGCTTCTCCCTCTCCCTCTGCCTCTCCCCCAACTGGTGCTCTCTTGCACTATCTCGCTCTCCCTCTCTCTTGAATAAATAAAATACTTTTAAAACCCCTACTATGTACTTATCTCAAATCATGCACCAAAATAAACTCCAAAAAATTACTCTTCTTGCTCTATGAACAACAAGTATATAAGCAAATGTGTACTTTCAGATAAAATAATTTCTGGATAAGGCATATTGTTGTTCTACAGTCAATTTGAGATTACTCAAATACCAACTCTTAATTGTCACAGTGTTGTTCATATTTGAACAAGTTCCTTGGAGACAAATCCAACATTTCAAGAATTCATGATTTTGGTGACATTAACATCCAGCTATACTGATATCCCAAGATATAATGAAAGTTGATAAGCCGAAAGGGCCTTGTTTACATATATAATGAATCCATTCTTTATAAACACTGGGAAGATTAGGGGACATGAAAATGTTAAGTAAAGCCATGGATTTGAGACAATTTCATGGTTAATAGGTGTCAAAGAGAAAATTTAAATTAAATGCTTATGAGTTTAAATATTTTATAAGGAAGAGACATTTTGTAAAAAGTCTGCTTGGTCTTTTAAAAATTTCCTAAATTCTCCTGCTTAACATTCAGAAGATGTAAAAAATAGATTTTTTTAAAAAATCTTCAATTTATAAGAAATAAAGGACAGTGACTATTTAAAGAAGTTCCTTGCAATTCCATAGAAGAGCTGGAACATACCCATCACTCATTAGCCTCTCGAATGACTATCTTGCTAAATTGTAGGTCTTTATCTTATTTAACCTAACCCCTTACCTTATTTAACCTCTCAGCAACATTCACAGTTGACCACTGTTTTAAAATACCTAGTTTCTGTGATACTCCTATTTATTTCCAAGTTTCTAGTCCACTCTTGTGTTCTTGGCTCACTCTGCCTCTTTTGCCAAAATTAGGATTTCCTAGTTTTTTCATTTTTATTTAATGATACAACTATCTACCAGTTGCTTAGGAAGAAAACCTAGGAAACTTGTTTTCTTTCCTTTACAACCCTCAATTCCAATTCATAAGCCAGTCTGGTTAGTCTATTCTGATTCTGTGCACTACTTTACAAATCCTAATGTGAAAGCCTCTATTACCTATCGTAGACTTCTGCAATGGGCTCTTACTGGTCTCTGTGGTCACACTATTGTCTCATATAATCATTTCTACACATGATAGCCAGAATCATCCTTTAAAATGCTTTATCAGAATTTAAATTTCCAATGGTTTCCCACTGCTTTAGAATAAAATCACAACTCATTATTGCAAAACCTAAGGTTACTTATAATCTAGTGTCTGACCACCTCTCCCATCTGAATGTCATACCCTACCTTGCCTGAATTTGATATGCCCATTCTACCTCAGATGGATTTAATCTCTGCCTGGACTACTCTTTCCTTAACTCCTTTTCCTCATTCATGTGTGAAGTCAATTTTCATGTACTCAGTGATGCCTCTCCCACCTTCATTGATTGATAGAACTTTTCTCTATCAAAAATTATCTTGCTTATCTGCCTCTCCCTGTAGCACTAAGCTTTTAGCACAGGGATTATTTGTGCCTTATGGTATTCTTCAACTTTAGGACAGAGCACCTGGTCCCTAGGACATATCAGGCACACAATAAGTTTCTGTTAAATAAAGATGAAGGGGTTAGAGAAAGTATTCTATTCTTTTCTTTATTATTCCAGTACTTCCAGATTTCTTTCCTAACTGCCTCTTGGTGAAGACAATAATGAGAAGGGGGGGAAGACCAGGTTTTAAATATCAATCCTACTCTACTCAATAAAATACATCAGTTTGTAGTCTATGTTCACAAGTAATTTTTGACAGGTCCAAGATAGGTAATCCTTCTTTGGTTGAAGGCCATTAACTGACAGTGGATCAATCAAAATACAACAAAATTTAAAATAAGTTTCTAGAAAGAAAACTATAAGCTTCCATTTATTATTCTAAAAATTGGGTTGGGACCATAAACTTTATTTTTATTTTTTTAAGTAGGCTCAATGCCCAGGGTGGACCTCACCGCAACACTTGAACTCACAACCCTGAGATCAAGACCTGAGCTGAGATCAAGAGTTGGACTCTTAACCAACTGAGCCACCTAGGCACTCTGGGACCATAAAACTATTAAGTAAACAAAAATACAACTCAGGATATTCGATGTATATATTGTGTAGGTAGTTCCTTCCTGGGCTAATTCTATCAACATACCAACTACTAACTACTGCTATTTGAAATGTAGCCCAAAGAGTAGTTGATCTGCCTGTTTTCCTCCTACTCCCACAATTTGGAGGGCCAAAGGATTTGCAATGTGCAAAGGGACATTGATTTTATATATTTACATTGGAACCGCGGACACATGGTTTAGCCTGGAAGTTCCTTTGACTTTTTTTTTTTTTAAGCTCTATGCTTTTTTTTTTTTAAATTTTTATTTATTTATGATAGTCACACACAGAGAGGGGGAGAGAGAGAGAGAGAGAGAGAGAGAGAGAGAGAGAGAGAGAGAGGCAGAGACATAGGCAGAGGGAGAAGCAGGCTCCATGCACCGGGAGCCTGACGTGGGATTTGATCCTGGGTCTCCAGGATCGCGCCCTGGGCCAAAGGCAGGCACCAAACCGCTGCGCCACCCAGGGATCCCTCCTTTGACTTTCAAAAGCTGTCTGATTTATCGCATTTTGAGATTAAGTTTGGTCCTTTCCAATGGGTTGAAGGTTACATCTGAGACCATTATTTTTTGAATACATAATTCACAAGTGTTTTCTTACATGTTGCAGCCCTAAAGGGTTCATTTTAAAGCACTGTAACAAAGATTTAGGAGAGTACATTTTTCCTCCACTTCCTTCCTCAGCTTAATTTCCTCCTTAGAAATGTTTAATTTTATACTGAAGGAGTAATTCCTGAGACACTTGTTTGCAACATGAATTGTTCCAGGATAGATCATTAAACAGGGTTCAGGGGAGGCCAACTCCTCCATGAATCAAATAACAAGAAGGTAATCTTAAAAATGGAAAGTACTTAAACCCTGAATTTCAAACAAAATAAGCAAGATTTTCAGTACTATTTTCTGAGAAATATTCTTAAAGCATTTAAAAGCTATTTCAGGGACATACACATTATTGAATTACTCAAACAAATATATAAAGTGTACTGTTTGATCCACTGTGGTCTTGTGCGGAGATTA
Organism: Vulpes vulpes; assembly: GCF_048418805.1. Lineage (NCBI taxonomy): Eukaryota > Metazoa > Chordata > Mammalia > Carnivora > Canidae > Vulpes > Vulpes vulpes. The sequence continues at coordinate 55,095,150 of NC_132794.1, forward strand.
GTATTTACACAGTAAATATTTAAGAGGTAGAATATGTAACTTTTATTACCAATAAAGAATGTGTACTTCAGTCAAAAATCCTTGAGTAACCAAGTCTTAAGGCATCTTATGACCCATCCTGCACATAACCAATTCTGTTATTAACTTGTGGGACTTCTAGTTACAAGTACACATCCTTTGCCATGCTTCTTAGTAACCTATCTTCTATCACCCAGTTAATAAGAGCTCAAGAATTTGTCTTTTTTAAAACTAGTTTAAGAACACTGAGGGGATCCCTGGGTGGCTCAGCAGTTTAGCACCTGCCTTTGGCCCAGGATGTGGTCCTGGAGTCCCGGGATCGAGTCCCACATTAGGCTCCCTGCATAGGGCCTTCTTCTCCCTCTGCCTGTGTCTCTGCCTCTCTCTGTGTCTCTCATGAATAATAAATAAATAAATAAAATAAACAAAACAAACCACAACACTGAGAAGACCTGTAATGCAACCAACTATGTAACATGGCAAAACTATGTGCATTTTCCATATCATTGCTCTAGTTCTTGGTTGACATATAATTGAAAATTTATCTTAATTATCCCCAAATTGTTATTTAAAATAGTTGCATAAAAATTTAGTATTGTAGTAAACAGGAGATTGGGAAACACTTTAGCAAAAACTTAGATATTCAACACAGTATTAGCATATACTGTAACTAAGCATGCAAGAACTTCTGAGAACTTCATGGGATGATTAAAACTTTCAGATTTTTATAATCTCTAAATTCACATTAAGATGAATGAATGATGTCCAAAAAATACCTTTATCAATTACTTTAAACTGCCCCAATTCAGAAATTAAAAAAAACCTACCTAATTCCTTTAGGTTATTTTTTAACTTTGGACACTGACTTCCATGAGAAACTTAGTCATGACAGGTAAGTTATTGGTACACTGGCATATGCCTGAGTCAGAAATAAGTGATAAATGCAAACTGGAAAAAAAAAATCATGAGGAGGAGATTGGGGAGTGAGATTTTGTATTCCCACTTGTATATAAACTCACATGTATAAGTGTATACACACACACACACACACACACACACACACACACAAATACTGGCTAGCCATTAATGTGGAAATCCTGACCAAGGTTTATTTATTCATTTATTTATTTTTTAATTTTTATTTATATATGCATTATAGTCACAGAGAGAGAGAGAGAGAGAGAGAGAGAGAGGCAGAGACCCAGGCAGAGGGAGAAGCAGGCTCCATGCACCGGGAGCCCGATGTGGGATTCGATCCCGGGTCTCCAGGATCGCGCCCTGGGCCAAAGGCAGGCGCTAAACCGCTGCGCCACCCAGGGATCCCTATTCATTTATTTTTTTAAAAAAGATTTTATTTATTCATGAGAACACAGAAAGAGAAGCAGAGACACAGGCAGCGGGAGAAGCAGGCTCCATGCAGGGAGCCCAATGTGGGACTGGATCCCAGGAATCCGGGAATGCACCCTGAGCCAAAGACAGATGCTCAACCACGGAGTCACCCAGCGTCTCCTGACCAAGGTTTAAATTTAAAATCCTGGCCAAGAGGAAACAAAGTTGGCCCCAATAGTAGTAAGATAAGTAAGAAATTATTTTTTTCTGCCTATCCCAGGGTTTTAAGGTACAGTTGTTGTCTACCTTTGATGCTGTATGATTTGACACCATTTTTAATGATTCCGGCAGGTTTTAAAGTAACATGACTCTAAAGCAAAAATTTAGAGAACCACACATCGGTTTCTTTTGGGATATTACCCAAGTTTAAATAAATCTTTTCAAGATTCAAAAAGCAAATCAAGTGATACCGAATTTTAGCTGAGAAATATTTAGAATTGGTGATTTAGAATCACTGACAGTTGTTTTGTGGGGCTTAGCATCATAAAACTTAAATTCTCCAAATGACATTGCTATTCTAACTTGCCTTGAAATTCCAAAAGTGAAACCTCATCAAATCTCATTGAATGATTCAAAGAGAAGTAAACAAAATTTTTAAATCATTGGCTAATCCATGCTATTAAGGGCAGATGCTAGCTAGAAGATATAGTAAAGTCTAATCTGAAATTAATAGCTGATACACTTGCAAAATTAAAAATCTGATGTCTACATTAAGGCAGTTCTTACAAATGATTCCTACTTATAACTGTATCAAAATATAGGGATGTTCTTATTATGTGTGTGGGGAGAAAACCAATGCAAACACAAGTAAAGCCTCCAAAAAAAGAAAAGTTTTGATTTTGGTCACAGATATGAAGATCAAAGTCCTTGAGCTTCAAATTCTGACACCTGACACCCAGTGTTTTATTTATTTGAAGTACTTGGATGAATACTCATTCAGTTAATGAATACTCATTAACACTTTGAAACAAAATAGCTAAAAGTCCATTCTTCCTGTATTTTGTTAAAATATCTCAGTTCAAAATATTTTATAAATCCCATGTAAAGAATGAAACTCCTGGCTTTACTAGTTTCTAAGCACAAGTCTCACTTAAAGACCTGAATCAAATGAAAACTTTTCACGTTTATTTAAATATAAATGATAATTAAAATATTCTAAAAACAAGTTATTATTTTTATTTTTTATTTTTTTACAAGTTATTATTTTTAAAAACCATCTTCAGAAAATAAATAAAAGTATCTCGGAGTCCCTTAAAAAGGTAAGAGGGAATCTACTAGGGAAATATATTTTTATCCTATGGACTAAACTGGCCAGTGTTCCTTACCAACGTAATCTGCTTTGTATGCTGATTAGATATCCTCAACCCCCAGCCCCACTCCAAAAGTTTACTTACCTGTGTTGACTGAAGATTTATTAAGACTATGGATTAAAAAAGAAAATTAAAAAAAAAATTTTACCATCGTAGGTATTTTAAATATCAAGAATAGCTCTTTTCTAGTCCATGACAAACCATTATAAGGTAGTAAATAAGTATTAAACCCCTCACTGTGTAGCCCATTTAAGACAGGCCTCACTAAAATTATACCCTAATGTGAAACCAGAGTCTCAGATTCTCCATAGTCTTGAGCAAGTCTTAGTACATACATATTCATCTCATCTTAAAGTTATTTGAGGGGCACCTCGCTGGCTCAATTTGTGAAGCATGCAAATCTTGATCTCAAGGGTCAAGAATTCGAGCCCCACATAGGGCATAGAGACTACTAAAAAAAAAAAAAAAAAAAAAAAAAAAAAAAATTACTCTAAGCGCCAGAAAAAGTAGTGGAAATTCAGCTCTTGTAGCAGACATTTATCTATGACTCTCAAATAGCAGCCAAAGTTTGTTGTGGAGTAAGTTTTTCCAGGTTTGGGGTAAAAGAAAAAGGCGATAAACACATTACAATATAATATAAACTACTTGTTACTATAGTTTTCACAGAAGGAAAGATTTAATCAGTAATTCAAAATTTGCCAATTAATTTTTTACTTCCCTTAAATTTAGTTATATTTTGATAGGCAATCTCAAAAAAAGATTTCAACTCTATAGGATGCACAGGAACACAGAACACATTTAATGGGAAAAAAATAAAAATAGCTTTAAGTTAGACTGTTAAGATGTATCAAAAACCTCTGTCCTAAAACAAATGTGGCAAATAATTTTTAAAAAACTTATATTTAGGGAATATTAAACAAAGCCTATATAATACATACAATTACATTTAAAGATTACGGTATAACTTTGGATATTGTTATACGCTTAGCCCAGTTTCCCAGAGTAAGTGCATGCTTTCCCTCTAGAAACTGGAAGATGCACTACTGCCACAGGGCAAGGTATCACAGGTGAACTGGGCATTGTGAAGGTTGGAATGCAAAGGTTAAATCACATGGTTCAAATCCTTTAAATTCTAATTCCATCAACTCAGAGTTAAGCAGGGCCTTTTCCCACAGTTGTCACATGCATACATATTTGAATACAGGCACAGAAACTTGTCAATTTTATTTGGGTAACAAAGGGTCTCCAAATTATATTGAAAAATAAGTCCTAATTATTATCACTCCTGTAAAAAAAATTTAGCACATTTTTCACAAATGATGTATGTAAAAGAGAAGAAAATACACATAATTTTATAATATCTTAAACTTTTTTATTCCCTACCAGAGACATTTTGTCTTTCGTTTTCTTTCAGTTTTCTACAATTTCCAAGTTGCACCTGTATTTAATACTGCTTTAATCTGCTAAAGACATTAACTGACTGCTTTCCTAAATCTAAGGATTATATAGTTTTAGTATAAATATATATCACATATTTTCGTAAAATTTTGACAAAACCGAATAAGCATGCCTTGTTTTAAGTCCATGCTCCTTCCACTGTTTATAAAATCTGATTTAAATGATCAAAAATTCTTGGTTGTCATTCTTCAGTTACAACAGTCTTCCTTCTGAACTGCCACTCACTTCTTTTTACATAATAACAAGCAATAGAAAAACCAAAGAAATTATCTTAATCTTAGTTCTTCCTTTTGACACTATAAAATAATGTGATTTTTTTTTTTTTTTTAATGAAACAAATACATCCAAAACTCAATACATTCAAATGAGCTGTGTCTCCTTTACGGTAGTTACCGTGGAAGGCCACAGTTCATTATCCTAACTATGCTACCACTGCTCAAAATACCTTTCAAACTCTTTTGGGATCGCCTTCAAAGCCAGATGCATACTTTCTACTATTACCTCAAAGACAGATTAATTTTTGGCAACTGTCCAAAGTCATTTGGTGCCAAATGATGGTGACCATAAAAAAAAAATTTAAAAAAATCAAGCTTGATGATACTTTTTGTTTTCTTAAACATGTGTATCATAAAGTTAATAGTGCGTATGACTTAAATGAGCTCTGAATGCAATTCTAAAAGAGCAAAACCCAAGAGGTTTTGAGCAATGGTAGATTGCTGGAATTAGGAAATAATTTCCCAGCATGATCACTATACAGGGTAACATTCATTTAGCTGTCTATGTTCTGGCATATTTGTTTAAAGTGAACATTCTGAGTTAGAATTTGTTTTTAAAAAGGAATATCATTCTTAGAAAAAAAAAAGAATTTTATTCCTTTAAAGCATCACTGTCAAAGTAAGTACTATGCAAGTGTTTTGTTAGAAACTAGTTCTCCTTACTTTATCAATAAAGACTACTTTAAAAAACTTGAAAGCAAATAACCAACTTATTTGCTCCCAGGCTTTTTAAAATCATTAACTGAAGATAAAATAATTTTCTAAGGTACTAAAAAACAAAAAACCCCAAATGTAATAAAAACACATCAAGAACCAAACTACAATTTCTGAGCTGCACTGTTTATTTTGCTGCTTGAAACCTAAGTGACAGTATGCCACTATAATTATGGGGTTTCATCTAAACCTTTACTACACTGCAGGTACAGAAATATACGGACACATTTTTTGGAGAATTGACATTTTGCAAAATGCAGCAAACATTTTAATTTATACATGAGAAAAGGAAGTGTTCAAAAGGGTATGCATTTCAAGTTATTGCAGGTTATTTGTGAGAGAATTTCTGCAGGTAAAACATGTTTAAATTTAACCAACAGTAACATGTCAGTGTATTTAAAATCATGACAAAAATCTTCTCTCTGGTCATGTTGCCCATGACAAATTACTATGATGTTGTATGTTTAGGGCAAGATGTCAATACAGCATAAATCCCATGGCATTTTGGTTTTCTTCTGGAGATTAAAGCTGTTTTTCTTGGGATAAATGCAGCAGCAAAACACAAACCAGTTGATCAAAAAAAGCACTTCTGCCATAACTCCAATAATTTTCAGGACACATCAACCGACAGTAGTTTTGCCATTCCCAGTTCTTTTTAAGGATTACATCTCTGCACTGTTGCATTAAGTACGTCTGTAAAAGCTTGTTCTCTGTTAAGCCAGTTTACTGACTACAGCCTGGTTGAGAGAATTTAGTTGATTGGTCCATTTATCTAGTGCAGTATATCGGGCACCACCCCTCTTCTGGTGATCCAATTCAAGGAGTTGGTTGACTTGATCAATTCGGCCATGAATAGTGCTAGAAATAAATAAATAAAAGAAGACATGTCTACAAACCATTTTCATTGAGTGTATCTTTTAGACTGTTTCATAAAATATTTAGAATATCAATAAATGCAAAAGAAAAAACTGCTGCCTCCACTAAGTGACTGAATTCAGGATTACTTATTTCATTCATCGCCTTATAAAACTTTAGACAGAAACTGGAATTGAGCTACCTTTCATCAATTTCACTAAAAGAATCAAGAGGCAAAGACTTGTATGATTAATCAGGAGCAAAGTGACTAATTTGTGAAGTTTTATTTTTTATTTTATTTTATTTTTTTAAATTTTTATTTATTTATGATAGTCACAGAGAGATAGAGAGAGGCAGAGAGACAGGCAGAAGGAGAAGCAGGCTCCATGCACCGGGAGCCCGACGTGGGATTCGATCCGGGGTCTCCAGGATCGCGCCCTGGGCCAAAGGCAGGCGCCAAACCGCTGCGCCACCCAGGGATCCCTTTTTTTTTTTTAATTTTTATTTATGAAGTTTTAAATACCATATTGCTTTCAAGAAAAACATAATTTCAAAACTATTCTATACCATATCTTATACTTTAAAAAAAATACTATTCATTAACTCTCTAGATACGGGTCAGAAATCTTACTGAAAACCATTTACAACTTTTTCAGAGATCAAGGGCTTAATATATTTACTCATTCACAAAAAGCCACCATGCATACATAATATATCTCTTTTAATAGAAAATCCTAGCCAAGGGGTGTTTTGAAAACTCAAGAATTCTACTGCTATCTTTGCTCCCATTATTCAAATGTTATGGTCCTAAACATTCTGTGATAAGATAGAGCCAAGTACTTACTTATCCAATATGCACTGCACCAGCAAGCTCTCCACATCAGCTACATCTATGTTTAACTCCTAAGACAAAAGACTCATTATAATTCTACTAATTAACTTCTTTAAAGGCTTTATGATAACGAATATTCTAATTTTAAATTTATTCCTACCACTTAAAAGAAATATAATGAAAAGAAAGGTTAAGACAAATCTCATTATCACATGAAAATATTCCCGAGAACACAGATCTGATCATATTTAACTTTGTAATTTTTATTTTTTTAAACTTTGTAACTTTTAAAGTACATTCTTACCATAATTTTATTGTGGTTGGGTCAACACTACATCAATTACATATTTTAGCCACTACTCTGTCTTCTGATGTTCTCTGAGGCTGAGGAATCTTTAAAAAGAAATTTAATGACTCCTTATTTCTCTTTATTGTTAATTTATGCCAAGAAAACACAGAATGAAAAGGAAAGCCCTAAGTTATGTTGTATTTTGAAAATGCATTATAAAATGTTACCAAAAATCATTTTTAAATATGCTGCATTTATAACTACAAATTGTAAATATTAAGGTCCATGAATATAAGTACCTTAGAAATAAAAGGAATATGTATTCTTGTGTAAGGCTTAATTAATTTTATGAGCACTTGTGTTCTGATGTTTCGTAAAAGCTCTGAAAGAAAAGACAAAAATGAAAATAAATTTAATAGTTTGTATATCTTCACTAAACATTATGCACTCTAAATCATAATAATTAACTATATCAATTATTTTCTCAAAATACATCTTTCTGCCTGGCAAGGACATAGCATATTTGGCTTTTTTGGTTTGTTTTTAAGTAAGCTCTATGCCCAACAGAGGGCTCAGACTCATCACCCCAAGATCAAGAGTATCATGCTCTACTGACTAAGCCAGCCAGGTGCCTTGGACATATGGTATCTGGATCCAAAAATATCTGGGTCCAACATACATAGATTAAGACTAGAGGCTGACTTTCCCATAATTTTTTGTTACCACCTCCCTGATTTTGCTTATGTTGTGATGCTACCTAAAATAGTCTCTTGCCTTCTCAATAATACACCACACTGCTCATCATTTCCTCTATAGTTAACATCTTTCAAGAAGCTCTGATTCATGCCAGTCAAGTCTCTTATTTTATGCTCTCTCAAAGCCTAGAGTAATATATTTTTACAATGATCTTGTAATTTTCTCCAATTTCTTCAAAGACAAGTGCCTTAAAAAAAAAAATAACAAAAAACTAGACTGGAGTTCATATACAGTACTTCTAAGTTTTCCTATATCCACTATGGGTAATATCATTCTAGTTTCCTACAAGAATTTTTAAAATGTCTGCTGAATGAAAGAGAAAGGAAGGGGGGAGGGGGGAGAAAGAACATTACTTCCAAAGTATTCTTCAGATTTTCCTGATGCATCTGGAATTTAAGTATTTGAGTTGTTCCAAATGGTCATTTAAAAACCCTCAAATAGATCCATAACAGGTGGGAACACTGGAGGTACAAAAGAGGTCCCAGAACAAGGAATGATTTTTGTCCTTGTTAGTCCAATAGAACTTATTAAAAATCTCATACACTTACTGGTACAACATTAGCCTACTACCCTTCAAATAAATGCATCTCTGTATCACCTATAGCAGACTTCTTAAAGCTTTTGTTACTTGTCTTAACTCCTAAAAATTAACTGTGAACCTAAATATCAGTAATAAACATGCAATAATATCTAAATTAAAATAAAAAGGTAAAGGGACAGCCACCTTAAATGAAATGGACATATTAGAACTTGATTATGTTAATTAACAGCAGGAAACTGGTGAATAATTTCTTTAAAACAGCTTCATAATTTTAAATAATATCCTATTCTATGACAGCATTTAGAAACATTTCTATACTTAGCAACACAGGAAAACATGCAGATCCATTAAGAAGCACTGTTTGACAGTGGCAAGCAAAGAAGATAACTGAATTCAGTTAGCAGAAAGAACATACCTTCAATGTGTTCCCTAATGAAAGGATCATCCATGATGTTGCTGTGATTTGTTTTCAGAATCTTTTCAAATTCAGTAATGTCATTATTCTGATAGGCACTAAAAGAAAAAGTATAAATCTTGTCAAACACAAAGAGGCCATGTATTAACTCAGATAATCCAAAAAGCCTATTTCTCAAATGTAATAATATAAATTACATTATAGTTTGTCATAGAAATCAGAATTAAACACACAAACATACCCTTTTGCAAATAAAATGAATTTCTTTTTTGATGCTTTTGGTTTTATAAAGGAAAGATTAAATAAATCTTCTGGGCTCATATACTATATTTACTCACTAAAATCTCAAAATCTTAGCACTGTTAAAAACTGACAGATATAATAACTATTTAATAACTGTTTAATGTTTGATACTTTCAAACTGTGCATTTATCATTTAGTCCCTAAGAAATGAAGTTTTATGCATACTACTGTATGGAGGAGTTTGGCCTTATCTTTGAAATAAGACACTACACATCCTCTCTGAAAATCATTCAGAAATGTAGCTTCCTAATTTTTATCTTCTAGAAAGCTACCAGCAACTGCTAACACTCTGCAAAGGGAGTATCTGATTGTAAATTTTCTCTAGCCTTAAAATTCCACTGAGTTATACAGCAGAAATATCAGTGGTAGGTAATTAGTGCCAAATGGGACACACAAAGGAGAGTGATGGACCCTGCTGCAGAAGGCCAAAGGCTGATTTATATTCATAATTCTCTGAGGTATCTATTATCTATTCTTAAAATAACTCTGTAGGGCACTATGGGGACTGCTAAAGGTGCTGAGAAGGAAGAAGCCAACCTTCTGGATATGGCACCACTGTCTGCTTTATATGTAAGACATATCATCAGCCATTCTGCACGCCCTCTGCTGTGCTTCCATCTGTTGGGTCGCAATGTAACTTCATGTTAGGGGCAGGTGATTCAAGTGCTTCAACAGGAATTATTTTCCTCTAGTCTGCTGGCAACTGACTAGGAAGATAAAATTAGGAAGCATTACTTTCTCACCTACCCCAAATACATTATTGTAATATATACTATAGGAGGATATATTCAAGTAATGAAAATACTTGCACATGTGTATATTTTAATCAAGTGACATTCTTCCACTATTTAAGTGACTTAGGAAGAAAAAATCTTATATGAGGGATGCCTGGGTGGCTCTGTGGTTGGGTGTCTGCCTTTAGCTCAGGGTGTAATCCCGGGGTCTTGGGATCGAGTCCCACATTGGGCGAGCCTACTTCTCCCTCTGCCTATTTGTCTGCCTCTGCCTCTCATGAATAAATAAATAAAATCTTAAAAAAAAAATCTTATATGAAATGTGGGACACCATAGGCCACTTGTCTGGGTCAAAATTTACTATTAAAATCAGATGAGTTCCAACATGGAGGTTTCACTATAATAAGTTATATAATATATAAACATAGCTACTGTTTTTTAAAGGTCTGATAAATCAATCTTTTAATCCATTTTAATGTATTTAACCAATTTAATTTAGATGAAATATTAATGTCTAGGGCAAAACTCTCCCTCAAATTTTCTTTAAGAGTTTTAAAAGTTTAAACTGTTGGGGTGCTTCAGTGGCTCAGTAGTTGAGCATCTGCCTTTGGCTCAGGTCCTAGGTTTGAGTTCCACATCAGGCTCCCTACTGGTAATATATTACCTCTGTCTATGTCTCTGTCTCCCTCTGTGTCTTTCATGAATGAATAAATAAAATCCTAATAAAAAAAAAAAGTTTAAACTGTTGCTAAGCAATTTAACTTTATAAACATTTTTTCTCAAGTATTATGAAGTAAATCTCTAACCAAATCATCTTTCAGTTAATGTGGCCAAATGTTGATGGAATAAACCATTTGAAATAAAGATGGAGAAATCTCCTTTCATAACTAAAATCAACATAATTCAACAAATACGTATCAAAATAAACTACAGAAATAAACAATTAAATTATTATTATTTTTTAAGTCACGCTGATATGGAGCCCAGCAAGAGGCCTGAACTCATGACCTTGAGATTAAGACCTAATCTGAAATCAAGAATTAGATGTTTAACTGACAGAACCACCCTGGCACCCCAAAGAAATTGATTTTTTAATACTGCAATTTAGAGTTTTTATCTCCTATGTTTTGTCCTCTTAAAGTAAAATCATTCTTATATTTTACAGCTAGAATTAAAGTTTCCTTAAACAAACCCAGTAATTTGTAAAACCTATAGCCAGATTAAAACAAAATAAATGAGGACATTTTACATAGGAACTTAATATCATGTAATAAGCTTTTCCTCCAAATATATATATGGGTGACTCATAATTTATAGTCTAATAGTACTTTTAAATCATAAAAGACTATTAAAAGAATGTCAGGGATCCCTGGGTGGCTCAGCAGTTGGGTGCCTGCCTTTGGCCCAGGGTGTGATCCTGGAGACCCGGGATCGAGTCCCGCATCGGGCTCCCTGCATTGAGCCTGCTTCTCCCTCTGCCTGTGTCTCTGCCTCTCTCTCTCTCTCTGTGTCTCTCATGAATAAATAAATAAAATCTTAAAAAAAAAATAAAAGAATGTCTTTTCACTTAAGTTATCTACATACATATGCAAAAAACCCTACCCTACCCTCTGTCCCTAACAATATTCTTTTTGTCTTGGTAAACTCAGCTGCACAATCTAAAATGAAAGACTTGAAGAAACTTAAACTCCATTTATTCCCAGGCCAGAGGTAAATTTTTCTTGTTCACTGTTTTCTTTTGCAAAAGGAGGCTTTATTTTCTAGGTTTTCCACTTTGTTTTATCTTCTATAATTTTATTTAATACTAATTGATCATAGCACCTTTTTCAGTTGCTAACCATACCATTCTTCATGAAAGTCATCAATAAATCCTTGGGTTTCTTACCAGTACTCCTCTGCTCCTCACCTCAGAAAATTATCTGACGGAAACTTTTTAAAAATGATTTTTAAATCTTGTCAATTGAGAAAATACGTGAATAAAGACATTGAATTGTTGAAAATATTTTATTTATGTGGACCAATTCATAATTTTATTTAGGATTAAGGCAGTTAGAAACAGCAAACACTGTGAAATTGTTTTAAAGCGTCTATTGTCAGCTTTCCACTGAAAAACAGCACACACACATGTGGATAAGAAGAGAAAAAAGACAAGTAGCCAGTACTGTACTATATAAATCAATACTGTATAAAATCTTGTGACTACTGAACAGAATAAATGACTTCAAAAGATAAAAAATTTCACAAATTTTGGAATGTTTCAAACCAAAATACAAGAGTAAATTTAGAGTATTAACTGAATTCTCAAAATTTCTCTCTTCTTCCCCTCTAATTCACTGCTTTATGAGATTTACCTTAACTGAAATATAAAATCTTACCTTACTAAATTCGTCATTGCTAGAATTTCTGGATCATTTTTGTACGGTTTGGCCTAAGAACAGTAAAATAAATAAATAAATAAACAAATAAATAAATAAAATATGCTATATGTAAAAAGAAACAATAACATTTCCACAAATGGAAAAGCTATTCCACAGCTAATAGAAATGAACACACACATACCTCCTGTGAGTCAAATGGATTTATTCCCGATTTCATTAGCATATTTGCTAACACCAAATATTTTAAGCAAGTGGTTCGTCTTGGACTTCCCGATTCATCATAATTCTTGAAGGCTTCAAAAAAATCAGTGTGTGCCTTTTCAAATTCACCTTCTCTCAAGTGCATTTTACCACCACATTCTATAAAGAACAAAACAGGATAAAAGGGCATTTGCAGTTCTGTAGTAAGATTAAGCACTTTATAAAAATCAAATGAAAATTAGGATAGTGGCTTCCCAGTCTTTTAATTCTATAGCCTGAATAGTACCAGCCCAAGTACTCGTACAAGCCCCAAGGTACTCATTTTAATTCTTTTTCTTAGAGGAGGGTACAGAGGGTGGGGGGAGGGGAGAAGGAAAGGGAGATGCGGGGCTTGATCTCACAACCTTGAGATGATGACCTGAGCCAAAATCAAGAGTCAGTTGCTTAAATGACTGACCCACCTGGGTGCCCCAGTACTCACTTTATTTATTTATTTTTTTCCCAGTACTCACTTTAATTCTAAAAAGCAGCTCTTCATTAAACATCCAACAAGCATTTGCGAATCTTTATTCTCAGTTCAGGCACAAAGTAATTTTATGTGTATCATTATAATTCAAGAATAGAACTTCCTTTTCCCCCCTTCCCTACCCCATAGTCACAAGAATAGAACTTCTGATGGTAAATTTCCTATTGAAGTATTTCACTGACACAAAACTATACAAGAAAAAAATTCAACTTCTAATTTCTAAGACAAGATCATTTCATTGATTTTGGTAACTTTGCCATTTATTTTCACTAACACAGAAACAACCTTCAGTTATTTAGTTATATATAATGATGCCTTGGTAACTTCCTGTGACACTGCCCACCCTTCTCCAAACAAAACTTGCCTCTGATGACTCCCATGATCAGTGGATGAGGGATGGCAGACTTGATGTGAAGTGACTGTTCATAGAGTGCTTTAAGTTTTTTGTTATTCTTCTGTGCTGTGTACATTTGAATTTCCAAAGCATATATTTCTAATAACTGTGTACCTTTTTTCAGGTCATCTTCTCCATCATCAGTCTAGGAAAGTAGATAATGAACTTTAGTCAAAATGGAATTCACAGTCAACCTAGTAATTTTTGAGTTAGCTTGAGATCCTTACATTCATAATACTAATTGTGAAAACGCACCATAACTGAGATCTTGAACACTAAGAACACTACCTTTCACAGCCAAAAACAGAATGTACACATCCTTTGTACTTCCTAGTCTTTCAATAAGAGAAAAGTGACCAGACGTACTTTTTTTAATGTATAAAACGTTGTAATGTTTGTTTCTATCTAGGAGATTCTTCAGTCTTCCTCAAATCTTCACAACTACTTTATATTCACTGATCTGATCAAAAAGTAGTTCCAAGTGCCTTCCTAGTGCTAGGCACTGTTCTATCTTGGAGAAATACACAATTAAATATAAGCTAATGTCCCTCTCCTCCAAAAGTTCACAGTCTAGAAGATTAATCTATCACCAGATAAATTACAATATAAATAAATGATCATGATTCTAGTTGAAGTATGAACCATGAAGCAAATACCCAGAAGAATGGAAAAGAAAGTGACTAACTCTGCTAAGGGATGTTAAAGGAGTAATAAAGATAGTAACATGTTAGTTCAACCTTGAAAAATTACCAACAGCCCAGAAACTACAGACCATGAAAAACAGCATATGGGCCACAGTCTGAGAATCAAATATCAAGCGCTTACACAAAGCCAAAATGTATTATTTGATCTTCCAACTGAATTGTTTAGTCATTCACTAATGAGTTACAACCAGAGTACAACATATGACATATAAGACATAATTTGTACATCTAGATTATCATGTTTCTGCTATTGTTATTATCAGATAGAATCTTCTTATGTTCCAAAATAACCTGAGCAAAAATTTCTCCAGAGGACTTTCTCTTATATATATATATATATATATACACACACACTGAAAGACCCTCTTCCATTCAGAAATGGCTTCTCTTACCATTTCCACTTCATGTGGAATTGAACTCATAGTTGTTTATGCATCAGACTAAGCTTTTCTAAGACTGTGTAGGTAAGAAAGAATTCATACATAACTAATTTGCTTATGAAGCAAAACTATTATGAAATAAAAACATTTTTTTTAAAAGACCCCATTCATTTATTCATGAGAGACACATAGAGAGAGAGGGGGGAGGGGAGAGAGAGAGAGAGAGAGAGAGGCAGAGGAAGAAGTGGGCTCCATGCAGGGAGCCTGATATGGGACTTGATCCCAGGACCCTGGGATCATACCCTGAACCGAAGGCAGATGCTCAACCTCTGAGCCACCCAGGAATCCCTGAAAACATTTTCTTTAAAAATTGAAAAAAAAAAAAAAAAAAGAAAAAGAAAAAAAGAAAAAAGTAAACAAAAATATCTGCAGGTGATTTAGAACACTTTCCTGATCAACTTTTCTCCCACTTGTAGAAATAACATATAAAATTAAAATAGTATGTAGCATAGGAAGAGCTTAAAAACATTTAAAACAGTATTCCCATATAAATTGTAAACCAATATGAAATAACTCATTGATCAAGACAAAAAAAAAATACAAAAGTATAACCACAGTTAAAAAGTTACAGAGGTGTACTGTCCAGATCATGTGGCTATTCAAATTTAAAGTAAAATAAAAAATTCAGGCACACTAACTGCCTGAGGACATGTACAACTGGCACTATCATATTAGTGCAGATACAGAATGTTTCTAGTATCACATGATGTTCTAATGCACAGTACTGTTATAGAAGATTCACATATTATAAAATAGAATATGAAATATCTTTATTACATGTCTCTCATACATATATTACATGTATTATGCGTTCTTTCTGATTTTCACAGGATCTGTAACTAAACATGAAAGGTTTTTTTTAAAAAAGATTTTATTTGGGATCCTTGGGTGGTGCAGAGGTTTGGCACCTGCCTTTGGCCCAGGGCTTGATCCTGGAGACCCGGGATTGAATCCCACGTCAGGCTCCCGGTGCATGGAGCTTGCTTCTCCTTCTGCCTATGTCTCTGCCTCTTTCTCTCTATCATAAATAAATAAAAATTAAAAAAAAATAAAAAGATTTTATTTATTTATTCATGAGAGACACTGAAAGAGAGGCAGAAACATAGGCAGAGGGGGAAGCAGGCTCCATGCAGGGAGCCCAATGCGAACTCTACCCAGGAACTCCAGGATCATGCCCTGAGGCAAAGGCAAATGCTCAACTGCCTGAGCCACCCAGGCATCCCATGAAAGGCTTATGCTTAATAAATAAGTATTAACGCCTAGTCTATTTGTGGATACCTGTGCTTCACTCCACAAAAATAATGATTTAATTAAAACAAGAAGAAATATAACACTAAGAAAAACCGAGCTTTTTTTGGTATCTTATTTGCCAATTTTTATTTTGGGGACGATTTTTTTTTTTTAAAGATTTTATTTATTTATTCATGAGAGACACAGGCAGAGGGAGAACAGGCTCCCTCTGGGGAATCCCATGTGGGACTGGATCCCTGACCCCAGGGTCATGCCCTGAGCCGAAGGCAGACGCTCAACCGCTGAGCCACCCAGGCGTCCCATGGGGATGTTTCTTGAACAAAAACATCCCCAAGTAAGTTTCTTTCTTTTTTTTTTTTTTTTTAAGATTTTATTTATTTATTTAGACACAAAGAGAGGGACAGGCAGAGGGAGAAGCAGGCTCCATGCAGGGAGTCCGACATAGGACTGGATCCCAGGACTCCAGGATCATGCCCTGGGCTGAAGGCAGCACTAAACCACTGAGCCACCCGGGCTGCCCCCCAAGTAAGTTTCAAATAAAATTTTTCTTATGCTTTATTATGAAGAAATATTGAGGAAAAAAAAGAGAATGGTACCTGGCAGGACTGATGTAACTGGCGTAAAATTTTTTGAAGCTTTCCATATTCTTCTCGTTCTAAATATAATTTCCCAAGCTGTAAAAGAACATACTTATTAAAATTAAAAGATTTCAATAGGAAAAGGTGTGAATCTTTAGTAGGAGAGTTTATTAAGGACACCCTCCCACTCTTCAAAAAAGAAAAGTAATTGTTACCTTTGTGTTTGTCTTAAACCACAGTCTATCATTCTTAGCATCTTTCAAAGCTTCCAGTGTTGTTTCATAGAATTCCTGCAGTAAATCCATCTGACATAAAAAATCAGAATTCTATAATTGTAAACAGCAAATTTGTACCTGTTAATAAAGTTAATTTGAGCAAACTAAAAGTGCATCTTTGAACTTTAATACACATAAGATACACTGTTTCTGAATGTGTCAGTCTATAATTTAACAAAACTTCAGCAAAACAGAGACCAAACTTACAAAAAGTGCCAAGATCTGTTTTTATGTGAGTTTTTAAAAAATAAAACCCAGAAAATATCTAATGCTCTAATAATCAAGATTTGTCCTTTCTAATCTAGCAACTCATCTTGTATTGACAGAAGTGAATGACATCCACATTGATCTAGCTGTGCTGTTATTAACAGCATTTATCTTATTCACTCAACTCTCACTTGGTACCTATTAAGTGGCAAACACTAGCCAAGCAGCTAAAGAAACAAAGAATAACCTCTCAAAAATTCTTCAATAAATGTAATCAATCAAGTAACCGAACTACAGGCTCGTAAGTACTGATAAACTGCTGGAGTTGGGTAGAGGGAAAAGTCTGGCATAATGTTAGCTGTGTCTAAACACTATCAATTTACCAATCTGAATGTGACATTTTTTTCATGGAAATCATTTTATTTTGTATTATGATAAGCTCCCCTAAGTACTCGCTTTCCGCCACATTGGGCTCTGCCTTTGTTTGAAAACCTGATTCTCTAGGTCTCTATTTAACAGGATCAAGAGGATCCACGAAAACAGGAAAGTTTAATACTTTCAGAAAACCTTCCTATCTATTCATGACTGTTGATGGCATACTGAATAAGTTAAGTACGCCCACCCAGTATCTATTCTTACTTTCAAAAGACAAAAAGTGTACATATAATAGCACGAAGCAACATGCAACCTTGAAGTTTGAAATTAACCCCCCCCCAACATCTGGCATAACATTTATAAATAGTGTACCAAAAATGTTTTGATGACACTTGTTTGTAAAACTCAGAAAACATTTCCCCACATAAGAAAAGCCCCCTCAATATGTAATAACTTTAGAATTAGTGCCAATACCTACTCATGTTTTAACAAAACATATAGAGTTGACCCTTGAACAACATGGGTTTGAATTGCACGGGTCCACTTATATATAAATTTTTTCTGGTAAATAGAGTACATTATTATAAATCTATTTTCTCTTCCTTATGATTTTTTCCATAACATTTTCTTTTCTCTAGTTTACTGTAAGAATACAGTATACACATAACATACAAAATACGTCAATCAACTGTTTATATTATATGTAAGGCTCTTGATCAACAGTAGGCTATATTAGTAGTTAAGTTTTGAGAAGTCAATAGTTATACCATGAATTTTCAACTACATGGCAGGGGGGCAGAGGGGAGGGGCTTGGCACTCCAATAACACCCATGTTGTTCAAGGATCAATTGTAAGTTTATTTGTCTCTATTTCCATTACGTGTATTTTAGATATAAGATTAAAAGTAATAAATTAACTCAAAATGATTTCTAGTAGAAAAGACTAGAGAGATTCTGACATGAACATTTTTTTATGAGTATTAAAAGTATTAAATATTTTAAGAAATCCTAAAAGATATGGAGAATAAATGACATAGAGAATACTTTTTGTGCTAAAACATCAGATCACGGTGTTTAAGAAAGCTATGTTGCTTAAAAGATTATGAACAGTAATCCAACTAAAAATTATCTTAGCAATACAATAAAATCATCATTGCTTTCTTAATAACCAAAATCTAGAATAACAAAAGCACTATCCTTCCTAAGGCCCACTATAGTTTCTTTATCATTAGTTACCCCCTCATTCTTTGTAAAAGTGTCTACTAAATACCTATTGAGTAATGCCAAGTACCAATATGAGTACAGGGTCTTCTCTTAAGCATCTTTAATCAAACCTACATAAATCTAACTGAAGTGGTGATGGAGTTTTTTGGAAGAAACTATGATACTAACTATATGGGAGTTTAAGCCTATAAAAATTGTGTAGATTATGTATCTCAAGATATTATCTGAAGAAATTTAGCTAGTTGTTGCTTTTAATATTGTATAATTAGTACTATAATTAAGAAAATAGTATTATATTATTTCTGAAGCATATCAATGCCTGGCATAACTGCTTAGCTAGAAACTCTAGGCCTTAAAAAAGCCTTTAGTATATAAATAAATAATTATAGAAAGTTGGAAGGGTTTGTTATAACAGTATAAATAATAACACATTGATAAGTACCAAGGGGAAAAACCAGAATCTAACCTGTTTAGAAGTGGAGATATAATCAAGAATAGAATTAATGGATTTTTCAGAATAATTTCTTGTGACTGCACTCCGAATATAAGTCAATAGCTGTTTATATCTGTTCATCATTTCTGGAAAGTTTGTCTGTCAAGAAAGAAGATAAATGCATTATTAGATATGTATTTATGTACTGAAATATCTATCTGATTAAAATTATAGCACTACTACATAATTAAAAAACAATAAAGTTTTATGACAAAGTATGTATGACAGAAACACTATAAACATTTTAGCTTAAATTTGAAATTTCTAGATTGACATGCAAACCAAATTTATGAAGTTATCCGATAAAAAGTACAATCTATAGATTTTCAAAATTTCAGATATTGTTCTCATTGCACAAAAAACATTTATAGATCAAAAGAACCACTAAAATATTCACAGACCAAAAATTATAAATAAATCCAACTTTTCAAATGCCTTGGATACCAACTATACAGATATCAGCTATATCCTCTCCTGAAGATTTACCTCTTGATGAGAAAGCTCTCTAGGAATAGTGGTATGTTTCTTTTCTCCCATATTACTGGATGGCTCAATGATAAAATGTGAAGTGAAGGAATCTTTTCAAGCCCAGGTACTCATTCCCCTATCAAGAAAAGTCCTCCCGAGATGCCTAGGTGGCTCAGTGGTTGAGCATCTGCCTTTGGTTCAGGGTGTAATCCTGGATCTCCGAGACTGAGTCCCACATCAGGCTCCTTGCATGGAGGCTGCTTCTCCTCCCTCTGCCTGTGTCTCTGCCTCTTTGTCTCTCATGAATAAATAAATGAATGAAATGAATAAAATCTTAAAAAAAAAGAAAAAAAAGAAAAGTCCTCCCACCCAAGGCTCTACTCAATAGTATATGTAGCTAATGTTGCTATTCCTTGCAGTACTATTTGCACTACTGTGATTATTCCAGGAAACATGAGAGATCTGAGGAAATAAAGAACTACCAGTCAAATTTCCAGCACTTAAGTATTTTCATGGATGGTCTATTCTCCCTTAAAGTGTACCATTTAAGTCAATTTTTGAGTACAACCTGATAACCTGCACGTACTGTCCCCACAATCTCCAACTGCTGTTAATCCCTTTTTCACTGGGTTCTACTCTACTTTTAATCAAGGAGGTGAGCATTAGCAGATAGAGTGTTTTTCTTGACTAATAGACCGTATGTGTTTATGAACATGAGAAGACTCCCTGAAACCTAAGCAAGAACTGACTGACAAAAAAGAAAACAGTAGTTGAGGTGGGTGGGAAAAAGTGGACAGAACAATGGGAAAAGCCTTAATTACGTATATCAAGCTACTTTTATTTCCAAGAATGCCAGTACCATGCAAGGAAAAATAATAGGTAATATCCTATCAGTGAGCTGTTAAAATCCACGTTACAGAAGAACATATCTTATGGCAAAGGCAAATCAGAAACAGGACTGTCCTAGCTTTGAGATTATAATTAGATACTGAAATAGGATTTTAACAAAAAGTTAGTTTTGAATTCATTTCCTTATGCTCTAATAATTTTAAAACTCCTTTTTCAATAATTCTGTTATTATATTTAAAGACTAAGGGAAGATTAGATAAATTACACTGGTGAACATAAAGCAGTTGATAACAAACCCTTCCAACTTTTTATTGCTCAAAACCTTCACATAGCAACATGGGTTCTATTCTGAATCCAACTAGAAAATGAGGGATGGAAGCTGAAACTACTCTTATAATACCCAACTTATTCACAGATGCTGTTTGGGCAAATAAAAGGTAGAGAAGGAAGACAGGCAAAATAACACAAAATACAAATAATCTTTTCCCTTACTTTCTTCCATCTTGGCTCAAGGTAAAATAGCAAAATCAAGTTTTAAGGGTAGCATGTATTTAAATGAGCTCAAAAATTAAATCACTGCTAGTATGTTAAGATAGCAGCTTTCTATAGAGTCTCTTTGTATTATTTCAAATCATAGAATCCTAAGAGCTGAACATTGGGCTTTTATTTTTATTTAAAGATTTTATTTTTATTTATTTATTCACGAGAGACACAGGGAGAGGCAGAGACATAGGCAGAGGGAGAAGCAGGCTCCTTGCAGGGAGCCTGACGCGAGACCTGATCCCAGACCCTGGGACCACGACCCGAGCCGAAGGCAGATGCTCAACCACTGAGCCACCCAGGCGTCCCAAACATTGGGCTTTTAATGTCACTAAAATTGTTTAGTCAAAATCTCTGTCCCTTGAGACACCTGATGCTCCTCCCATATCCTTCTAAACTATGAATTTAAATATAGTATGTTTAGTATTTTCACAAATAATAAATGAAAAGATAGCACGAGAGCTTTGTACAACATAAAGATACTTTTTGAGAATATCAGCAGAACTAGAAAGGTTAAATTCAAGATAGACATTCTCCCTTCTTTAACTATATTTAAATGCAACATACAATATACTTATTAATGTTTAACATATTTTGAATAGTCTTGATATTTTGGGGCAAAGAATGAGCTAAAATATTTTGTGGATAGTTTCTGTAGATGTAATAATGGAGGGCCCCTCCCACTGAAGGTCAGTGAGGATGCCAGAGTATGTCAAGAATACGATGCAAGAGTAGTGGAAGTTAACTGGACAAGGTAATAGTCAATTCAGGGAATTGAAAATTGATTTCAAATGGATGGGATAGAGAAGTTAATGAGGAGAGGGAGGAGACATATGAGAAATATAGAGATAGGAAAACAAAGAAAGTAGTAATAGATTATCAGCTATCGGAATTCCTGGGTGCCTCAGTGGTTAAGCACGTCTGCTACAGCTCAGGATGTGATCCTTGAGTGCCAGGATCGAGTCCCACATCGGGCTCCCTGCATGGAGCCTGCTTCTCCCTCTGCCTGTGTCTCTCATGAATAAATAAATAAAATCTTAAAAAAAAATATTATCAGCTATTCTTCCATTTGCAAGTATTTATTTTTGCTAAGCTCCACTTAATATTTTTCTCAAAAATACCTCTATTCCAAAAAAAAAAAAAAAAAAGAAAAAACCCCTCTATCCTTAGGGATCTTAAAGGTTCATATCTGTCCCTAGACCTCTCATCTATTCATTTTACCCTCCACCTCTACTCTGCACTCTTAAGACTAGCAATTCCATAAGAATACAGTGTCATGACAATCCCAGCTTCTCTACAAGTTCATATGACAATATATTTGAGCATCTACTAAATGTCAGCCATTATTACAGGTGGTAGGAATGTAACAGTGAATAAAACGAAGTCCTGCTCTCACGGAGTTTATAGCCTCTGAGGATGAGGCAGCAGAAAGGCACTAAGTAAACAGACCAGGTGGTGATGCATTCAAAAGAAGAAAAAGTAAGATGAATATAAGTGATGATGGGAAGGATGAGATTTTATGTAAGTTGGTCTTACATAAAAGGAATGCCATAAAAGGAAGAGGAAAGCCATCCTGATATATGATAACACTGAAAGAACTCTGAAAAGAGCCACATGGCTATTTGAGAGGAGAATTTGGGGCACAGGAAACAGCAAATACAAGTGTTTACAAGTAGGAACATGCTTAGGATGACATGAGGACAGCAAGGAACCCAGTAAAGGAGAGAAGAGATAATAAGATCAGAAAGGTAGCAAAGGATAAATTGACATAGGGCCTTATGGGCCATAGTAAAAATCTGGATTTTTATTAAGGAAAGTAGGACTGATTAGAAGATGTAGACCAAAGGAATGACATAATCTGACCTATATTTTAAAAGTATAACTCTAAAAACAAAAACAGAAGGATCACTCTGCTGCTTGTGGAGAACAGATTGTTAATAAAGCATGGATAAAAGTAAGAAAACCAGTTAAGAAGCTACTGAAATCATCCAGATGAGAGATGAATGTTGGCTTGGACCAGAGTAGTAGAGGTAAAATGGTCACGTAGCAGTCAGATACTAGATATATTTTCAAGATATATAAAGACACCTGGGTTTACCAAAGGATTATTTGAGGGGAGACAGACAAAGAGAGGAGTTGAGAATATTGCTAGTTTTGGCCCTTACCAGTGAGAGGAACTCCTTGTAATACAAAGTAGAATTTCTAAACTCCAAAATTACACTAATAGTTTGTGGAAAAATCATTCTGTTAATAATGCAGCCAGATATGTATCTAGAGGATAAGTTTTCTTAAACAGAAAAGTTTGACTCCTATGCAGAATTTTTACTTCGTGTTACTGTCATCACAAATGAAAAGTAGGCTAAATAGAGAATTATATCAACAATTATTTTAAAGAGGTAGAATGACATTTTGTTGCCACGAGGTTTTTACCCACAAAATTTCATTTAATAATGAAATAATTATTGCCCCTCAAAACAAATCTTACCAACTTGAAGTTAATCTTAATCATTTGCTTCAGTGCTTTAAATCCCCATTCTCCTTTTTCACCTTCAAGTTCCAAAACCTAAAACATAGAAGACATGTTTAGTCTGAATTAATGCTAATGTTATTTTCTAATGACACCAATATCTGTTTTGAATTAATTTTACATCATATACATGACAAACATTTCCACCACTGCTCAAGGCCATTTTTAAAAGGCTTTAAGAAAGAAACATCTTAAAATGCCTAAGGGTAACTGAGCTTATTTCGAAGTTTCTTCATCAAAAAATTAAATAAGAACTACTGCTCAATTATTCTGTAGTCCCAGAAGCCCTTTTTTCCCCTCTGAATAATCTGTTGGTAAGAATAAATCCAAAAGTGTATCAGTAGTCAAGAAATCACATTATTTAATAGTGAAACCACACCTGTGTGATCTGGCCCCCAAAAGAGGAACAAAATTGCAGGGATAATACTATTGATCATCATGCTGGTATCCTTCTGCCAAAATCATACTAGCTTTTCAGGACAACAGACCTGCTATATATATACATAGCTTGACTAGAAAAAACAACAGGATATCCCCTTTGGAACATCTCTTTGTACTGCATAATGCAAACTTATTTACAGGATTATCACTCGGTCTCCAAAACACACTTCTGAGATAAAATCACTTGGAACTTACTTGCTCTAAGATATTGTTTTAAAAAAAAAACTTTAAAACACAGAATCAGGGCAGCCCAGCTGGCTCAGCGGTTTAGCGCCGCCTTCAGCCCAGGGCATGATCTTGGAGACCCTGGATCGAGTCCCACGTCAGGCTCCCTGCATGGAGCCTGCTTCTCCCTCTGCCTGTGTCTCTGCCTCTCTCTCTCTCTGTATGTATTCTCATGAATAAATAAAATAAAAGCAGAGGAAGAGGGAGCACCTGCCTTTGGCTTCAGGCTCAGCAGGGAGTCTGCTTCTCCCTCTCCCTCAGCCTCCTCGCCCTCCCCCCCCACGGCCTGCCCCTGGCTTGTGCTCTCTCTCTAGCTCATTCTCTCTCTCTCCCTCAAATAAATAAATAAAATCTTAAAAAAAAAAAAACCAAAAAAAAAAACCAAAAAACAAAAACCCCACAGAATCAATCAGAAAAAAAAAGTAAACCTTTTGAAAACTGCTTAATGCTGCTTTTGGGTCATCTTCTTTTAGCGCTTTGGAATTATAGTACTGATTTTCCAAATCCACATTTGGCTCGGAGTTACTATCTTCAGAGTATTCCTGTGTGTTAGAAAGAGATACTAAAATGAAAAAAAAAAACCCTACACATTGCCCCATAAAAAGTGAATACTGTTAAGATGCAAAAACCACACATTTATACAAAGCAACTTTGCACAAATAGGTGAAATGCCATTGATACTTAATCATTATTCAAAAAACAAGTGAAAAAGCCAAAATCAACAGAAGCGTTTCTTTCAGATCAAAACTACAATTTCCATAGAATTAACAGAAAAGTAAAATGCAAAGAAATAATACTGGTTAATGACCCCCCAATTCTGCAGTGGTTAACCTTTTATTGGTCACAGAGCCCAAGAAAAATAATCATATTTTCTAATTATTACATAAATGCTAATATTCATTTTGTTCTAATCAAAATTTCTCTACTCCTTAAGTCTAAGTTTCATTTTTCTAACATGGCCTGACCATCTACGATGATAATCTATACATGGCAGAGTAATTTATTGCTAAATATAATTATATGTTAATAACAAATTTTTGCTTTATGTGCATTCCACATTACCCAATAGCTTTTATTATATTAATACACTCTAACTAGCTTTAACAAATAAAAAAAAATCAAACTAAAAGAAAACGAATTTACATAATTTTATGTGACTTTCATCACATAAGTTCAGTTCTTAGTACTGAAACAATAAAGTAGAAAGTTGGAATAAAACAACTATTTTGTGGAGCAGTATAAACAAGAGTTTAATAGTTCCAAGATATTCAGTTTAATGATGAGGATTATAAAATTTACATAGATTAGTATAATGAAAATCATTAGGAAGACACAAAATTATTTCCATCAACTACAAGTCATTACAAAAGGCAAGCTTCATGTGAAATTAAGAAGTAAACACACAAAGACAAGAACACTACTACAGTTATTTCTTTTTTATTATTATTACAGTTATTTCTAATTCCAAATACTTGATAATTTTTTTCAGCTATTCATGAAAAATTTATAATATTTCATAAAGGCCAAAAAATGAATAAAGTATAGTGAGTGTAATGCTAGAGTGCTCAAAAATACATGAATATAAAATGACTTTTTCCTGTGACCGGCAGATAGAGGGGGATGTTTGATGTTACTACAAAATCAGTTTTATCTGACCACAGAGGTTTTGTAATGTGCACCCTCTAGAGGACAATTATTTCCTTGTGTAAGGACATGAAGCATGGATGCTTCATGATTTGAAGACTTGATTTGAAATCAAGTCTTCGAGATTTGATTGGGAATTGTTATGTTTAACTTTATGAAAATCCTTTGTATCGCTTCTCTTTAGGATGAGGTCAAATTCTGGGTGATGAATACATTTCATAATCACTCATTCGCTTCTTGACCTTGTAAGTTAGGTCTGACTACAACCAACCAAACTAGCAAACTAGCAAAGCAATTAATAAAGACTTAATAAACTATTCATCAAACAATACTGTAATAGTGACAGCTTCTGAACTAGGTTTTGAAAGACCCAAGGGAGTTTGCCTGCTAGAGGAAACAAGGAGAGGGGTAGTAAGAGAATAGCAGATACAAAACAGCACCATCAGAGGCAAGTAAAGAACTAAAAGCAGTCACGTTGTTTGAACATAAAAAGTCCTTTTTGATTCTATCTTCAACATACATCTCAAATTCATGTACTTTACTCCCTCCTCTTCACCACCACCCTAGCCTACCAAGCCACTGGCATCTCTCCACAGCTTTCCCATTCTCATTTTTAACTTTCAAGTTCCAACTTTCTCATGGTAAGCAGCCAGCATTATCTTCATAAAATGTAAATAAGCACATTCCTTTTCTAAAAAATGGTTTCATATTGCTCTTAAAATTAATTTCAAAAATCATCAAAATCTTACTGACTTTTAATTCAGCTCTCCCTGATTCATTCCATAGCAGCCACCCTGGCCTTACCACACAAGTGGCCAAAACTCTTTTCCCTCTCTCTTCATCCAGATAACTACTACTGCATAGTATCACCTCCTGAGGGAAGCTTTGGGAATAAGGAATCACAGCTATAACACCTACTTTATACCTTCAGAAATCAAGTCTTCTCTAGCTAACTGTTCAATAACTTACAGGACCAGCTAACTAGATCAAGAAATGATTTTTCTACAACTCAAATCTTCAGAATACATCCTTAAACCTGGACATTTTTTTTTTTGATTTGTATCTATCCTAAAGTCTAAGAATTTGGACTCTCACCCAAAAGTCCATTTATTTTTGTTTTTTTAGACCATAATGGATTATATAGTAAAACAACTTAGTAGGCCAGGGTATGAGAAGAGGGAAGTAGATAAAGTAATATTTTTAAAAATTAAAAATTTGTTACCCAGGAATTACTGAACTGATTATGCATCACTGAAGACAGGAATCTTTACATTTTCTACCACGTCTAATACAGTTCTTTATCATTCACTGAATGCTTTTATAGTACAAGACTGGTTACCTACAATTTCTGATTGGCTCCAGATTAATATTTCTAAACTTTAGATGTTATAACTCCCCCAAATCACAATGATTATGATAAGATTTAATCAAGTCCTCAACATTTTGTGAATATATTCTCTTCATTTTTCATATTACAGCTGACCTTTGGACAGCACAAGTTTGAACTACATAGGTCCACTTACATGTGGATTTTTCCCATGATAAATACAGTACTGTAAATCTATTTTCTCATTATGACTTTAATAACACTTTTTCTTTGCTTACTTTATTGTAAGAATACAGAATATAATACATATAATAGAAAATGTGTTAATTGGCTGTTTTGTTATTAAGTAAGTCAACAGTAGGCAATGACTTTAAATTTGAGGGGAATAAAAAGTTATACACGGAACTTCAACTGGGAGTGGTGGCATACTTAACCTCATTGTTTAAAGATCAACTATATATGGATGAAGAAGTGGCATGTATAACATTTTTGCATAACTGCAATTCAATTCTTAAATGCTATTGTCAAAATGTATAAATACGTAAGAATTGATGTTACTGACTGGCATTCTTATAATCAGGCAGTCCCCTGTTACGATCTCCAACAGTGTATTCAGATGGTTTGAACCAGGTTCAAACCTTCATATACAGCTCAATCAATTACAAGCTGTGTACTACGGCAACTATTCTTCAGTTATTACACAGATATTTTGAGAAGTCTTTAGAATAATTCTGTTGGTTAGATGTCTACTGATACCTATTTAGACACTCAATGATAATGATCTTTAGCATATACCAGCAATTAAGTGTTGCTCATACAAATGCAAATTAAATCTTTCCCCTCTGGGTGCCTGGGTGGCTCAGTTGGTAAGCATCTGCCTTCAGCAGCCCTCATGATCCCAGGGATGTGGGACTGGACCCAGAGTCTGCTTCTCCCACTCCTACTCTGCCTTTCCCCCTGCTTGTGCTCCCTCTCAAATAAATAAAATCTGAAAACAAAACAAAACAAAACAACCAAACCAAAAAAACCCAAAAAACCTTCCCATCAAGCTACTCATGGTCAGAGACAGATACACAAATGAAACAGCAATGCTATAACACAATAAAGACACACAGTAGGTATACTGGCAGCTCAAAGAAAGGAGTGAGTTCGAGAAGGAAAAGTTACCTGAAGCAGGTCTAAAAGTATGAATGGGAGTTGCCTGGGGATAAGGAAAGGCACCTGAAACAAAACAGTTAATATGTGCAAAGGCAAGGAAGCTTGAAATGGTACTGCATATTTGAAAGAAGCATGAATAAATAGATCGGGCTGTGTATAAAGATCTGATTTGAGATAAACTAGTATCAGACTGAGGAACAAGACAATAGAAGTCTAACAAGGAGTTTAGATTAAGTGAAGCCGCTGAACAATTTTACAGGGAAACAATCAGATTGTGTTTTAAGAACAGTACTCTGGTAGTAATGAAGTAGCCCACTGGGTAGTCTTACAAGTCTGGCTAAAAGACATGGAAGTTTGATTCCAAGTAGTGGGGCAGAGAGAAAAGGAAGGACAGAGTAAGTATAGAAGGCAATAGAATAAGTACAGAAGATGTCAGGTGATGTTATGGATGTAAAATAAAAAGGACCCACCACATGGGCATAGGATAAAGGGAAATAAAAGTTATCTCTAATGACTGGGGTACCTGGGTAGCTCAGCTGGTTGAGTGACTGGCTTATGTTTTTGGGTCTGGTCACAAGCCCCAAATTGGCTCCTCACTCAACGTGGAGTCTGCTTGAGATTTTTCTCTCTCTTTCCCTCTGTCCCTCCCTGCACTTGAGCTTTCTCTCTCTCTTAAATAAATAAATCTTAAAAAAAAGTTATCTCTAATAACTTGGGTTACACACAGTGTTGTTAGAACAGAGACTACACAAAAATATCAAATATTGTTATCTGAATTACATCAGATGAGAAGGGTATAACTAAAATTTGTAAAAGTTTAAAGAAAATGCTTTTAAAAAGAGAAACTGCTATTTCAATCAACATAGTAAGACTGCTTTAAACAAAATTAAGCAATATATGAAAAGCAGTTAAACACTGTTAGAGAGATTAAAAAATTAAAACCCACTGAAGTACTTATTTAATAACTCACGCCTTAACATCTCCCCAAAGCAATCTGTGATCCATGCACACCACCCAAACCTGTCTTCCTTCCCCAAATGTGCCACACAATTCAAAATCTCTGCTTTGGCATAAACTCTGCTAGGAATTCTAAACTAACAACCCTCTTAACACACGTCCCACTTTTCTCCTATGATGTCCTAACACTCCTGGAAAATGTATTCATCAAGGCTTACCTTGTGGTTCTTTCCTCCAGCTCTACTTAGCAAAAGAAATTTTCTCCTTAGTCATGCTTCTACATGACAGGCATCTGTAACATGGAGCCTTGTTCAGTGTTTTGTTTGTTTCCACCTCCCCTCATCTCACTACTGAGTTTCTCAGAAAGCAGGAACTTTCTCTTTCTTATTTTGGCATCCCCAGAGTCTGGTATAACAAAAAATGCTGAACGAATGTTTGCTTAATTGAAATGAAAAGTGGGTGAATGTTTCAAAATCACACACAAGAATACAACAAACAGCCAGGGGCAATTGTGACTCTATGTTGGAATCCACCTACTGCTAATCAGGGTCAGTTTCATAGTTTCTACTTATTCCTGTGTCCCTTGTTAACAGAGGTTTTTGAAATGTGCTCTAGGAACACAAGACTCATCATTAACAATGCTTCCCAAGCCCTGACCATGTCTGGACAGCTGTACTAGATGTCTAGGACAGAGAGGCAAAAGGGCAAGATCTCATTATCTTCAAGGACTAGATATAATACAAGTGCTAGGTGGTTGTTTGTGGTTCAGCCATTCATAAAGTTGTCCTGAGTTTTTAAAATTTAACTTAAGTTAATGGTCCTAATTCATCTATGGTGTAAATCAGAACATTCTTTTATTTGTCTCAAACTTTCAGTCTTCAAATTAAATTTTCCAAAGAGGGAAATCATAAATGTCATGAGACTTGGGCTATATTTTTGATTCTTCCACTAATTTGTCCTGTAAATTTAAGTAAGTCACTCAGACATGATGCTTAGTTTCTCTCTTATCAAATGTGGGGGGTGAATCCTAGGAACTTTCTAATTCCCCCTTAAGTCCATATGTTCATTTTGAGATATAATACATAAGCACAAATTCATGCTGCTGGATAGTCACAGTTTACAGATTTCAGTTAGGGATAAAAGCCCTAAATTTACCTTATCCTTAGCATGTAAGAGCTTTTTCCTGTTACCTATCATTTTAGTTATTCTTGTTTGAACCTATCTAATCTTATTATACAGAGTATACCTACGAGGTAATGCAACAGAATTTTTTGGAAATGCATCAAAACTTATATTCCAGGGGCACCTGGGTGGCTCAGTGGTTGAGCATTTGCCTTTGGCTCAGGTTGTGATCCTGGGGTACTGGGATAGAGTCCCACATCAGGCTCCCCGGAGGGAGCTTGCTTTCTCTCTTTGCCTGTGTCTCTACCTATGTCTCTCATCAATCAATCAATCAATCTTAAAAAAAAAACCCTTATATTCAAAACCAATGTCTATCTTTGAAGTAGTAATTTCAAGAGGTAGTAAAATTATTCCAATCATTATACTGATATGGATTATTAAGTAATGTTTCTGAAACTCTGAAGAAAAACTTCACTAGATGTTTTTAACCTAAAAGAGTATCATCGGCTTTATGGCCCAACTTATTTATCAAACCTGACTCAAAATAGGTTTTGACATCTACAAAAGACAAACTCTATCACTAAAGTTTAAAAACAAAACAAAACTGCACATTGTTTATAACAGCAAAAGAAAACAGGCCAAATGCTTATAAAGGGAGAACTGGTTATATAAGGTACAGCACATCCATACAATCAATAGAGCTGTAAAAAGAAATGTGAGCTTTTTGCGTACTTACATGGAATAATTTTTAAGGCACATTAAAAAAACAAAGTGTAGAACAGTATGTATAATAGGCTATATCCTGGTTTAAAAACAAAGAGGAGATAAAAACATGTATTTGATTACGTATGGGAGGAATGGGAACTGGACAAACGGGGAATAAGAATGGAAAGGAAAGATTTTATATTTTGAACTATGTGCATGTATTACCTATTTTAAAAAGCTACATGCTTCAGGTTCTTTGAAGATAATTTGTTAAGAACTCTAAAAAACTGTGAGCTATGACAAAATCATTGTTTGGGCTCTCATGATCAAAGTAAGATTTTTGTTCATCATTTGTACCCTAGAATCTGCCCCCCCCCCTTCACCTCAGCAATAAAATACAGATTCACTGTGAAAAGTTTGCAAGAAATACACAAATTTTAGTTTTCCTGACACTTTTCAGATCTTCCATTTTTTTCCTGTATTTTCCCACTCAACCTAATTTTATTCCCATCCAATATTTATAGTGCACTGCACAGCATTGCTGATCACCCCTTCCTCTCCCAGGTGAGAGGGATTACAATGCCCTACCCACAGAGGAGGGCAAGCAATCTATCTCCCTCTCTGCAGTTGTTCACAGAAGGCTACACGGATCTCCGAGTCAATAAAAGTCCTTTCTAGGGCTTTGCTGTTAGCCCTAGCAAGGAACATCCTTTTGCCTTTGGGGTTATAATACTAGAAAGATGTTGCATTACATCTTGTGGTGCAATGTGAAGGCAATTATGCCAATACAGCAAGGAAAGCAGGCCAGGATGAGAGAGACAGAAAAAGACCGACCACCATCATCTGAACCATGAATCCAGCCATACTTCTACTTCCTGGTGATGTGTACCAATACATGCTCTTTTGACTTTAAGCTAGTTTGAAAATATTCCTGTCTCTTATGCCCAAGAGTCTTGGCCAATACAATTTACCAAAGTTTTTCATATCACTAAGTATTGTTTAGAGCATGGTCTGAAATGCCAAAATAATATTCCATCACATGGATACCCCGTAATTTATTTATTATCTTATTAGTATTAATAGTACTAGTATTCTCCTACTATGGATAGTTTGGAGTTGTTTCCAATTATTTATGATTAAACATATTAAGTTTCTTTTAGAAACCTCAGCTGTACAAATTTCTTCTTCATGAAGAGTATATGTAGAATTCCAAATGTGTGTGCAGCATAAAAAACACTGGCCCAGACCATCAACAATATACTTTGAAAATCTATACTTAAAGGTCCCCCACAGTTTGTGAAATTGTAAGTTTCAACAGTCCCAGAGAGTCCCAGAACTTCCAAGCTCCTTATATGCACAATGAATGACAAGTGACAGCCCTTCTACTAAATAAACAAATTCCTAAGGCTATTCTTTTGCAGTTGTTCTATATCACCACTTCTTTTTCAAAGAATATATATTCTATCTGTAGTAATTCAAAAGCACCTTTTAAAAATTCAACTATTATTTTTTAATTTGTTACACTATGTCTTAAGGTTCTTTATAACACAAGAAAGTAAAGTTCAAGCCATCATTTACTGATCTTATTAAAATGGTGACAAATAAGAGATTCTGTAAGATAAACTACAGCTACAACTCACCTCTCCCCCACCTCAAAAAAGTAGATAAAAAAGAAGCACTTAGAGCACTAAAAATGCAATATATTAAGGCCAAAAAACAAACAAACAAAACAAAAACCCACCCAAACCCCAATACTAGTAAACACTCATTCACTAGTAACAACTATGAGCTTGACTAGGAGAATATGAGGCTCACAGTTTGGTAATATATATCTTTTTATTTTATTTTTTCTTTTTCTTTTTTTAAAAATATGATATTTATTTATTCATTCGTGAGAGACACAGAAAGAGAGCAGCAGACATAGGCAGAGGGAGAAAAAGGCTTCCTGCAGGGAGCCCTATGGGGGATTCAATCCCAGAACCCCAGGATCTTGATCTGAGCTAAAAGCACTCAACCACTGTGCCACCCAGGCATCCCTTGGCAATATATTTAACCCAGTGGAATTATTCTACCTTTTTGACAATTTTTTTCCTTGAAATACACTTAAATTCAAATATACAATTCCCTACCTATCACAGGATCAATTAAAGAGTAATCTTTTTAAAGATTTTATTTATTTATTTATTTATTTATTTATTTATTTATTGAGAGAGAGAGAGAGAGAGAGAGAGAGAGAGAGAGAGAGAATGGCTGAGACACAGGCAGAGGGAGAAGCAGGCTCCATGCAGGGAACCTGACATGGGATTCCATCTCGGATCTCCAGGATCACACCCCACGTTGTAGGCGGTGCTAAACCGTTGTAGGCGGTGCTAAACCGCTGCACCACCGGGGCTGCCCTAAAGAGTAATTTTCGATATGAAATCAGTCTGTCTTAAGTCCTTTCTAAAAAGACTATTAGAAGTACCAAGCAACTTCAAGCTAGTGGCTGGACTGTGGAATTACAATACAGTTAACGTATCAATAGCCTTATTAATTTAATGAATGGCAGTATCGTTATTACTTAGATCATCAGACCAACAAATAAGACATTTACCAGTACCATCTCCTACTTCTCCATTCACTGCTACATAAATTCCCATGCTTACAAAATGCCTGCTTCTGGGGGCACCTGGGCAGCCGACTCTTCATTTTTGGCTCAGGTTGTGAGTTCAAGCCCCATGTGGGGCTCCATGCTAGGTATGGAGTCTACTTAAAAAAAAAAAAAAAAGCCCGTTCTTGCCTCTAATAAAGAAATAAAACAGGTCTCAAAAATAAGAGCTCAAGCAAATTAAATTTTTTTGTTTCTTTTCTTTTTCTTTCTTTCTTTTTTTTTTTTTTTTTAAAGATTTTTATTTCTTTATTCATGAGAGACACAGAGAGAGAGAGAGAGGCAGAGACACAGGCAGAGGGAGAAGCAGGCTCCATGCAGGGAGCTCGACGTGGGACTCGATCCCGGGTCTCCAGGATCACACCCCTGGCTGCAGGCGGCGCTAAACTGCTGCGCCACCGAGGCT
The DNA here is from genome assembly GCF_048418805.1 of Vulpes vulpes. Lineage (NCBI taxonomy): Eukaryota > Metazoa > Chordata > Mammalia > Carnivora > Canidae > Vulpes > Vulpes vulpes. Next base: position 55,129,100 of record NC_132794.1, read on the forward strand.
GCCCATGTTTGATTCTTTTTTAAAGTAAGCTAGTTCTGTTTTCTTCTAGATCTTGGGCACAAACCATTAATTATTTTCCTATATAAAAACAGTATAGTTTTAGAAACAGGTTTTTACTTTTTCTGGTGGTATACTATCTACCTATTTCCACAAGATTGCAGAAGCACAAAAAGTGATTTAGAGCATTAAAATTTATCAACAGACAATCTATAAAAGACATGCTGAATATATCTGTGGTCAGAAATACCCATGGCTTTAATTAACATTTTAACTAAGATGAAATGATGGCAAATTTTCCAACAAACAATACTTTTTTTTTTTTTTTAAATAAAAAGGAAATTTCCTGGGGCCACTGGGTGGCTGCTTTCAGCTCAGGTCATAATATCAGGGTCCTGGCATAGAGTCCAAGCCCTCTGCCCCAGCATCATATCCCCTCCCCTCCTCAACCACAGTGGGCTCCCTCTCAGTGGGGAGTCTGCTTCTCCCACTTCCTCTGCTTGTACCTTCTCGCTAGTACTCTCTCTCTCTCTCAAATAAATAAAGTCTTAAAAAGAAGGAAAGGAAAAAATATTTCCCTAAAACAGCAAGTCAATTTTTTTGACTCTGTAAGCCCAAGAAACGATGTCCCAGGCAAATAACCATGAAAAAACTCCCAACTTCTTTTATCAACCTGTAAGCATGAAATGGCAACCTGCCCTATTAATCTTTTTTTTTTAAATTTCATTTTTAAGTAATCTCTATACCCAATGTGGGGCTTGAACTCACAACCAGAAGATCAAGAGTCCCGTGCTCTACAGTTTGAGCCAGCCAGGTGCCCCCTCCTTAATCCAATTTTTTTAAAAACATACAGTGGTTTAAGGAAATTAACAAACCAAACAATAAACTGCTAAATACATTTCACCATCAAAAGATTTTAACTCATAGTAAACAGAGCATAAAAGCTTTCACTACTTGGTATCTGACTGGGAATCCAGAGTGGTATCTCCACAGGACAGAGATGGGGGAGAACTAAAACCTATTTAACAGAGTATTGGGGGGGGGGGGGGTGTAGATATTTAATTATGTAATAGTGTAAAATCTTACTTTTTTTGGTTAAGAGAAAAAAGTCCAAACAACCATACATTCAACTTTATATTATAGGTGTAATGAAGGCTCCAAAAGGCTGGAAAAACCCAGCCAAAGTAAACTATGTTTAATTAAAATTCTTACAGAAATTGAGTACTTTATGCGAAAACAAAATTCTCCTTGCCATTTCTACCTTACATCCGCAAGGATGATCTTCAAGTTTATCAGCGCTAATAAGTCACGTACTCAATAAACTATTGCTTAGGAAAGATAAGCAAAAACGTTTAAAAGCAAACATAAAAAATACAGACATATTTAAAAGAAACCCTTCCACAGTCATAAAAATACCTGTAATATCTATAAACATGCAATCAATAAAAACCCACATGATATCACAAGTAACATTCTTCACGCACTGCCTGCAACTGGCTTGATCTGCACAAACTAAAACGTAAAGCAGAAACCGTTAACTATTAGCCAAATTAAAATTCTACATTCAACTTTTTTTTTCATCTACATTCAACTTTTAAAGAATTATTGAAACCTCGATTATGATTTTCTTCAGGTAAGAGCAAGCCTTTCCCGCTACCTTTCACAAATGTGCCTTCGTTTACAATAGATTAATTGTAAATGACTATACCAAGAAGTTTTACACGAATTCAGACGAAACTATTAATGTTTAAGAGTATCTGGCACTTGAAATATAAGACGAGCCCGATACCCTTAAGGATCCACTTCATAACTTGAGGGTAATGCAGCATCCCTGTAATATACAAGAAACATGCACAAAACGCCCCCAGAATAAAAAACAAAGTTGATGCTAATTCTTGGCCCGGACAATTATCCTTGGTTGGCACACAGTTATTGTTTCTCAAAAGCAATCTGAAATGGCAGTAAATTTTTTTTTAAAAAAATCTTGTAAATCTGTTTAAGTTAAGCCCTTTAAAATCTTTACAAATCACCATTCAGCTCCATAATAAATTCGTTCATTTTTATACTGTTGATATTTTTAACTCTGAATACTGGGAAATCTCTTAAAACAAAAAATCCACTGGGCCCATTCCTTTATCCCTCCCCCTACGTGTACCAAAACAAACAAGCAAAACCTCCTCCCCAGCTTTTCTCAAAACAAGTAGTCTTACTTTTTTTTTTTTTTTTTTTTTTCCTGAAACAGCTACCCTTGCTCTGAATGCTCTGCTGCACCTTTACCTTAAACCAAAACGGACCCTGGACAAGACTTATTATTAGGCTGTTTCCAGGGAACCCACAAGCGGCGTTTCGCGGTCGGGCCTAGGAGGAAGAAGGCCGTCCCCCCGCCCCAGTTCTCAGACCCTTCTCTCTGGATTTCGCACTCGCTCAGTTCCAGGGTGAAGGAGAGGGGCCCGGGAAGCGGGGCCCGAAAGGGCAGCCAGGGCCTAGACCGCTTCCCGATCCCGCAGGCGGCTGCGGCCCGGGGGAGGAGGAGAAGGCACCGAAAACCGGACGCCGGAGGCCAGGGGTGTCCCTGTGAAACGAGGAGGCGCTCGGAATCGGAGCGCGACGCTCGGGACCCCCCTCGCTGCCTCCTTTACCCTCCCCTCCCCCATGCTGGAGAAGCAGGGCCCGGGCCCGGTGCGGGAAGGGGGAGGAGGTAAACCCGTCCTGTCACTGCACCGGGAGAGACTGAAGAAGCACATGTTCTACGGGTGGAGGCCGCGGCCGCCCCTGCCCCAGCCCCTAAAGCCAGACACCACCCTTAACCCCAGAGTTCCGTCCCCACCGCCTCACCAGGTCGTAGTCCTCCTCATCATCGCACATGAAATCATCCTCCATGTCAGACATCTTGGCCGGGAGGGGGGGAGAGGGAGGAGAAATTGGAGACAACCTCCTCCCACAATCCTCCACGGCTCGGAGGCGTCACTCCCAGCGGCTCCTCGCCTTCCCGTCGCTCGCTGAGCGCCTGAGTGTTCCCGCCCGGAACAAACGCGCTGCGCGTCGAGAGGATTCGCTACGACGCCAAAAGGGAGTGCACTGCCCCGTCTTCCTGCGAGACGGTTGGTGCCTTGGCAACGAAGCCTAGCAACGGGGGAATCGTCTAGTGCTGAGGATCTCTGCTGAAGGGCCTTGGAAACCTTGCGCTCTCACTGAGCAGTTTCCAGCCTCCTGGGCAAGGGAACAGTCTCTTCCCTTGCCTGGGACTCTGGAACCATCTCATTCTGGTGAAAATAAGAGGCACCGTAGAATCAGAAGCCTTTCGCGGAGAAAAGGCTGACATGCCCGTCCTATTTGACAGGTAGTAGTATTTCTGCCTTGATTATCTATGTGCATTTCGCCCACACATTGGGGTGGGTGTTCCTGTGGTGTTTGGAGACCTTCTCAGCAGCACGGTTTACACATAATGTTTGTTATATTTGTAGTCGGCGAAACGGTGCTGTAGCTGTCCCAAACCAGCTAAGCATCAATTAATGGAGGCGCCTAAAATCTCATTCAGTTTTTCAGCGATTTATAAACTGACCTTTACTGCCCTTAACCAAAATTAATGATAACAGGTAACGATTTTTTTTTTAAATATGCATTGTTGCACAAAATCATTAGCAGAATTCAAAATGAATGGAATACGCGGGGCAACTGCGTTTTAAACGGCATTTCCCATATAAACTTCCCGTTCTGTCCACTTGAATCAACAAATTTTATATAGTTAGAGCACAGATAAAATCTCGGATTATTTTTGCACCTATTTATGTAACGGCATAGGACAGTGTATGCAATATGTTCTCGGCAGTGATTACTTTAGTGGTTGCATAATAATGCCTCCATTGAATAATGCCTCCAATGCACCATGATTTACATAAGCATGCCATTATTGTTATACAGTTAGAATATTGCCAAAGCAGTATGATGTTAAACAATTTTGCAGCGAAAATCCTTGCCACTTTATTTTTTCCTTAGGAAAAAGTCCAAGGGGAGGAATTACAGGTTTGATTTTTTAGTAATCAATTGAATTGCCATCTTTTTGGTTATAGTTCTTCAAAGTTATATTTGAAGACTGCCTACCTATAAACAAAGTTTTTCCCTAATAGTCCTTTCCTGCCAACTTTTTATTACGAGAATTTCCAACATACAGAAAAATTGAAATAGTCCAGTGAATGTGTGTATACCCACAATCAACTTTGTGTTTGCCTGTGTATTCAATTCCCTGAATCAATTGAAAGTAGAATGCAGATATTGTGATGCATCACTCTTAGATGCAGCTATGTGTACTTTCTAAAAACAAGGACATTATCTTATGTTTTCAGATCATTATTGCATCAGGAAATTAATAATACCCTGATATATAACATCAACTTCATATTCAAAATTCCCCTATAAGATGGGGCGCCTGGTCATGACCCCAGGGTCCTGAGGTCAAGCACGTAATTGGGCTCCCTGCTCAGAGGGGAACCTGCTTCTCCCTCTCCCAGCTCTCCCTGCTTGTGCTTCCTCTCTCTCTTTGTGTCAAATAAATAAATAAAGTCTTTTAGAAATTCCCCTATAAGGATTTTAGAACCAGAAGAGCCTTTATGATACTATCTTAGGGTCCAAGGCTTTCCAAGCATAGCAGTTCATTAGATTATAAACTTCCCACATCCCACATCAGAGATTCTGATTCAGTAGGTCTCGGGTAAAGCTCAGGAATATATACTTATAAACCTCAAGATCTCCCTATAACTGGGGTGACTACACATCCCGGTTTGCCTGGAACAGCCCTGATTTAGTGCTGTTGTCCCAGAATAATAATTATCAGTATCCATTACTCTCAGAAGTTTGGACAGTAAATCACATGGTTACTTCACCTGAAATCCGTAATTCTTCAAAAGACAAAATAGTATTCCAAGATGGTTAAGAGGTTTATTTGCTCAGAGTAATTGGAACCACATAGTTTTGCATTTTAGGCAGTATAGCAATTATCTAGTAACCATGTGCATAGTAATCACATGAATAAAACTACATGTTGATTTTCACCAAATTTATTGATACAATTTTCTTTTTAATATAATTCTTTATTCCTACAAGGAGAAAAGAATTATTCAAGTAAACTAGTGACTAGGTGCCCTAGAAAAACAGCTAAATGTTGGGCATAATATTTTTAATAATTTCCAAATCTAATCAACCCAGTCTGGAAATTTGCTAAGACAGACTAAAAGGTCTTCACAGTGTTTAGCACACTGCTTGAGTACACAAGTGGTAATAAATGTTTGTTGAATGAATAAACATGTTAATTTTTCTGTGCAGAGAATGCCCTTATAGCTAACTCTATGCTTCAGAATCTTTTCTGTCCTTAAAAATCCATTTTAATGTCACCTTACTCACACGACCTATCTTGAATACTTTGTGCAATTATGATATTCTCTTTTTCTTGACATAGATTTTATTCAATGGTAAATAACAATGCATTTTTTTATTTTAACAGGAAGCATTGATGTGATGTGGTGCCCTTGTAGAAAGTGGATCCTATGTTTTAAAAGTATATATAAAAAACTTTATTGAGGTATAATTTATCAGCTTTATTGAAGTATGCTTAAAGCGTACAATTTGATGAATTTTGACATATGTATACACTTGTAAAACCATTACCACAACCAAGGTAATGAGCATATTTATCACTGCAGAAGCTTCCTCGTTACCTCTTGGTGATCCTTCTTTTTCAAACCTCTTCACTTTTCCTAGGCAATCACCAATCTACTTTTTGTCATATAGATTATTTTTCGTTTTCTGGAAGTTTATATAAATGAATTCTCTTTTGCCTGACTTCTTTTGGTCAATATAATTACTTTGAGATTCATCCATGTTGTTTCAATTTTAGTTCAACTGATGGTTTCTTTTTATTGCTAAATGTTCTATTGTGTGGATATCTCATAAGATATGTATTCACTTGTTGATGGATATTTGAGTTTTTTCAGTATTTGGCTACTACAAATAGAGCAGTTAGGAACGTATCTGTACAAGTTTTTGTGTGGACGTATGTTTAATTTCTCTTGAGTAATGTGGTGGACAGAGGTGGTCTTCTTATTAACTATGCTCTTGGATAATCCTTTCCCCCTTGAATGTGGGTGGGATCCCTGACTTGTTTCTTTTTTGTTTGTTCTATTCAGTTTTAGTGGGGTGTAATTGACAAATAAATGTGACTTGCTTTTAGCCAATAGGAAAGACACAGTAAAGGTGATAAATGTGATTATGTGAACATAATTATATTGTATAAGATTGTAAACTCATTTTACTGGGAGTGAATCTATCTCCCTTGCTGCTTCAGGAAAGCAAGTGGCCATGTTATGAAGGATTATGTGGCAATGAGCTGAGGGTCACATCTGGCCATTAGCCAGCAAGAAACTGTGGCCTTCATTCTGACAATCCATAAGGAACTGAATACTGCTAACAGGTGATCTTAGGAATGAATCCTTCCCCAGTTGAACTTCAGATAAGACTTTGTGAGACCCCAAAATAGAGACTCAGCTAAGCCATACCCTGACTCCTGAACCACAGAAAGTGTGAGGTAGTCAATATGCATTGTTTTATATTGCTATGTTTGTGGTAATTGTTATGTAGTAATAGAATGAATCTGGATAAATACTTACCAAAGGAATGGTTTTAATATTTTCATCTCGAAGTTTTTCTATAGTTTAACTCTTACGTTTAAGAGTTTAATTTCAAGTTGAATTTTTGTATATTGTATGAGATAAATGTAGAGGTTTATTTTTTTCTGCGTGTGGGTATCAAATTGTTCTAACTTTATCTGTTGAAAAGATCCCTTCTGTGTTGAATTGTCTTGGCACCTTTGTCAAAAATAATGGACATTTAATTCCTAACATAATCTGACCCTTTAAAAGTATGTTTTTGATAGCTTTGCTACTCTGTATTATGATTATTTTATATTCTTTATTAAGCTGAGAGTTCCTGAGGACACAGCTATCTTATTTACCTTTGAATCCCTTGAAACTAAGCATGTGCTTTGCCTATAGAAAATGTTCAATAAAATGCTTAATAAAAATGTGATGTGTTTAAACTCTAGCATTCATGATCCCTCACTTCTCTGGGTTGAGACATATGGTTACTCCAAAAAGGCTCCTGATTTGACATCGCTTCAGATTGATCATCTTAATTTTTTTTTTTTACTACATTTATTTAGAGAGGCTGAATACCATATGTTAGAAAGCAAAAGAGGAGGATTCCTTTTGTATTAGTTAAGATCTGGACAGGAAACTCATGGTATACTCAGGGGGAATAAATAAAAATTTAATGACAAGACTGAGGTGCCTGGCTGGCTCAGTGGGTAGAGCATGAGATTCTTAATCTCAGGGTTGTGGGTTCAAGCCACACATTAGGTATAGAGCTTACTTAAAAATATATCAACTGGATTTTTTTTTCAACTGGATTTAATGAAACTTCAGATGGACTTCCAACAGCAGCTGTGGTTATAGAGAAACACAGCTACTGACCTAACTGTGTAGCAAAAGTGGAGGGGATGGTGATAAATACCTCAACTTTGGCTATAGCCTAAATTATATACTTCACTCAGGGAAGGAATTTTCTCTTTCAAAGGCAAGTTGATGACTATGTATTGTTGGATCATATTCCTTGATCTTACCAAACAACCTAAGTGGCTAGTGAATATGTTATTTCCCCCTACATTTAATACCCACTCCTTCCTGAGAGGAGTTCTGATAAATACAGTTTGCATGATCTCATTACATTCCCACCTTACAGACTAATGACCTTTCCTAGTTAGTGTTCCTTTTAAGCTGCCTCAATCTTTTCTGATTAAATAAAATGATGTATGTAAACACATAGTGCTTACAAAGTGCTTAATAAGTGTATCATCTTTAACTCAACCAACTTCTCATATTGATCCTTCAGAATGCTCTATACTGCAGTTACATCTTTTATCTCTAAAACTGCCAACTGCCGTAGGAGGAATGTGCAAAAAAAAAAAAAAAAAAAAAAAGAGAGATGATTGGGCATGCTAGGAGTTTTCATTTCTTTTTTTCTTTTTTAAAGATTTATTTATTTATTTATTCATGAGAGACAGAGAGAGATAGAGGCAGAGACACAGGCAGAGGGAGAAGCAGGCTCCATGCAGGGAGCCCGATATGGGATTCAATTCTGGGAACCCAGGACATGCCTTGGGCCAAAGGCAGGCAGTCAATCACTGAGTCACCCAGGGGTCCCTGGAGTTTTCATTTCTTACACTGACATTGATCTTGTAAAAAAGCAATGTTGCACACTTTTAGCAATATTATTGTTGTTTGCCATTTTGGTATCTCTAATGTCCATTTGTTTTTATTCCCACCCCAAATGGTGACCATACATCCCTAGGTCTATGAAATGAACTACCTACTTTTCAGAACGATGTATGGGTGTGGAGGCAAAGCACGGAGCAGACAAAATTATACTGTCATTACAAATTTGTCTTTATTCGTTTCCTTTACTGAAATCTAGAAGTTCTTTATGTTCTGCATTAATCCTCCCATGATTCCTCTGAACTAAAGCAGCACTGACGGTGCTCAATTGACAACTCCAGTTTTACTAGCAATCAACAGTGTGACCTTCGGAAGTCACTTCACCTTTCATTTGTTCATTCAGTTCCTCTTACCTATTAAGAGCCTATCTGCCAGGTGCTGCCTAAATACACAGTTCCTACCCTCAACTTGCTAACTTTGCAGCGGTAGTGATGGTGGAGGTGGTGAGGCGACCATAGAAAGGAAAAGAAATATGCAGAACTTATGAGAACCGTGAAGGAAATAAATATACTAGAATGATAGGATGGAAATGGTGTGCCTTTTGAGTAGGCTATCTAGGATTTCTCTAGGTAGCTGTAAAATGAAAGGGTTGAACTGGATGCAGAGTTCTTGGCTGGTTGAAAGACACGTATTTTCTTCTTTGCGCTATTCATTGTGTTCTAGGAAGGCCCCCCAATGCCTCCATTCTGGAAATAAGCAAATACATTTAGATCAAATGCTGCATCAATTTTATGCTGCCTGGTTATTAAATAATCCACGCAAAAGACGTAACTAAACAATTCAGCGTAATTTGGGGGTGTAGCTGCTGGTCACGAAAGAAAAAAAAGGCACCCTAACTTTAAAAAAAGGAAAGGAAAAAGCCACCTGAGGCGCCAGGTTATAATTGTGTCCTCAGACCTACCGCCCCAGGGCACAGAACATAACCTCTGAGCGCGTCGGCGGGCGCTGGCGCAGGGGCCCGGCGGGTCCGGCCCCGGGTCCCCGAGCTCCGAGCGGCAGGAGGAGGAGCCGTGGGCGGGGCCGGCGGGAAGCGGCCGAGCCCCGCCCCCCTCCCCCCCCCCCCCCCCCGGCCGAGCGCCAGGATTTCCGCGGGCCGAGGGCCGAGGCCGAGCCGCCCGGAAGCCGAGGCTCCCCGCAGACGTCTCGTGGTTACCTGGGAGCTCTGCCTCGCCCTGGTCACTGCGGAGGGAAGGAGGGAAGGAGGATCTAGCGCGCTATGGCTGCGGAGGGCCCTGCCACGCGTCGAGTCCAAGTGGCGGAACATCCCAGGTGGGGGAGAGGAGACGCCGCGCTTGGGGACCGGCGGGGTAGGCCAGGTGGAGAGCGGCGCCCCCGGCTCCTCGGGCGCGGGCGCGGGCTTTGCGCCCCGGCGTGGACCGAAGGCCGGGGAGCCTCGAAGGCGGCGCGCCCGGGCGCGCAAGAAAGGCCACGCCGCAGACCCTCTACACCTCGATCCCTGTCGGCGGTTGGGTGTTTCCTTCGTTCGTGCAGAGAGATCCTTCTTTCCCCCTGCTTGCGGGGGGCGCTACCCTGGTACTCTTTCTGCCGGGCCTTGGCAGAAGTGCCCAAGCTGGCTTTGAACCCTTCTGTCTCTGTCTTGCCTGCCAGTTGGGACTGCTTTTTAAAGTCCCCTTTCTAAAATAGTCATCGAAAACAAACACCAAACCCCCACAAAACCCCCTTGGTCTCTACATCCTTCTAAGCAAATCACAGAATCTGTGCACTGTCACTTAGGGAATGAACGGGCTGCCAGTGCCTAGCCACAGAGGACTGTAGCTTAGGGATACCTAGTGGAGGATCTTTTCGCTTCAGGGCATCTTGCGGATACTTTGTAGACCTACCTGGTTCTGGCCTAGGAGGGCCATCTCCTAGAATGAAGTCTCTAGCCTGCTACTTTTTAGCCTCGCAGCTTTTCTAAGGTTGACTTGTCCCCCCCCTTTGCTGTTTGTGATTTTTACTTTTTTCCCCTGTTAATTTTTTTTTTTTCCTTTCGGGTTAAGCCCTCCAACTCTCCCTACTTCCTGGTTTTTCATGGTCATGTGACAGTTGATGGTATTATAACTTACTAAAACCTGCAAATACCTTTTCACCTCTAAGAAAGCAGACAATGGGGATCCCTGGGTGGCGCAGCGGTTTGGCGCCTGCCTTTGGCCCAGGGCGCGATCCTGGAGACCCGGGATCGAATCCCACGTCGGGCTCCCGGTGCATGGAGCCTGCTTCTCCCTCTGCCTGTGTCTCTGCCTCTCTCTCTCTCTCTCTGTGACTATCATAAATAAATAAATAAAAATTAAAAAAAAAAAAAAAAAAGAAAGCAGACAATGGGTCTTTAGTTACCCAGAAGAAACAGTTTTTGGCATGGAGACCCGCAGGGCTTTAGACTACTTGTGTATGTCTTTGGATATTCCCTGGAGGTCCTTGGGAGGTACTAATTGGGCTTACACACTTGAATAAATTAGGACACATTCTGAAAGATATGCTTCAAATAAGATTCATGAGGAATTCCCTATATGAAAATAATCTGGACCCTTGTAGTTTAGTTTTTTTTTTACATACAACGTATCTGTGTATTAATTTCTTCTGTGTTCCCATTCGTTAGGATTTAATCATAGTACTTACTATTTCTATAATTACCTGTGGGGGAAGGGAAATGGTGGTAATATGTACGAAAAGTGAAGAGTTGTTTACTAGGTTTCCTTAAAGCTGTTTCTTGCCTTTATGACTTTCACAGTATTCATTCACGCAACAGATATTTATTGTTAATATTTATTCTGTGCTAGCTGCAGAAGAGATCAGAATAGTGGTCAGATACTTGCGTTGTGCCACTTTCTTGTTTTTAACTTCTGCATGAAATACAGTGACAAGTTTCAAGCAATGTTTCAGCCACTTATTCATTTTAACAGGGATGAGTTCAGTTAAATCTAGATAGTGTATCTCTAAGCCCACCTAACTGGTCATATGTTGAAATATGCTGAAGGGGAAAAAAATGCACAAGGGCCCCATGGTCAGACTACCTTCTTTGGAATTCCTACTAGTTCTTTAGAATGCCTCTTCAACTTCACATGATCATCCGAGTAAAGGCACTAGTCCATCACATTAAACATTTCAGTAAACTTAATTTCTTTTTTATTCTTTTTATATAAATGTCAAATAGAAATAGAAACTCTAATTTTATTTTTCTGCATTTCAATCTTGCATGCACCCTGTACTGTAAGACTTCTTCAGATTCCACTCTTTTAGCTTTCTTTGCATTCTTAGGAGTGGTGTATGTCTTCTCTTTTTCTTCTCTTTGGAATGAACTTTTAAAATTGGATTGTTATTATTTTTTTTTATAACAGCTTTATTGATACATAATTCACATACCATACAGTTCACTTGTTTAAAGTTTACGATTAAATGGTTTTTAGTATATTCACAGGATTGTACAGCCATTGCTATAATTGAAGCTAGAACATTTTCATCATCCTCCAAAGAACTCTGTATCCCCTAAACTATCACCAGGCCCCCCATCCCACCCTCTCCTACCCTGCCCTAAGCAACCACTAATGTACTTTCTGTCTCTATAGATTTGCTTATTCTGGACATTTCAAATAAAGGGTATCATATAATATGTGGTTTTTGTGACTGGCTTCTTAATGTAATGTTATTAAGGTTCATTTATGTTGTAATATGTTATCAGTATGTCAATCCTTTTTATGCTTGAATAATGTTCTCTAGTGTGATATATCGCATTTTGTTTATCTGTTATTGATTGATGGGCATTTGGGTTGTTTCCATCTTTTGGCTCTATGAATAATGATGCTACACGAATGCATTCTTAATATGGAAGATTTGGATTCTTTAAAAAATATTCATTAAAGCTTGAAAATCCCACAGTTCCTTTCCTCACTATAGTCTCTGATTGCTATCCTATGCTGCCAATTCTTACTCCGTCTTAGAAGTTATCTATTTGGTTTACATTCTTGCAATATCATTTTATCTTTATAGTATCACTGTATCTTTATATCATTATTACCATTTTTTATAAAAATGGTATTATATTCATACATGTGGAATTTATTTTTCTTTTATTTTTTTCACCTAACAATATTTCCCATAGATCCTGGCATATCATTCCATAAAGATTTATATCATTGTTTTTCTTTTTCTTTTTTTTTCTTTAAGATTCTTTATTAGTTTATTCATGAGAGACAGAGAGAGAGAGGCAGAGACACAGGCAGACGGAGAAATAGGCTCCACACTGGGAGCCCGACATGGGACTCAATCCTGGGTCTCCAGGATCACGCCCTGGGCTGAAGGCGGCGCAAAACTGCTGAGCCACCCGGGCTGCCCTGTATCATTGTTTTTTAGGGCTGAGAGTATTTCATAGTATGAATACCATTATTTATTTAACCACTAAACTACCGTGTACATTTAAGTTTCCAGTTTTTCACTCATATAAACAATGCTCCAGTAACCATCTTTGTATATGTATCTTTGAGTATTTTTGATGATATTTCTTTAAGCTTATTCATGGAAATGGAATCAAAGGTAATAAATATTTGAAATTTTGATAATTACTGCCAAATAGCCCTGCAAAAAAAAAAGATGCTATTTGATTATCTATTTCTTGAGTTTTTAGGAAATCTTTATGTATGTATGCATTTTTTGCTATGAACAGATGTAGTTTTGGATATAAACCATTTGTTGTTTTGCATATATTATATATTGTTCCCAATCTAGCACTTTCCCTTTAACTTGATGATATCCTTTGTTGTGTAGACATTTTATACTTTATGCATTATAGTACCCTTGTATATGATATCACCCTTTCCTTATTCTGATTTCAGTGGGGAAGCTTCTAATATTTTGTCATCAAATAAGATGTTTACTATTTCTGATAAATAGCCTTTATTAAATTTAGGACATTTCTTTCTTTTCTAGGATGTCCATGGCTTTTTTTTTTTGACTTTTAAATTTTATTTTAAAAAATTAGTCCTAGTTATTGAATATTTTTTTGTGGCATATTTTGAGAGGACCATGGAATTATTTAGAGTTTTCGCCTTTTATTCTGTTGTAATAGTGCATTTAATTAATAGATTTCCTCCTACTCTCTTTCGATTCTCAGAATAAACTCTGTTTGGTCACAAATATTAAATGATGTGTGTTGGATTAAAATTACCAACATTTTACTTAGGTTTTCTCTGTTTTCACAAGTGATAGTAGCCTATATTTTGCTTTTGGGGGCTATTGTTTTAGCACCCGGGTTTTTCTGGCCTCTCAAAAGGAGATGGAAAGTGATATAGGAAAGATGTTAGGATTGGAAGCTGATGGCCAAGAAAATTCTTGAGATGTCTTTGGTGCAAAAAGATGGTTTTGTTAAAGCACAGGGACAAGACCTGTGGGCAGAAAGAGCTGCACTGGGATTGTGATGGGTGGCAATTATATACCTTCAAGCTGAGAGGGGGTTAGGGATAATATAAGCCTCGAAGAAATTTTGGAAGCAAGGTTTCCAGGATCTTGAGGGGGCTAGCTATTGTTAGGTCATTTATTCTGTCCAATAAAACCTTAGTCATGAGATCCTTCAGATGTATATTGGTGGGTCATAAGCTTGGGGGATGATTGCTAACAAATATCTTGGGGGGAGGTTTATAGGTAAAGGAAATTTCCAAGGAAATCTTGTATGTGAAATAGACGTACAGGATTTGGCGGGGGCGGCGGGAGGTGGTGGTGGTCGGGCTAAGATTGCCTCTTGCCCTTAGCACAGTGTCAGCATGTAGGCAGCTGAGTTCCTAGAAGAATGTCACTTTGCCTGTTTCAAAGACTTGCTGATGGACTGTAAGGAGTAAGGAAATTTAATTTTTCTTTTGCCTTTATTTCCCACTTCAGAAAGGCTTTCCCTAGTTTGTACTGTTAGAACCATTTATAAAAACAAAGGATCATCTTTCTTTTAAGGTCTGGTAGAACTAACTCATAACATTTTCTGGGCTTTGTTAAGGAGATTATTTCTGACTTACTTTTTCTGTGTCTCTTCTGGCAATTTTTAGAAATTTATATTTTCTTAGAAAAATCACCCCTTTTTCTGTATTAAAAATTTTAAAAATCTTTCTTGAATCTATAGTCTCTTATTTCTCATATTGATTTTTTGTATAATGAGACTCAAAATTTTTTTCTATATTACTGTTTTTATCAAAGAACCAGTTTCTAATTATTTGGACCATGTCTGCTAGGGGGAACCCTAGTTCAGTAAATTCTGCTTATATATATATATATTAAGATTTTATTTATTTATTCATGAAAAACACAGAGAGGCAGAGACACAGGCAGAGAGAGAAGCAGGCTCCATGCAGGGAGCCTGATGTGGGCCTGGGTGGAAGGAAGGTGCTCAACCACTGAGCCATCCAGACATCCCCGCTTTTCATTCATTCCTTCTGATTTCTCTATTGCTATCTTCTTGTGCTATATGCATACTTTATTTATATTCATTATTTCTTGTTTTCCTATACTGAAGTTTTTTCTAAGTATCATTATGGTTGTATCTTGTAAGTTTTGATATATAAATCTCTGGTTATATTCTAAATAATTGTAACCTTGGCCTTAATATCTACTTTCTCTCAGCTTTATCTTTTTTTTTAGATTTTAGTCACCCATTTGACAGAGAGAGCACAAGCAGGGGGAGTGGGAGAAGCAGACTCCCCACTGAGCAGGGAGCCCAAAGTGGGGCTTGATCCCAGGACCCTGGGATCATGGCCTGAGCCGAGGCAGACACTTCACCTACTGAGCCACCGGGCACCCCTACATTTGAATTTCTGATCAGGAGGAATTTATTGTGAAGGTTTCCCCTCCCTCAGTGACAGTCATCTATGCTTTGAAATGCCCTTTTTAACATTCATCACATTTTCAAAATAACAAAATCATAACTAATAATTTTAGCATGCTTATAAAACCCCTCAAAACAAGGGGGCCTGGGTGGCTCAGTCAGTTAAGTGTTGACTCCTGATTCTGGCTCAGATCATGATTTCAGGTCTTGAGATCAAGGCCTGTGTGGGGCTCTGCACTCAGCAAGAGACTCCTTGGAATTCTCTCCTCCCTCTGGCACTTCCCCCCTCCCTCCCTCCCTCTCAAATAAATAAATGCTTTTTTTAAAAAAATTTATTTATTTGAGAGAAAGCGTGTATGAGAGAGAGAGAGAGAGAGAGGGAGAGAGAGAGAACTAACAGGGGCAGAGGGAGAAGCAGACTCCTTGCTGAGGCGGAAGCCTGATGTGGGCCTTGATCCCAGGACCCTGCGTAACCAACTCAGTTGCCCAGGTGCCCTCAAATAAATAAATAAATCTTGAAAAAAAAAATCCTCAAAACAAAACTTTGCAGTGAGTTCTGTTATTATCCTCAATTTGTAGTTGTGGAAAGTAAGATATTGAACTCACATAAATCACCATTATAAGAGAGGACTTTTTCTCTCCCTCTTAGATTTAGTAGCTTGGGTCCTCCAGGTCACACTGCCAAAGGTAGATTAACAGGAGAAAAAGTTTTTTTAACATCCACTAGGGGGCTTCACAGAAAAGCAGTAAAATCCTCAGAAGTGGTTGGATCTAGGAATTTATATTATTTTAACAAGATGATAGATTGCGAGAAGTGAGTAGGCAAAGGAACGCTGTTTGGGCTTCTAGGGGTGGTAAGTAGTGGGGGACTATATGGCGAGAACTAATGGAAGGTAAGGGTTATTTTAGTAAGTTTTGTTTATGTAGACTCCAGTCTGTGAAATCTCTAGTGATGAGTCATCTCTTGGTGTGGGAGAGGGGAGGAGAGACACTTTCACAAAGGGAAGGGGAAATGTATGTCCTGCTTTTAAGCAGACAGAGGGAGGGTAGAGAGCGCTTCCTGTGTCTGCTATTTCTTGTGGCCTTCTGCTGAAGATAATCCTATGTCAAATGGCATATTTTGGAGTGGCATTATTCTGATCCCTTTCACCATAAAAATACATATTAACCAATTATTCATAGTAGTAAAAATTAATACTTTCTGTAATGTGTGACTAGGTATCCTGATATTGAAGAGGAAACCAAAGCACAGACAGGGTGGGAGACTTGCCTAAGGTCACAATGGCAAACTAAAGATACATACTTTGTCTCCTGAAATTTTAATTCCTTCACCTCTGCGGTTAGCTATATGATCACCCTGGTGTTTTCTGAGAATCAATCCTTATACTAAAATCCACTTCTGTAATCATAATTTTACTGTATCATAATTACTGTAATCATAATTTTTCTCAAGTTCTGTTACTAAAACTTCTATTTTATATATATATAGACATATATATATATATACACACACATATATATGTGATATATCTTAAGTCAAAAGCATTCAGAGCACCAGATTCAGCAATTTGTATGGTGATCTTTTGGCTAGTTCTGCCTTTAACAGTATAATCTTTGTAGGAGCTATTATTTTCATATTGAAAATACTCATTGTACTTTTCAGGAGGGGGCACACTTTAAATGACCATCTTTTAAGAAATGGAGTCTTGCTGGTGACGCCCAGAGCTTTGAAATCCAGCTACTTCCCCAATTACAGCCATACTGCTTCATTATTAGAGGATTAGGTATGAAGTTTAGAAAAACATTGTACACTTCAGTTCTTTCTATTCTTAGAGAGAAATACTTTTCTTGTTTCCTTTTATAGCCTCCATGCATTTGAATTTCAAAGGGAGGAACGTTGAATGGTAAGCCTCCAGCACTGAGCAGTTATAATAAAGCGAGGACAGACTGCCTTCCTGAGGTAGTCTGGGAAAACGGCACATTTGAGAACCCAAAATCATTTCATTAAAGCACATTTTAGGAGATGAATTTATTTTAACTTTGCTGTTAGCACTTCACTTTATTTGTGTTTGCAGTTCTTATAAAAGCAAATTAATAAGGATTCAAATTCAGTGGAACTTGAATTTTGTCTGCATATGATTTTCACAAGCAGAAACAACATGAACCTCTTTTTGAGGCTAGTGGGGTAATGGAAGCCAGAAAACTAGGAGTTACATGCTTCTCCCTCTCTTTCACTCTTTCTTACTTCTAATTGATCACCAATTTCTATGGATTTGACTTTTTGAATATCACCTTAATTTAATTTTCACCTTTCTCTATCCCTATCACTAATGTACCCTCAGCCTTTCTCTCTAGGTTTACTACAAATGGCCATCTATTGGATTTCCTTTTTTTTTTTTTTTTTTTTGCTTTGTCTTCCTATAACCCATCTTTCATACATTTCTCAATGAGCTTTTTCAGGTGTGAAACTGATTAATGTCATTCTATCTGTAAATGTGTGTTCACATTCATTGCCTATGGGTTTAAAGCCAGATTCCTTAATAGGCCCTTTAAGACCTGGACCTTGACTACCACAAGCCTTCTCCTCTGATGTATTTAAATCCTAATTATAATTTTCTGAATACAGTATGTTGGGTCTTTTCATTCCATTTGCCTAGAATACATCACTTCATCCCACTTGTCTGACATCATCCTTTAAAATTCAACTATTATTGTTTCTTGGGGAGCCTTCTCTAACTTATCCTCCCCCTTCTGGATTTATTTTACCACCTTCTACAGTAGGGATGAAATAGCTTTTCTCTGTGCTCCCAAAGGATTGTGTTTGTCTGGCTTATCACTCTATTGTCTCTATATTGTACTTTTTAGTTTAGCTATTTTTCTTTTCTGCCAGATTTTTCCTAGAGGCCAGGGGCTGTTATTAATTTCTAAGAGTACTTAGAAAAGCACTAGTAAATGCTTCTTTAAAAACAAAAAAAAAATTTTTAAGTAGGGCTTGAACTCGACCTTGAGATCAAGAGTCAGATGCTTAACCCACTGAGCCACCCAGGCACGTCTTAAAATTTTTTTAGTTATTTTGGAATAACTTCACGTGCATAAAAGTCAAATATAGTAAAAAAAAAATTACCATATACTCTTATCCCAGATTATCCAAGTGGTAACATTTTACCTTACTTGCTTTATAATTTTTTGTTTAATATATGCATACGTTCTTCTTACATATATAATATATTATAAATTATTATTTGTAACAAATATATTATTTATAATAACTATATTATATAGTTATTGTATATTTAATTATATATTATATATTATCATTAATATATGAGAATTTACTAATGTGTTCTTTATGATTTAATATATGATGAATATTTGTGAATATTCCATGCTTTCTTAAGTTATATACCCCATCATCAGAGTATGATGTTAAATATATGTACATATTCATAATCTTGATCAATTTTGTTGTTTGAGTCATTCTTTCTTTTGTCCATCTGATCTGTTATTATACTGAGAATGGTATTGATCAATTTTGTTGTTTGAGTCATTCTTTCTTTTGTCCATCTGATCTGTTATTATACTGAGAATGGTATTTTTTAAGTCTCTTATTGTTAGTATATTCCTGTCTGTATTTCCTTACATTCCTTATAATTTTTGCCTTATTAAAATGGTTGTAGTTTCATTTGGAGGCATTTCTTAAACTATTACCTTCATTTTGAAGCCCTCAGCATTAAGAATTTTCCTTGTATGCTCTTTGGCTTACATTCTATGATGTTTGATATCAAGATTACTACCTCTGTTTTCTTATTGTTTCCTAAGCTCTGCCAACCAGATTATCTTTTTTGAGAATTTGAATCAATGGGCACAGAGATCTAATCAGATACTATGGGACATTGGAGCCATTAAATCTTGTAGAGTTGAGGTTACAGTGTCATGAAAACGGAAGGTATGGAGGAACAGAAACTAAGATGCTAACAGAGGCAACTGAAATGTGAACAGCATTGAGCAAAGGGAAGTAGAGATGGTGTCTTTGGAGGGATGATGGAATTAGACATGAAAAGAGAACCAAAGACACTAATATAAGCAGTTTCTGACGGCTGTCTGATTCTTTAGAGGCCATCTTGAATAACTTCCAAAGATATTCAACATCTCTTTCTATTATTATAATAAACTTCCTTTTTCCTTGAGCTGGTTTTGGTGTGATTTTCTATTTCTTACAATGAATTCATCTTTAAGATCAATTAATTAATGAGTCTTGAATATAGTAAGCTTTTATAGATATTTATTGTCCTGGTGTTATTATTCAGATACACTGTGATGTGGGATGATAATCAATGAGACGTATTCATTCATAGAAGTGCTTTGAGATTACTTAATGGTATAAAATTATTAAATCTATTATAAGACTTTTGGATCTAGAGGAGGCCTATAAGGAATATTTAGTCATATTCTCTATAATTTCACAGAAGAGAGGCCAAAGGAAAATTATTTGCCCCACTGGAATTAGAACTGTGGTCTCCTGATATCCAGTCTAGTTTTCATTTGACTACTTGTACTGGGTTGCATAGTGACTCCTCACCCCCAACCCATTCATGTCCATCTGGAACCTCAGAATGTGGCCTTATTTGGATTAGCATCTTTATATAATTATTTTATCAAGTTAAGATGAGATCATAGTGAATGAAGGTGGGCTCTAATTTGCTAAGACTGGTGTCCTTATAAAAAGGGAAAACAGAGACACAGATAGAGACACACAGGGAATTCTATGTGGTGACAGAGGCAAAATTTGGAATGATGCAGTTGCAATCCAAGGAATGCCAAGGATGGATGGCTATTACCAGAAAGTAGAAAAAGGCAAGGAGGGATTCTCCCTTACAGGTTTTAGAGGTGCATGGCTCTGCTAACACTCTGGTTTTGGACTTCTAGCCTCTAGAACAGTGAGACAATAAATTTTTATTCTTTTAAACTACCCGGTTTGTAGTATTATGGTAGCCCTAGGAAACTGAAACACTACCCCATACTCTTTCTTTTAGTATAGAGATCCTTCTCCAAATATCATTAAGAATTCTACAAAAAGTTATATTCTTTGTACTTGAGGGAAATATTTTTTCCTGTTGAATACATTAGTCTTTTTTACTCTTCTGTGTTCTTAGCTATACACTTGTGTCACTTAGGGAATTATTGTATTGTCGTATCCTAGGATTTTCAAAGAAGTATGTCAGTAAAAGAAT
Source organism: Vulpes vulpes (assembly GCF_048418805.1). Taxonomy (NCBI): domain Eukaryota; kingdom Metazoa; phylum Chordata; class Mammalia; order Carnivora; family Canidae; genus Vulpes; species Vulpes vulpes. Next base: position 55,149,445 of record NC_132794.1, read on the forward strand.
TTTGCTTTTCTTTTTAGAGATAATTAATGGTGGTAGGCATATGAAATGTGTGTATGTATATTTTATGGATTTTTCTGTGATACAGATATTGTGATGTATTGTACTCTTGCTTTCAGATTGCTGAAGCTAAAGGAGATGTTTAACTCTAAGTATGGATCCATTCCCAAGTTTTATGTTCGAGCACCAGGAAGAGTCAACATAATAGGTATTTCAGAAGTTCCTTCTCTTGACTCCTAACTCTTGGAAATGAACAAGGGGTATTGGAAGGGGAAGTGGGTGGGCGGATGGGGTGACTGGGTGATGGGCACTGAGGGGGGGACACTTGACGGGATGAACACTGGGTGTTATATGTTGGCAAATCGAACTCCAATAAAAAAATAAACAAAAAACAACAATAAAAAACAAACAAACAAAAAAAGAAGTTCCTTTTCTAATTTTTTTTCCTCCTTTGCTAAGATTGAAATTTTTGTTAAAATCCTGTTTTTTTTTTCTTAATTTTTCCCAGGAGAACTGAGAAGAGTATTTCATATAGTAAGATAAGCTTTTGTGTTAGGGAACACACTATGTTTTCATTTATCCCAATGCATGTTATTAATGTTAATTTTTTCCACTTATTTAAAAAATTTGTTGAAACCTGGTTGTTGATATTGTTTTCATGGGCAGCCCAGGTGGCTCAGCGGTTTAGTGCTGCCTTCAGCCCAGGGCCTGATCCTGGAGACCCAGGATCAAGTCCCACATCGGGCTCCCTGCATGGAGCCTGCTTCTCCCTCTGCCTGTGTCTCTGCCTCTCTCTCTGTGTCTCTCATGAATAAATAAATATAATATTTTAAAAAAGATATTGTTTTCATGAAAGATGAAAAGATTTTTTTTGTGCTGCAGGTTAAATTTTTAGATTGTGGTGAATACTCTTGGTGGTTTTACATTTATTCATTGGATTGGAAGAATACTGGGAAGCCCTTTTAAAAGTGTAGTGACATATTGGGAGCACCGGGTGGCTCAATCTGTTAAGTGTCTGCCGTTGGCTCAGGTCATGATCTTAGGGCCCTGGGATCAGAGGCCTGAGTCAGCTCCCTGCTTGTCAGGGAGTCTGTTTCTGCCTCTGCCTCTGTCCCTTCCCCTCCCCTCGTCCATCCCCCATCCACCCAGGATGGGTAGGAAATATCAGAAAGGGAGACAGAACATAAAGACTCCGAACTCTGGGAAGTGAACTAGGGGTGGTGGAAGGGGAGGAGGGCGGGGGGTGGGGGTGAATGGATGATGGGCACTGAGGGGGACACTTATGGGATGAGCACTGGGTGTTATTCTGTATGTTGGCAAATTGAACACCAATAAAAAATAAATTTATTATTAAAAAATTTTGTATAATTAAAAATGTAAGCATACAAAAAATAGTTGGAGTAATATAATGAACTCCCATGTAACCAATATCTAGCTCAATTATTATTATCTCAGGTGACTTATTTTACTTTGAGGCAAATAATGGGGGCTTTTTTTTTTTTAAAAAAAAGGGATGTTTGAGCATGGTTAAATGAAGGAGGGAGGGGGAATGGAGTAAAGCCAGTGGAGAGAGAGATTGTAGATAACTGAGAAGGGAGGAACTGATGGAGCAGATTTCCTGAAGGCAAGAGGGGCGTATCTAGGGCATCAGAAGAGGGCAGCTTTGACTCTTTTAGCAGCAGGCAAAGAAAGAAAAGGATGCAGTTTCATGTAGATAAATGTATAACTTTCTCCTTGTGAAACCACTGTTTTATATCCCTGTCTTTTTGAAGGAAGTTTGTGAGAATGACAGCTTTGAAAACCACTTCTCCGTCATTGTCAATCCATAAAAAAGAACCCAACTCTTTATCATTTCATTTTATTTTTATCTTTTTTTTGAAAGATTTATTTATTCATGAGACACACACACACACACACACACAGAGAGAGAGAGAGAGAGAGAGAAAGAGAGAGAGGCAGAGACACCGGCAGAGGGAGAAGCAGGCTCCATGCAGGGAGCCTGACATGGGACTCCCTGTGGGAGGCCTGCTTCTCCCTCTGCCTATGTCTTTGTCTCTCTCTGGATAAATAAATAAAATCTTAAAAAAAAATTGGTTAGGCATTTAGTTATGCCACAAATTTGAATAAAGCAAAGTCCTCAACTTAGTGAGCATGTTGGCTAATAAGGAAGGATGAGGTAAGGCTTTAATTGTTCATATTTTAAAAAAATTACTTCTTTATTTATTCATGAGAGACACAGAGAGAAAGAAGCAGATACACAAGCAGAGAGAATAGCAGGCTTCATACAGGGAGCCTAATGTGGGATTCGATCTGGGGACTCCAGGTTCACGCCCTGGGCCGAAGGCAGACGTTCAACCGCTGAGCCACCCAGGAGTCCCTTCAATTGTTCATATTTAACAAAGTAATAGGAAAGAGCAACAGAGAAATGAGATAGTAGTTTGTTTGATACTCCATATAACTAGTCACAAAACAAGATGTTTGAAGATGATCACTATGAATTACAAAGTAGAAAGAAACTTGTGAAGATTTAAAGGAATCTAAAAATTAACAGAAACTAATAAATAATATACTTATTCTAGCAGATGTTTCAGGCTAGAATGTCTGGGAGAAAAAGAGAACTGAATCGTTTCCAGTGCATAGTATTTTTATTTTCTGTTAAAACCTGACTTGTGGTCAAATTTTTCTTGTATATCAGCCTACTTTGAGTTTCTCCTATTTCTTATGCTGCAATATTAAAAATTCTTTCTCTTTTTTTTTCTAGGAGAACATATAGATTATTGTGGGTACTCTGTTCTTCCTATGGCTATAGAACAAGATATGTTAATAGCTGTGGAGCCTGTGAAAACACAAACTCTTCAACTAGCCAATACAAATCCCTTGTACCTGTGAGTATTTAGGATTGATACTATCTGTAATGGGGTGTGTGTGTATGTGTGTGTATTCATATCCAAATGAACTCTTTAGAAGAAATCAAATTTGTAATAAATCATTGAATTTATTGAAAATTTACATCTTAAAAAAAAAAAGAAAATCTGTATCTTACTTCCCAAAAGAGTCTAAGGCTTCTCTTTCATATTTTTCATTTGCTCATTCATTTGAGAAACATTTCCTGAAGACTTACTATGTGTATGGCATTGTTTTAGATACTGGGCCATACAAAACTTAAAATAACTCTGTCCTTTCCCCGAAGGTATTTATTATCTGTGTAGGTGGCTATCTTCAGCCAAATCAATGGTGGTGCCTTTCTGGTATTACTGGGGCACCCTCTAATTCTCTCGTCATAACATTTTATCACATTATATTATGATTACCTGCTTACTTACCTGTATTCTCCCAGTAGATCATAAACTCTGTGACTTCAGGTACTGTTGTGTCTCCAGTGCTGTAGGCTCAGTGTCGAACTTCAGGTCTTGTGCATAATATATATAAGTTTCTAGTGCATATGTTTTATCAAGTTAGAGACATACTTTGTATTTCCTGTTGTTTTTGAGTTCTTAGTTTGCTGAGATTAAAAGAAATTTGTTAATGGGTATTGAATTTTATTAAATCTCTATTCAGTATTAAATAATGGTTTAAAAAAAGCACTATGAATTACACAGATGGGTTTTCTTTCTTTTTTAAGATTTTATTTATTTATTCATGAGAGGCACACGGAGAGAGGCAGAGACACAGGCAGAGGAAGAAACAGGCTCCCTGTAGGGAGCCTGATGCAGGACTCCATCCCAGGACCCCAGGATCATGCTCTGAATCAAAGGCAGATGCTCAACCACTGAGCCACCCAAGTGCCCCTGATGAGTTTTCTAATGTTGAGCTATTTTTGCATTGGGATATGTCCTACTTGCTTATAGTATAGTTTGATGGACTTGATTTGCTAATTACAAAAAAGATTTAGGAATATGTTTGGCACCTTGTATTTTTGGCTTATTATTCATTGGCTAGTTTGCTTACAGTAATACTTGTTCATTCAGTGAATATTTTTTGTGTGCCATTAATAAGGCACAATACAGGTTGTGCAAAATACAGAAATTTCTGACTTTTATGTCCTAGCCTCAGCAATCAGACAACAAAAAGAAATAAAAGGCATTCAAATTGGCAAAGAAAAAGTCAAAATCTCCCTCTTCGCCGATGACATGATACTGTACATAGAAAACCCAAAAGACTCCACCCCAAGATTGCTCGAACTCATACAGCAATTTGGCAGTGTGGCAGGATACAAAATCAATGCCCAGAAGTCAGTGGCATTTCTATACACTAATGAGACTGAAGAAAGAGAAATTAAGGAGTCAATCCCATTTACAGTTGCACCCCAAAAGCATAAGATACCTAGGAATAAACCTAACCAAAGAGGTAAAGGATCTATACCTTAAAAACTACAGAACACTTCTGAAAGAAATTGAGGAAGACACAAAGAGATGGAAAAATATTCCATGCTCATGGATTGGAAGAATTAATATTGTGAAAATGTCAATGTTACCCAGGGCAATTTACACATTTAATGCAATCCCTATCAAAATACCATGGACTTTCTTCAGAGAGTTAGAACAAATTATTTTAAGATTTGTGTGGAATCAGAAAAGACCCCGAATAGCCAGGGGAATATTAAAAAAGAAAACCATAGCTGGGGGCATCACAATGCCGGATTTCAGGTTGTACTACAAAGCTGTGGTCATCAAGACAGTGTGGCACTGGCACAAAAACAGACACATAGATCAGTGGAACAGAATAGAGAACCCAGAAGTGGACCCTCAACTTTATGGCCAACTAATATTTGACAAAGGAGGAAAGACTATCCACTGGAAAAAAGTCTCTCCAATAAATAGTGTTGGGAAAATTGGACATCCACATGTTGAATTCTTTAAAGAAAACTTTAAATTGCCTCAAATACAATTTTGTGTCATTATTTGTAAACATTTAAAACTGTCTACATAATAATTTGTTGTATTGATTTACTCAAATTTACTTAACCATTCCCACCATCATAAATATATGGTTTCAGTTTCATTTTTTTTCTACAAAAGCAGAACCTGAGACAGACCTGAATGAAAGTAGAGTATTTGGAATATGGTCCCAGGTATGGAACTCAAACAACATGGAGAATGATTTAGGGAGGCAGAGATGATTCCTAAGGTAGGTAGTCCTTGCTGTAGGTAAGGGGCTTCATTCTACCAGCACTCCTAGGAAGTATGCAGCATGCCTCCCAGAATTGTCCACATGTTGTGCAACATTCATTGCATGGAGGTACCATAATTTATCTATTCACCATTGATGGGCATTTAGATAGCTTTTGGCTATTATGAACAATGCTGTTGTGGATATTTGTATACAAATCTATGTGTGGACATGTATTTCACTTTCTTGGGTAACTATCTGGGACTATCTAGTTCACCTTTTTAAGAACTTGCCTAACTGTTTTCCAAAGTGGTTGTACCATGTTTCATTCCTACTACTAATGTATGAGAGTTCCATTTGCTCTACATTTTTGCTAACATGTCTTTTTAAAATTTTGGTCACTCTCGTAAGTGTGTAGTATTACCACATTGTGGTTTTTATTTTTAATTTTAATTTCTGTAATGATGTTGAACATCTTTTCATGTACTTGTCACCTAGATATCTTATTTGTTGAAGGGCATATTCAAATCTTTTGCCCATTTTTAAGCAGGATTTTCATTTACTATTGACCTGTAAGATTTTCTTTTATACTGTAGCTACAAGTCTTTTGTCAGATTAATATTTTATAAATATTTTCATCCAGTCTGTGACTTGGATTTTCATTTTCTTTACTATGTCTTTTGAAGAATAATAGTTTTTAACTTTGATGAAGTACAATTTATTCATTTTTTTCATGATTTATATAGTTTTTAAAAAAGATTTAATTTATTTATTTGATATATAGGGAGAGAGAGAGAGAGAGAGAGAGCATGAGTGGAAAGGGAGGGACAGAGGGAGAGGGAGAAGCAGACTCTCCACTGAGCAGGGAGCCTAACTTGGGGTTCTATCCCAGGGACCTGGGATCATGGCATAAGCCAAAGGCCAATGCTTAACTGATTGAGCCACCCAGGTGCCCCTCATGGTTTGTAGTTTTTGGCTGTTTTTAAGCACCCTTTGCCAAACCCAAGGCACTAAAAGTTTTTCTAGTGTTTTCTTCTAGAAATGTTATGATTTTAGCACTTATATTTAGGTCTATGATCCAGCTTGAATTAATATTTGTATGTAGCATGAGATAAGGGTTGAGGTTTATTTTTTTACATATGGCTATCCAATTGTTTCCCACCATTTATTGGAAAGATTATTTCCCATTGAATTATCTTGGCAACCTTTGTTGAAAAGCAGGTGACAATAAATGTATGGATCTGTTTCTGGACTCTATTCTGTTTATTGTTGCATTTGTCTATCTTTTTTTAAAGATTTGTTTATTTATTTGAAAGAGAGAGAGAGAGAGAGCATGCACACATGCATAGGCAAGGGGAGGGACAGAGGGAGAGGGAGGGAATCACAAGGAGACTTCCCACTGAGCATGGAGCTCCACTCAGGGCTCGATGTCATGACCCTGAGATCATGACCTGAGCCGAAATCAAGAGTCAGATGCTTAACTGACTGAGCCATCCAGGTGCCCCATATACTTGTCTGTCTTTATGCCAATATCACATTATCTGAAAACCATAGCTTTAAAAAAATTTTTTTTGACTATGGTTGATATACAATGTTACATTAGTTTCAGGTGTGCAACATAGTGATCCAACTTCTTTATACCTTCTGTTATGCTCATAAATATGGCTACCATCTGTCACCATACAATACTATTACAATATCATTGATTATATTCCCTATACTGTGCCTTTTATTCTGGTGACTTATTCATTCCATAACTGGAAACCTTAATCTCCACCTCTTTTTCATCCATTTTGCTCATCCCCTCACTCCCTTCTGGCAACCATCAGTTTATTCTCTATTTTTAGATCTGGTTCTGCTTTTTGTTATTTATTCATTTGCTTTGTTTTTTAGATCACACATATAAGTGAAATCATATGGCATTTGTCTTTCTCAGTCTGACTTATTTCACTTTTCATAATACCTTCTAGGTCCATCCACATTGTCACAAATGACAAGAAATCATCCATTTTATGGCTGAGTAATATTTCATTATATATATGTACTACATTTTCCTTATCCATTGATCTATTGTTGGACACTTAGGTTGCTTCCATATCTTGGCTATTATAAATAGTGCTGCAATAAACAGGGGAGCATATATCTTTTTGAATTAGTGTTTTCATTTTCTTTGAGTGAATACTTAGTAGTGGAATTACTGCATTGTATGATGTTTCTTATTTTTTTAAGTATTTTATTTATTCATTTGAGAGAGTGTGAGAGAGAGCATGAGCTGAGGGAGGGACAGAGGGAGAGGAAGAAGCAGACTCCCCGCTGAGCAGAGAGCCCAACACAGTGCTTGATTCCAGAACCTGAGATCATGACCTGAGCCAAAAGCAGACAACCATCTGAGCCATGCAGGTGCCCCACCTTGTATGATGTTTCTATGTTTAATTTTTTGAGGGACCTCCATATTGTTTTCCCCAGTGGCTATATCGATCTATACTCCCACCAACAATGCATGAGGGTTCCTTTTTCTCCATGTCCTGTCCTTTTGATCATTCTGATAGGTGTGAGGTAATATCTCATTGTGGTTTTGATTTGCATTTGCTTGATGATTAGTGATGTTGAGCATCTTTTTGTGTGTCTGTTGGCCATCTGTGTATCTATTCAGATCCTCTCCTCATTTTATAATTGGATTGTTTGGGTTTTTTGATATGAGTTGTATAATTTCTTTATATAGTTTGGTTATTAACCTTTATTAGATATATCATTTGCAAATATCTTCTTCCATTCAGTAGGTTGCCTTTTTATTTTGCTGATGGTTTTTTTTATTTTGATATAGTCCCAGTAGTTTATTTTTGTTATAATAAAAATATAAACTTGCCTGAGGAGACCTATCTTGAAAAATGTTGCTACTACTGATGTCAGAAATTATTGCCTGTGTTTTCTTATGGATTTTATGGTTTCAGATCTCACATTTAGCCATTTTGAGTTTGTTTTTGTGCACAGTTTTAGAAGTGGGTCCAGTTTCATTCTTTTGCATGTAGTTATCCAGTTTTCCAGCACCATTCATTGATGAGACTGTCTTTTCCCCATGGTATAGTCTTATCTCATTTGTTATAGATTAATTGACAATATATGTGTGGGTTTAATTCTGGGCTGTGTATTCTCTTCCCTTGATCTAGGTGTCTGTTTTTGTGCCAGTACCATACTCTTTTGATTACTACAGCTTTGTAGTATATTGAAATCTGGAATTGTGATACCTCTGCCTTTGTTATTCTTTCTCAAGATCACTTTTGGTATTTGGGATCTTTTGTCCTGTACAAATTTTAGGATTATTTTTTCTAGTTCTGTGAAAAATGCTTCTGGTACTTTGATAGGGTTTGCATTGAATTTGTAGATTGTTTTGGATAATATGGACATTTTATCAATATTAATTCTTCCAATCCATGAACATAGAATATCTCTCCATATGTTTGTGTTGTCTTCGGTTTCTTTCATCAGAGGTTTATAGTTCAGAGTACAGGTCTTTCATCACCCTGGTTAAGTTTATTTCTAGATATTTTATTCTTTTCAGTGCAATTATAAATGAAATTGTTTTCTTACTTTCCCTTTCTGCTATTTTGTTATTAGTGTGTAGAAATGTTACCAATTTCTGGGCATTAATTTTGTATCCTGCAACTTTACTGAATTCATTTATTACTTTGAATAGTTTTTTTTTTTTATGGAGTCTTTAGGGTTTTCTGTTTATAGCATCATGTCATCTGCACATAGTGACAGATTAACTTCTTCCCTACCCATATTGTGCCTCATTTCTTTTTCTTGTCTGAAAGCTGTGACTAGAACTTTCAGCACTATGTTTAATAAAAGTAGGGACAGTGGACATCTTGTCTTGTTTCTGATCTTAGAGGAAGAGCTCTCAGTTTTTCACCATTGAGTATGGTGTTAGCTGTGAGTTTTTCATCCATAGCCTTTATGATACTGAGGTATATTCCCTCTAAATCCCTCTAAACCCACTTTGTTGAGAGCTTTTATCACAAACAGATGTTGAATTTTGTCAAATGCTATTTCTGCACCTATTGAGTTGATCATATGATTTTTATCCTTCAGTTTGTGGATGCTATGATGTTGACTTGCGAATATTGAACCATTCTGCATCCCCAGAATAAATCCCACTTGATTGTGGTGAATGATCCTTTTAATGTATTGGTTAATGTGGTTTGCTAATGGAAAATTGTAGCTTTATAAGAAGTCCTGGAATCAGGTAGTGTAAGACATATCTAACATTGTTTATCTTTCTCAAATTAATTCTGGCTATTCTAGATCTTTTGCATTTCCTTATTAATTTAATTAAAAATATTTTATTTGTTTATTTGAGACAGAGAGAGAGAATGAGCCAGGGGATGGGGAAGAGGGAAAGGGAGAAGCAGATTCCATGCTGAACAGCAAGCCTGGGCCACTCTATTATGCTGATTATAAAGATGATGCCGTCTTGATCTCATATCCCATTCCATATTATACACCATCGTGTGACAATAGTGTGTGATTATGATTTGTGTTCATGTTGTTTCAGCTAGATTACAAATGCTTAGAAGATAAGCCCTTTGCCTTTTGCCTTTATATTCCTATGAATGCCTTGCATACTTAAATATTTTTTTAGATGATGTGTCCATGTTATTCTCTTTTAAGATTTTATTTATTTATTCATGAGACACACACACACACACACACACACACACACACACACAGAGAGAGAGAGAGAGAGAGAGAGGCAGAGACACAGGCAGAGGGAGAAGCAGGCTTCATGCAGGGAGCCTGGTGTAGGACTCAATCCTGGGACTCCAGGATCATGCCCTGGGTGGAAGGCAGGTACTAAACTGCTGAGCCACCCAGGGATCCTGATGTGTCCATGTTACTGAATTAAGATAATACATGGAGGGTACCTACTACAGGGTCTGGCGCATAGTGGGTGTTTAGTAAACTAGGTCGAAAGGATGTTCAGTCAATATAGGGAATGTTTCTTATTTCCTCACTTTTTAAATGACTCCTTCCTCCTCCATTTCATGTTATTTTGTCCTTTAGCTGATTTAGAAGCCTATTTATCTATTTTTAATTTTGAGATAATTTTTGACTTACAAAGAACTCACAAAATAATACAAAGAATTCCTACATATCAACTGATATGTTCTCAGTGCATGATATCAAGGAGGCACATGATGTCCCTTATTGGTGGTGTTAATTTTAATCATTTGGTTAAGGTGGTGTCTGCCAGATTTTTTGTCATAAGACAAAGAACTTTTGTCTTGCAAAGTATTTTTCCCTTTTCAATAAGTATCTGATGGGGAAATACTTTGAATCTATGTAAATATTTTGTTTCTTATCAAATTTTTACTCCCTAACTTTAGCATCCATTGATGATTCTTTCCTGACACAATTATCATGGAGTTTACCAAATAGTGATTTTTTTTATTTCTGTCATTTCTACTTCATCTATTATTTGGCATTTTACTCTAAGGAAGAGATTTTCCTTCTCCTTCATTTAGCTAGTTATTCATTTGTTAATTTGTATCAGTTTAGAGTCATGGACTCTTATTCAATGAATTATGATACATTAGAATCACCATTACTTGTTTTGTTTTTTTCTGTCTTCTTCTTAAACTGTGCAGATGGTAAAATTTGATGGATGGCAGAGAGTATGGGGAGAGAAGTCTTTGAGTACTGTTACAGTTAGAGGTATGCCAAACAGCAAAACCCAAGGATAAGCATTTAGTGATTTACATCAGCGTAATAAGGACCATCATGAAATAAAAAGTGGTGTAGATGATGCTGAAGTATATTGGTTCCTCTCTGTTTCAGGAAATAGAAAGGGTCAATCAGATGTAGTTTAATTGTTAAGGTCACTATAACTTCCCTAACTTTTAGCATGTGGGGATGTATGTTGTTTTTGAATGGACTGTGAAGTACACAGATGAAAATAAATCGAAAATGAAATTTCAGTATCACTCTCTTGGCACAAGATGGCAGCAGTAAGCCATTGATTTTGCAGCCTTTTTTTTTTGTTGTTGTTACCTCTAGACTTAAGTTAATGGTGTCTTTTGTTTTTGCAGGGACTTCAGTACTAGTGCTAATAATATTCAGATTGACAAAACTAAGCCTCTGTGGCACAACTATTTCTTGTGCGGATTTAAAGGAATTCAGGTAAATTGGTTTATAAGGCAACTACTAGCTGTTGAACTTATAATGTGTATTATATATCAATAATTATTTTATTTTACTTTATTTTATTTACTTTATGTATTTTTTGGTCACCTTTCAATGCTAACTGATGCTTCTCTTCTATTTTGCTGATTTATATATTTCAGAGGATAATGCAGATAAGACTGTTCCTGGGTGGTGTTCACAGGGGCAGGAATGATTGTTCATCGGTTACATCTGACAAAAATCCTTCTCTTTTTAAAATCTTTGTTCAAGTTTTCTTTTGAAGGATGCAATCTAGTAATATATATGTTCTAATGATATGTAGGTATGTAGTGTAATAGGATTTAAAATCCAACAGCCCTAGGTTTGAATCTGAGCTCTACTCAGCTGCCTAATTCAACCTCTAATTGTCAGGTTTGTTATCTGTATAATGATGTCTTTGCCATCCAGCAAAGAGTTGTTACAAAGATTACACAGTGCTTGACGCATAGTAGGCATTCAATAAGTAAACAACTAGTATTGTTATTACCACTTCAGATGGGGTTAAAAAAAATTTGTAGTGATGACGTTAGCTAGGATAAGCATTTTCCTTAGAAACATTGAATAATTACCACGACATCGCTAATGTCATGGGCAAGAACAAAAAAATGAAATGTTTCTACTTTTTCTCTGAATTAAAAAGTGTAAAGATGAAAAGAAAATTGATTTGCTAAATCATTTTGATTTGTTTGTTAAAATCCATGTTTTAGAGTTTGTATTCTTTACTGTCTGGTGGTCCTATATGAAACTTTGTCACGAGTAGCTTAGGACTCAGTGGCATATCCATTACAAAAAAGAATCACATTTATCTCTGATGTGTAGTCCTGTACTCTAATTATGGTGGTTTTGGTCTTAAGAGTTCCTGCATTCATTTCTTTCTTTCTTTCTTTTCTTTCTTTCTTTCTTTCTTTCTTTCTTTCTTTCTTTCTTTCTTTCTTTTTCTTTCTTTTCTTTCTTTCTTTTCTTTCTCTTTCTTTCTCTCTTTCTTTCTTTCTTTTCTTCTTTCTTCGTTTTCCTTTGCCTTTTTCTTTTTCTTTCTTCTTCATCCAGACACATGGTAATAACTTATGGGAAGAGGTATTGGCAGCTTTTAAATCTTCAAGATATTTGGCTTATCATATGCATTAGTGGGAATTACAGTATTTGGAAGGATTTGCCTGGCAAATGCAATTTGATCTTCCTTATAGCAACATGCCTTTTATAGCATATGGGTAAAGTGACCTAAATACTGCATGTTGCTTTGGATTGTTTTTGAGAATTTGAGGTCTTACAGCCTTCTTTTTTGGTTTAACAACTTATGTGCAAAAGTAGGTTTGTACAATAAACTTTTGGCAGAGAAGTAATTTAAATGTTAGCTTGTTTAGAAACCTTCAAATTCAAATACTAGAAAATATCAGGATAATCTGTTTATATTAAATTGAACATGTTATCCTTTTGGGATAGAGCTATTACAGAATTTGGCAAAATCCATTTACATTTTTGAATCTGTTGTACATTTTAATTTAAACATTGTGTGATAAGTTTGTAAGTATGATTCACATTCAAGATACACTGTGGATCAGTTTATGGTTAAATATATAACATTCTCCAAGGATTTTTTTTAAACAAGCTGTCTGATGTTCTTATGAAAGGGCATTGGCAGCAGCAGTATTTCAGTTTATAATTTGTTTGTATTTCTGGAAAGGAAATTTTTAGATGACTTGAAATCAAGAAGAGAAGTACATCCAACAGAATCTCTCTCTTTTTTATTTGTGGTGTGTGAGTCTTGCCAACATAGGAAAAAAGGACAAAAAAAAAAAAAAAAAAAGGAAAAAAAACAGCCTTTAATTTTCAGAGTTCTGTTGTACTTTGGTTATTCTGACTAGTTTACTGAAATTTCTCCCTAGAATAATATGTATGATGAAATGCATAATTATGTAATATAATAGTATTTTGTATTTTGGTCTTGAGCTGTTTGAGTAATTTGCAAACATGATGGTACTTTTTCTAGAGGAGGAGATGGCCTTGCATTTATTTTTAATCCTAAACCACAAAGATTATGATATAATCTTATAATATCATCCTAAGTGTCATCCTAGATATTCATCTAAGTATCCTGGAGATTTCCATCTTTAGATCAGAGTCTCATTATTTCTTTGGGCTTTCCTACTTGTAAAAATAAGAGTTTCTCTGCTTCGTTTAGAGTCTGTGTTCTTATTTGTGGCTGAATTCTAATTTGGCCGTCTTGAAAGCTACCATATGGTTTAACTGTATCTATAAACTCTAGTAAAAATCTGGATTTCCTCATATGGCTGACTTATATTAAATCATAGTGACAGTATGCTGGCCCATGTTTCTGACTGCAATGGAGAAGTTCTCAACCAGAAATCAGAGACCTGGGTCCTACTCCCAGCTCCCTATATGTAATGTTGGAAAAAACTTTTGATCTTTTGGTGCCTACGTTTTTTCATAAGTAAAATGAAACTGAAGAAATTTAGAACACTTTTTCTTCAGAGGACCTCTTGAAGAAAGATACTCAATAGAAACAAGCTAGTGCTTTGTGTTAGACTTTCACAGTCATGGTGTGTTGGGATGTGGTACATGGGGTTTAACCTGCCTTACTAATATTGTATATTTCTTCTCTTGCTACTTGAAAAATTGAATTATAACTGTCTAGTATTTTTTCTATATTTATTCAAATCAACATTCAAAGAAAAGATCATCCAAGGTAATTTTAAGAAGTGGATCAATAGCTTTTTGTTGAACAAAGTAAAACATAATCTTCAGATTACCGAACCCTATGGCCAAGAATCATTAAATGAAATGTCATGTATAGACTCAACTAAATTGGATTGCACAAGTCATTTCTATAAATAGCATAATAAGTCCATTGATAAACGTTTACTCTCTAGGGAACGAAAAGAATGTTTTACTTCTTCTCAAATCCAACACCAAAGTTACTAGCACTGTTTGTCCTTCTATTCTTAGGAACACTTTGGTCTTAGCAGCCTGACTGGAATGAATTGCTTAGTGGATGGAAACATCCCACCAAGTTCTGGACTCTCCAGCTCCAGTGCTTTGGTCTGTTGTGCTGGCTTAGTGACACTTACAGTGCTGGGAATGAACCTATCCAAGGTAACAAACTTGAATATGTTTACCTCACTGAACTCTCTCTTTCCAAGGCCATTAGTATCCGAATCTCAAAATTATAGTATCTTCCTTTGATTAAAAACTTGGTCTTACCTGAAAGGACTCTACACGTGGGCATGCTCTGTAACCTAAGAAATCAATAAGTCTTGCTTATGACAAACCATGATAAGGTATCTGATACTTTGGAAATAATAGGCAGATACGTGAATAACTGTATTAAAATGTTCTTACATTAAGTGTGGAGTTTGAATGCATGGACATCTTTTTTCGATCACTTCACTAACAAGTTCAGTTTAGACCAAGAAATTATAGGCCTCATTGTTGGACCTGCTTATTTTCAACCGAAACCTTAAATTAAATATTTGACAGGCACTGGGTAAAAAGGGTAAAGAGCAGGCAATAAAGGAACTGAACAGCATATCTGTTTATACTGGCAGGTTAGTCACTGACATAAACTTTAAAAAAAAATTGCATTACAAAGAGGAAATGCTTATTTAAAGGAAACATAAATCCTACGAAAGGTTAGAAAGCCTCAATTTTACAAGTTCACATAAATCTCTGACTCTGCAGTTCAGAGCAGGTGTGCTCAGCTTTAATTAATGTTCTGGAGTTCTGGTTCAAGCAAAATGTTATCATAGGTTCTTTTTTATCCCATGTACATAGATGTTCTGGAGTTCTGGTTCAAGCAAAATGTTATCATAGGTTCTTTTTTATCCCATGTACATAGATGGTTTGGGGAGGGCATCAGGCAGAGCAAGAGAAAGTCAGCCATATGCTTTGTCTTCAGCCTGTTTCAACTGTCAGTTTGAAAATTTTATGTATAAGAGGAAAAAGAGAAAGGATAAAGCAAACGCTCAGATAGAGTTCTCCTTGGCTGTCATTTATAACTAACTACACGTTAGTTACCTCTTTGTAAGCTATGGCTTATTTGGTGGGAAGGGTAACTTACTTGTTTTTTGTTTATTGAGAGGTAAGAAAGCAAGAGAAAGAAAGTCCATATGTAAAATGTACTTCCATTGGTACTATGTTTAATCTGATGGTTTATTTGTTTATTCTCTTGGTCATCATTCAACCATTATTTATTTAGTGGCTACTTTCTACCAGGTAATGTTCAAAGCATTGGAGCTATAATAGGTTCAGTTTTAACCCTCACAGTGCTTATGATCTAAAAGGGGAAGAGAGACAAGTAACAGGCAACTATAACAGAGTGTGATAAGTGGATAAGTAGTGTGCTCTGGTTGCACACTAAATGCGGATTTAGAGAGCATGGAGACTTCTAAGCAGAGACATAAGGATTTGTAGATGATAATACTGGTAACATTGATAGGCATGTAATAGGTGGAGGGAAACTTGTGTGGGAATATTTAAAGTAAGAGTGATCATAGATTGTTGGAGGAACTAAAGGGGGCTTAATTTGGCTGGAGTAATTTGAATGACAGGATAGGAGACCAGGTGCTGGGGCTTGTAAACCATGTTGAGGAATATGGGCTTTGTCTTGATAGGAGTGTAAAACCATTTCAGGCTTTTAGGAAGAATGTAACATGGTCTTACCTATATTTTATGAAGATCACTCTGGCTGTATTATAGAATCTAGATATGAGGATAGTAACAATATTAGTAGGAGGGAATTGATTTAGTCTAGGGAAATGGCAATGAGAATGGAGAGACCTAGATCATAGACTTAAAGTACATCTCAGACAGAATCAATAAGACTTGATCATTGATTGGGTTTGGGGATGAGGGGCAGAAAAGAGTCAAGGATTTTACCCAGATCTCTGGCTTGGTGTGATTCACTGGAATAGGAATATAGATGAAAGTGAAATGTTGAATAGGGGGAATCTGTGGTCATGCTGCTAGAGTTATCTAGTGTTTAGTCACAGACAATATTCTTGAAGGTCAGGAGGAAGATCTGGACTTGAGATGACCCATTTTATTTTATTTATTTTATTTTATTTTATTTTATTTTTAATTTTTATTTATTTATGATAGTCACAGAAAGAGAGAGAGGCAGAGACACAGGCAGAGGGAGAAGCAGGCTCCATGCACCGGGAGCCCGATGTGGGATTCGATCCCGGGTCTCCAGGATCGCGCCCTGGGCCAAAGGCAGGCGCCAAACCGCTGCGCCACCCAGGGATCCCGAGATGACCCATTTTAGATTCATTAGTGTTAATTGGGTTTTGAAGCCATAGGAGTAGAGAAGAACATTCAGTGGAAGAGTATAAGTAGGAAGATAAGGAAGACTAGGACAAGGGGAACAAGGGCTTGACAAGCATGAACATTTAAGGGATGGGCTGAGGAAAAGATGTCCACTAAAGAGACTCAGAAGTAATCAGATAGATAGAAGGAAAATAAAAAAAGATGAGACAACAGCAAAGACAAGGAAGAGAGTATTTCATGAAAGCAATGGTGTCTAATGCTACTGAGATGTCAGGTAAGGCAAAGACTAAGAGGCATCCATTGGATTTAGCATCAGAGAGACTGAAGAAAACCTTGGCAAGAACAGTTTAAAATAGGAATGAGTTAAAGGGTCTATGAGAGGTGAGAAAGTGGGTAAGTTCAATTGGTACAAAAAATCTGTGCTGGTGAAAGAGATAATCTGATGTCTGTGGTGGGGGTGAGGTCAAGGAATTAATTTATTATTAATGAAAGGATTGGTGAAAAAAAATTTTTTTGGCATTTTTTTGGGCCTTTAATGGTTTCCTTTAGTATCTAAGAGAAAAGAAGAAAAAAATGTTGAAAAATGTTGAAAAAACCCACTTGAAACTCTGGAATTAATTTTAGCTATCTCTGTGTTTTCAAAGTCAAAAATAGCAAATGTGTTGGCATGAAAAGAAATACATGGATCAACAGAACAGAATAAAGAGCCCAGAAATAAACCCATGCATATATGGTTGATTAATTTATGACAAAAGTGTCAAGAATATATAATGGGGAAAGGACTGTCTCTTCAATAATTGATGTTGGGGAAAGCTGGACAGCCACATGCAAAAGAATAAAAATTGAACTGCTGTCTTATACCATACACAAAAATTAACTCAAAATGGATTAAAGATTTGAACACAAGACCCGAAAAACTCTTAGAAGAAAACATAAGCATTAAACTCCTTGACACTGGTGTTGGTAATAATTTTTTGAATTTGACAACAAAAGCAAAAGTACAAAAACAAAAATAAACAAGTGGGACTACATCAAAATAAAAAGCTTTTGTACAGCAAAGGAAACCATCAACATAAGAAAAAGGCAATGTACTGAATGGGAAAAAATATTTGCAAATATTTATCTGCTAAGGGGTTAATATCAAATATAATAAAGAACTCATATAATTCAGTAGCATAAGAACAAATAATATGATTAAAAATGGAGACACCTGGGTGGCTCAGCGGTTGAGCATCTGCCTTTGGCCCAGGGCGTGATCCCAGGATGCTGGATGGAGTCCCACATCAGGCTCCTTGTGGGGAGCCTGCTTCTCCATCTGCCTATGCCTCTGCCTCTCTCTCTCTGTGTCTCTCATGAATAAATAAATAAAATCTTTAAAAAAATAAAATTAAAAATGGGCAGAGTGTCTGAATAGACATTTTTCCAGAGAAGACATACAGATGGCCAACGGACACATGAAAAGATGCTTAACATCACTTATCATCAGAGAAATGCAAATCAAAACCACAGTGAGATATCATCTCACAACTCTCTGAATGGCTTGTATCAAAAAGAGAAGAAATAAGTTGTTGGTGAAGATGTGGAGAAAAGGAAGCCTTTGTGCACTGTTGGTAGCTATGTAAATTGGTGCAGTCACTATGAAAAACAGTATGGAAGTTCCTCAAAAAATTAAAAATAGAGCTACAATGTGCTCTAGCAATTGCATTTTTTGGTATTTATCTGAAAAAATTGAAAATGTAAACTTGAATCCCTATGTGCAATGATATACACCCCTATGTGAAAAACGATATATGCACCCCTATGTACACTGAAGTATTATTTATAATAATAAGGATACAGAAAAAACCTAAGTATCTGTTGGTGGATGAATGTATGAAGAAAATGTAGTGTATATGTACAATGACATATTAGTCAACCATAAAAAAGAATGAAATATTGCTAATTGTAACAATATGGAGGGAACTCGAGAACATTGTGCTCAGTGAAATAAATCAGATAGGAAAAGACAAATATGTATGATTTCACTTGTCCAATCTAAAAATATATTCTTTTAATGTTTTCTTTTATTATTTTCATTTTTAGAGAGGGAGAGAGAGGTCCGGGAGGGGCACAGGGAGAGGGAGAGAGAAAATCTGAAGCAGATTCCATGCCCAGTGTGGAGCCCAGTGTGGGTTCAATCTCACAACCCTGAGATTATGACCTAAGATGAAATCAAGAGTTGGATGCTTAACTGACTGAGCCACCCAGGTGTCCTTAAATTTTTAAACCTAAGCTAATAGAATACAGAGAACAAATTAGTTGTTGCCGGAGGCGGTGGTTGGGGGATGGGTGAAATGGGTACAGGGAGTCAAAGGTATAAACTTCTAGTTGCAAAATAAATAAATCATGGGATGTAATGTATAGAATGGAGTATAGTTAACAATACTGCATTGCATATTTGAAAATTGCTAAGCAAGTAAATCTTAAAAGTTCTCATCACAAGAAAATAACATTCCATAATTATGTATGGTGACGAATGTTAAATAGACTTATTGTGGTGATCATTTCACAATATATACAGATATCAAATTACTGTGTTGTATGTCTGAAACTAATATAAGTATGTCAGTTATACCTCAATTAAAAAATTGAATAAAAAATAACAAATACATTTTTATCAGAACTGACTTCATTGTCTAAGGGGAACAATATGTATATCCTAGCTTTCTCTGCTAGTTTAAGTTGCATGTATAATGCTTATATTTCATAGGGGCTTAGCATCATTATTTGGAGAGTTTCTTTGCTATGGTAAGAATCTTAACTGAAAGGAAGCCTAATTTGCTCAGAGCCTTTATAGTTAAGTGCCAATTGTTGACATAGAACATAAGAACTCAATGGACTTTAGAGATGAGCTAGTTCAAACATTTTTTAAAACTGATGTATCAGTCAGTGTCCAATAAGGAAGAAATGGCACTCAGAGTATAATTGAAAACAGTTTAATAAAGAGACTATTTACAGAGATGTAGGCAGGGTCAAAGGAACCAACTAGAAAGAGTTCCCTTGTGAAACTAGGAGCTATTATACTGTAGGGGCTATGGCTATAGAGTAATGTTGCCAGAGATGCAATGAGGCAGGGAAAGAGTGAAGTGGGTAGGAATGGCAGTGAGTGGAATGGGAGAGGAGAGTTGTCCATAGAGGTCAGTCTTCTGGGGCACAGAGAAGTGTGAGAATGGAGGGGCAGGATGGCAAACAGAATAACCAGCCTATCTGATAAGAAGGATAAATCCCACAAAGAGATTGATGACTTATCTCTCCCAATTGATGAATAATCCCCTCCCAATTAATATGTACACCCAGTGTTCCCTATTAAGTTGCAGATAGTAATTACAACAAATGAGATATGACAAGTAGATATGGAATTTGTTAAGTCACTAATAAATGAAATATTGTATGTCTGAAATCACTAAAACAAGAAATTCTGGAAGACTGAAATTACAAATGAGAAGGAAACTGACAGGAGAGAATATGATGTAATAAAAAGACCTATGAAATAGAAAGGTTTCAAGATGCCAAACCAAAGAACATATCTACTCTTTCTTTTTCCAGCCCTCATTTATTTTTTTCTCAAAAAAAAAAAATCATCCTCAAACCATAGAGAAAGCAAGAAAAAGGAGGCACAAGCTCCATCTTTGATAAATCAAGGTGATATAAGTAGCCCTAAACCACAAGATATAAAGATGGAAAGTAGGTGGAAGGATGGTGCATGACTTAGCAGAGTGAAGAAATGTCAGAGCCAAGTGCCAGTGGAAAGAAATGCAGATGGAAGGCAAGTTGACTCACAGCTGTCTGGAAAGGCTTAGGAATTCAAGGCACCCAGTACCATAGAAAGTAGGGTGATATGGTGAGTGGGACTCTATTTGAAAGCTTTTATGAGGAGAAGATAGATCTTTAGAGCCTACTCTTAACTCCATAAACAAGGAGACCATCCCCCCCCCCCCCCCCCCCAATTTTGCAGGCATCTCTGGAGAAACAATCAGAGATAGTCTGGGGACACTGAGCACTGAGAAAGTCACTGATGAGAATAGAATTCAAAACTGGGGGATTACAGGACATTCTACATTTGAACAGTGAAATTCCCAACTCTCTTCCTGTTCTCAGCTCTAACATACTGGCAGTCTTACCACTATGCCAGGAATACTGGACGATCCTCCTCAGAAGAAATGGAACCATCATGGGGAAGAGACCTGTAGATACTGACATTTGGTGACTTCCGCAAAAATTTTTCAGCTACCTATAACCTGATTAGAGGCTCGCTTACAAAGTTTCAAATCACCTTTCTGGTGATTCACTCTTAAATATGAAAGGGCATCAAAAAAGATAATCAGACTTTGGAAGAAAGCTTCCAACATGAAGCAAACAACCAGAGAAACAAGGATTAAACAAGGAACTCAGTGAAAACAGAGACAATGTTGAGAGTAGGAAAATGCTTCAAAGAAGCCATGATATCCTCAGAGAGATAAGAGAAAATGTTGAAAAAGAACAGTTTTATTTTTTTGAAACGGACCAAACAATAAGAGCTTTTTTTTAAAAAAAAAGATTTTTCTTTATTTATTTATGAGAGAATCAGAGAGAGAGAGGCAGAGACATAGGCAGTGGGACTCGATCCCAGGTCCCCAGGATCATGACCTGAACCAAAAGCAGATAGATGCTCAACCGCTAAGTCACCCAGACTCTCTAAGAAAGAGCTTTTGAATATTAAAAATATGATAGCTAAAACAAAATGTTCAGTGAGATGTTTGGAAGAACTCTCTGATAAAGTAGGGGAAAAAGAGACAGACAATAAGAGAGAGAAAGAAAGATTTATAGATCAGTTCCAGACATTTGATATGCAACTAGTAAGGAGAAAAAGAGAAAAGAGTCATTAGAAAATTATATTAAAAAAATAATATTTCAAAAAAAATAAAAAAATAATATTTCTTTAAAGTGAAACATGAATTATCACATTGAAAAAGTGCTCAGCATAATAAATGAAGATAAACAAATTATACCTCCACAAATTTTTTTTAATTTTTAAAAAAGAAAAGAAAAAAAACCCAAAGTACATCATCTGGGAAGTTTGAAACTTAAATGTTAATAGAAGACACACTAACAGCTGATTGAGAAAAGAGGAGAGAAAAGAAGGGAATGAAATTTAATTTATCAAAAGTAGTTTTGGAAGATAGAAGGCAATAGAGTAGTATAATGAATTATAATAATTTGAGCTACAATCTTCAAAATATAAATGACTTCTAGCTTAGAATAAATGAATTGATCAAGGATAAAGATGGAATAAAACATTCTCAGACAGGTAGCATAAAAGACTATAGGATATAATCCACCAAAACCAGGGAATAAACCAAGGAGGATGACATGGGAACTAGGAAATGGGAAATCCAATATAGTAGAAAGGAATTGGGTATTTATAGAACATTGGTTAAGACATACATAACACCCATGACACCCGGAAGCTTAGGAAACAGTAAAGATTAGAACCAGGAAAGGGAGGGAAAAAATGGAATTGATAAATATTATCAGGAAAAAATAAAATAACAAATGGTAAATCTGACATGTTTGACTATATGGAAAAATGAATTGAGAGTGATTTTACAGAGTTATTGTTTGGGGTAAGAAGGCTTAGTTGGACCTGCAAATAAAACTAAGGAAATGAAGAAATTAGGCAATTATTAAGTATAGGAAAAACACAAAAATAATTGTTCCAGAAAGGAAATCAACAATTTTTCATGACTTGGCTCCTAAGTGAACACTAGTCTCAATAATAAATACACCAAATATGGATTTAAGCAATAATTTTTGGCATAAGTTTAGATTAGAAGGAAGGGAAAGTCTAAGAGAGAAAATCCTTATTCTAATATGAAGGCTGTAGATAAAGTTTAAAATGGAATAGCAAGGAAATAGTATTTTACTCAGCTTATTTGATACTTTTTTTCAAATTTAAATATTTTTTCTTTTTAAAATTTTTTTAAAAATTTAAATTCAGTTTGCCAACATAGAGTATAATGCCCAGTGCTCATCCCATAAGTGCCCTCCTTAATGCCTGTCACCCATTTACCCCATTCCCCCACCCACCTCCTCTTCCACAGCCCTTTGTTTCCCAGAGTTAGGAGTCTCTCATGGTTTGTCTTCCTCTCTAGCAAGAGCTAATAGTGGAAAGTGACTCTGGGCATGCTGCACTGGGATGGGGATGAGATGGGGGAGAGCTATGTTGTTTTAAGCCTTGCAGCTCCTTTGATCTTTTAGATTATATGCATATATCCCTTTAGCAAAAGTAAAAATTAACTGAAAATAAAGAAAAGAATAAGAATGGGTGAATGGAAGGTAAAAGTAAGGGAGGGGAATTGAAGGGTGGACATGAAGATGCAAGAAAGGGATTCAAGGCATCATAGAGACTGAGAACAGATGAGCTGTTGGGGCGAGACCAGTTCAGAACAGCCTAGGGAGAGGCTTGCTGATGGGATTTGGGTGAAAGGATCTAAGAAAATACAGGCGACTTCCACTTAACATGAGGAGTCCATTCCAAAAATCAGTTGTTCTGCAAAAACTCATAGGCCTAATTCTTATATTTTAATTAGGAGAAATTATAATGCATTACTCTCAACTCAGAACCGCTGCCTAATTTCCTACTATGTTACAAAAACACAGTAAAAATTCCTCCATGTAAGTAACACAGAAATACAATGAAAAATACTTAAAACAGTCTTCTAGGACATGAAACCATTAATTTGATTGTTAAGAAGCAGTTACTTTACATAGTAATACACTGTATGTCTTCTTGAGGACACCTGGTATCCCAGTATACTGTACATAATTTTGTACAATGTTGTTTTTAGGCTTTAGGATGTAAATATATGTATATTTACATAAATGCCTTTAAAAAAGTGTTGTATTGAGAGATATATGTAGCCTATGAAGTTTGAGAAAAAAAAAACCATGTGTTCTAACAGGAAAATGTGAAGAGTGAGGCATTCTGCATGCCTGTGCTTTTTTAGCTCATGATTCAAGTTGCTCTAGACTTGTGTTTAGTTTCTGTCTGTTCTTGAAATGTCCTTATATGCCAAAAATGAAGGACCAAGTTCCCTTTAAGGATCTTAAATTAGAGGTAGGGGGCTGGCTTGGGAAACAGGTTGCAACTCTGGAAGCTAGCCTTGGATAGTAAGGTGTGTTAGGTGGACTTCCACCCACACATTCTTTCTTCTATTAGCGTGGGGGTAGGGTAGGGTGTAGACTCTGAATTCAGGAGATGGTAGACTAAGTAAGTGATGTTCAGAAGACCTATTTTGGAGGAATGAGGGGTATAAGAGAAGAATATAGGGCTGAAGTCCATCCTCATGTTAAAGTCTAAGGAGGAGAAATTCCCTATGAACTTGGTTGATGAGGGTTGAAATGACCAGCAGGGAGCAGTGGGGTTGAAGGGCATTCTGTACACAGTTATCTTTTGGCAGTTGTCAAAAATACAATTCATGTGACGTCTGAGTAACCTGGAATGTGGATTGGGCGTAAAAGTTTCCCTTGAGGGTTCTGTTCACAGAGGAAACTGGAGAAGCTCATAGTTAGGCATCAAAAATCCTGTTTGTTATTGAGAAGCCTAATAGGAATAACACTAGATTTGTGAGGGAGTGCTTCACAGAGAAGATAGGCTTTTCAGCCATGTATGAACTTCCTATCCTAAGTCTTGGTGACAGCATTCAGTGACATTTATTAAGCACCTACCATGTGCCAGGCATTGTTCTAGGCACCAGGCATACAGCTGTAAATAAAATTGATGAAGCCCTGGCTTTCATCTGACTTATATAGTGGTGGATAGGTGGTGATGGCAGATAATGAACAGCTATACAAATAACTATATAATATAATATCAGCAATGGCTATGAAGAAAAATAGGCTGTAGTGAGGGGAAGTTGCTATTTTATTTTATTTTTTTAAAAGATTTTATTTATTTATTCACAATAGACATAGAGAGAGAGAGAGGCAGAGACACAGACAGAGGGAGAAGCAGGCTCCATGCAGGGAGCCCAACGCGGGACTCGATCCTGGGACTTCAGGATCACGCCCTGGGCCAAAGGCAGGCGCTAAACTGCTGAGCCACCCAGGGTGGCTCAGCCACCCGCTGAGCATCCCCAGAAGTTGCTATTTTAGATGAGGAGTCTGAAGTCCTCCTTAAGGAGGAGACATTTTAACAGAGTCTGAGGAAGTGAGCACAAAAGGAAAGCAGAAGGAACAGCACATCCCAAAGCCCTAAGGCTAAAATGTGTTTGTCCTGTCCCAGGAATAGCAGAGGCCAGTGTGAGGAGGTGTGGGGAGTGGGGAGAGGGCAAGGGTGGCAGGAAGTGAGCTGAAGAGTGGTGATCAGAGCCCACACTGTCACATTGTGTAGAATCTTATTTGGATTTCATTCCAAGTGTAATAGAAAGGCTTTGAAGGACTGTGAGCTGAAGTGTCAAGACATGATTTACATTGAGTTGGAGGTACCATACTGTACTCTATACCGGCCAAAGAGAGAAGAATCTAAAAGACAAACAAAAAGAAAAGCAGAGAAACAGCCAATACCCTTATGGAACTTCAGTGCACATAGTGGAATACTAACAGAAGACTTATTGAGGATCTAACTCATATGAGTTATGAAGTATTTTATGTGTAAATGGAGAACAGGGTTGTAAAAATGGCTACTTGGCAACATTAAATGGGGAAGTTTTCAAATAAGTGTTAAGTTCTAAAAAAGGAAGTGGTGGCTGTGTCTTGACGCAAAGTACTGGGAGGGGCCCGGGGAATTTTGGGCAGAGTGAACCCTTAAGTGTATTGTAACAGTTCTCTGAGCCAGGCTGATAAAAACGTGTTAGACAAGGCCTAGAAATTCCTCATGAATTGCCTTCTCAAAACTTTAAGTGATGACACGATGTTTTCTAGTTGCTTGAGTCCCTCTATGAGTTTAGATAACTTAATTTCAGGGGCAAGTTAGTTGTTTAGACATGAATTGGTCCTCTTTCAGAGGAGTGTTTTGGTGTTTGAAATCCATACTATACAAGGGATCTTTGAGGTTCATAAGCATGGTCAGTGTAAGCTAAATATTTTGTGCAAATATGTCCAAGTTTTCATTTACCAAGTTTCCAGAGAAAGTTTAAGGATATACTTTTCTCTGCATATAGTTACATATAAGTTAAATATTTCTTGGCCTTCAGAATGAATCTTGTCCTTAAGAAGTAAAGACAAGGTCTACATGAAAATGAGAAGCCTCTCACAATTAACAAAAGTTTAAAGTATGAGGAGAATGTTTTAGTAGCAGTTTGCTATATAAGAACAATCAGAAAACAGTTTGCATTGTCACTAATTATTATGTTTAGAAGTCTATGGAAGGACATTGTTTCAGTTTGTATAGAATAACAAAAGCCTCATCCATATAATGGTTAAGGAAAATAGTAGTTTAAAACATTCCAGCCAGACGTGGATTGCTGATGAACGGCAGCAGACGGCAGCAGCATGGCCTCTAAGGAGAGGTAAATCCAGAATACAATCTTTGAAAAGGACCTCTTAATTAAGTGTTGGATATGGACTAAAGCCATGTGTTCCCCATGATATTAAGTACCCCACATATGTGCATAGTCCTTACCTACTACATTTACTGTATGCAGAGAAATTAACTAAAAATGAACATACCAGGATAAAATAACCTGGTACAAAAACCAGGAGGGCTGAACATTAGTACTGGGTGGCCTATGTTTCAAAATGTTTGAAATTTAAAGTTAATATTGTTAATATATGTAAATATAAAACCATTCATATAGTTTTATAAATTAAAAAAAAGAACCAAGTTTCTTTTAATTGTGTGGCATTGTGTTTGTATCCCTCATTATATTCTTTTTTTTTTTAGGAGTATTGGAGACTGAATCATTTATTTAATAATTTTGAATAATTTAGATTCACTGGGATGCTGTGACTAAGCTACTTGCAGATTAGAAGCCTTGCTTTGCAGGGGTTTTTAGGTCACCTCTGTGGTTTTTTTTTTTTTTTTTTCCATTTCCTTTACTAAGCTAAATACGTGTTTACCTTTAGCATAAACTAAGGCAAACAAGACAAATTAGGGAGCAACCGATTGAAAGAATATGGTTCACTGTTTCCAAGTGGTTTCACCTGAAACCACTATTGCTGAAAATTCATGCATATGGTTTGGTTGTGTTTTGAACTCTTGCTGTGATCCTCAGATCCTTATCATTATTAGGTCACTGTGTTTCAAGGCCTCCAAGCTTGGATTTGCACCCAGGAATAAGTTATATGTTATATGTTATCTAGTAGTTAAAGAATCAACTGAAACAATCCCCATGATATTAAGTACCCCACATATGTGCATAGTCCTTACTTACTACATTTACTGTTTGTGGAGAAATTAACTAAAAATGAACATACAAGGATAAAATAACCCCCCTAAAAATTCAGAGAGGTTTGTCATCTAATTCCATTCATTTATGTTTCACAGAGGTGATGGTAGCCATCTTGATCAAGAATCACTCTATGCTGATCCCTAGACTAATTGATAGAGTAAGCAAGACAATCAATGAAAGGCTCTCTAGACTTTGTCTCCCTTCATAACCAATTTGCTTTGTAACTTGTATAAATTCTTCTTTTTGAAGATTTTATTTATTCACGAGAGACACACAGAGAGAGGCAGAGACACAGGCAGAGGGAGAAGCAGGCTCCATGTGGGGAGCCCAATGCGGGACTCGATCCTAGGATCCTGGGATCATGACCTGAGCCCAAGGCAGATGCTCAACCACTGAGCCACCCAGGCACCCCAAATTGTGTTAGAATTTATGTGAGAGTAAAGGGTATCTTTTTTTCATTACTAGTAAGCACCTGGGTATTTTATAAATACTATCTCTAACATTATGGTAGCTTTGCAAAGTAAGTTTTATTGTTTCAGTTTTGCAGAGGAAAATATTGAGGCTCAGAGAATTTATATAACGTGACCAAAGACAGATTGGCCATGAATGGATTGTCTGGATTCCAGGTCAGATAGATTTGATTCAAAATACAGTAGATACTTTTACCACTTAGCTACACTGTCACCCATAGTAATGTAGTTAGTATTGCAGACATAGGGAGCACATTGGAGAGGAGTCCGGCTTTAAGATTCTGTGAGCTTTCTGATGTCCTAACATAGTGAAAGTGAACTATAGTTTTTCATGTGTATGCTTAATAATGTGAATTGAATATTTTTAAATAGGTTGACAGATTTTTTAGTCTTTGCCAAGATAATGATTATTTTTTCAAATTCTGATATAGCAGAAGCAAATTATTGGATGCTTAAGATACAGAAAATCATGGGTCCCAGATATAGTCCTTGAGTTTAATGAGCTTAAAATTTAGTTGAGGAGATTAGATTAGTATAAATTAGAAATGTCACATAAAAGTAGCATGTATAAATTCTTCCAAAGAATATGAAAAGAGAGAACATATCCCAATTTCTTTTATGAGGCCAGCATAACCTTGTTATCAAACCAAATGTGATACCTTGATATCAAATCTGACAATGACATTATAAGAAAAGAAAGTTACAGATCATTATTTCTTATGAACTTAGATGCAAAAAATTCTAGACAATGTTATTAGCATATTTAATCCAGTAATATAATAGGATGATATATCGTGGCCAAGTTGAGTTTATTCCAAGAATTAAAATCAATGTAATTTATATTAACAGAGTAAAACATATGGTAATCTAGGTAGATAAAGGAAGGCATTTGATAAAATTTAACATTCATTTATGATTAAAAAAAAAAAACCCACTGAGCAAATTAGAAATAGGATTCATAGAGTGGCAACCTTTGGCAACCTCTTGCCTCCACAGATGCATAAAACCTCATTTCTATCAACATTCTTCACCAGAGGTTACATCAGTTACACCTGGCAGAGCTACACCAACATAACGTTTTCATCTTTTACATTAGAGTTCACTTTTGGTGTCTTACTCTCTGTGGGTTTGGATAAATTTATAATGACATGTATCCTCCATTATAGTAGCATTCAAAGTGGTTTCATTACCCTACAGATCCTCTGTGTTCTCCTGTTTCTCCCTCTCCTCCCTAACCCTTGGTGACCACTGATTTTTTTTTTTTTACTGTCTCCATAGTTTTGTTTTTTGCAGAATGCCATAGAGTTGACACTATATATTATATAGCCTTTTCAGACTGGTTTCTTCCATTTAGTAATATGCATTTAAGTTTCCTCTATGTCTTGATATAGCTCATTTCTTTTTAACACTGAATAACATTTCATTGTGTGGATGTTACACAGTTTATCCATTCACCTACTGAGGGGCATCTTGGTTGCTTTCAAGTTTTGTCAATTGTGACTAAAGCAGCTATAAACATCTATGTGCAGGCTTTTGTGTGGGCATAAGGTTTCAACTCCTTTGGGTAAATTATAAGGAGTGCAATTACTGGAATATATTAAAAGAGTATGTTTAATTTTGAAAGAAATTATCAGTCTTCCAAACAGGTTATATCATTTTGCATTCCCATGAGGAATGAATGAGAGTTCCTGTTGCTCTACATTTTCACCAGCATTTAAAGTTCAGGATTTTGGTCATTTTATTAGTTGTGTACTGATATCTCATTGTTGGTTTTTTTTGTTTGTTTGTTTGTTTTGAAGATTTTTATTTATTTATTCATGCAGAGATGTAGGCAGAAGGAGAAGCAGGCTCCCTGAGGGGAGCCCAGTGTGGGACTTGATCCCATATGTCTTAATGACATACGGTATGGAGCATCTTTTCATATGCTTATTTGCAATTTGTATATCTTATTTGGTGAGGCATCTCTTAAGGCCTTTGGCCCATTTTTTAAGCAGATTGTTTATTTCATATTGTTGGACTTTAAGATTTTTTTGTATATTTTAGATAACAGTCCTTTATCAAATGTGTCTTACTCCTAGTCAGTGGCCTCTCTTTTTATTCTCTTGACATTGTCTTTTGCAGAGCAGAAGGGTTTAATTTTAATGAAATCCAGATTATTAATTCTTTTTTTAAATGGACTGTGCTGTATCTCAGAAGTCATTGCCAAACACTAAGTCATCTAGGTTTTCTTCTCTGTTATCTTCTTGGAGTTTAATAGTTTTGTTTTACGTTTAGATCTGTAATCCATTTTGGTTTAATTTTTGTAAAGGTAGAAGGTCTGTGTTTAAGATTCCTTTTCTTTTTTGCATATGGATGTCGAGTTGTTCCAGCATTATTTCTTGAAAAGACTATCTTTGCTCTATTGTATTGCTTTTGCTCCTTTGTCAAAGATTCTGTCCCATTGATTCTCTATTCTGTCCCATTGATCTAATTGTCTGTTCTTTTGTGAATACCAACTGTCTTGATTACTGTAGCCTTATATTAAGTCTTGAAATTGGGTGGTGTCAGTCCTCCAATTTTATTTTTCTCCTTTAATATTGCGTTGCTATTCTGGATATTTTGCCTCTCCATATAAGCTTTAGAATCCATTGATAACCACAAAATAACTTGCTGGGATTTTGACTGGGATTGCACTGAATCTATAGATTAAGTTGGAAAAAATTAACATCTTGATAATATTGAGTCTTCCTATCAATGAACATAGAATATCTCTCCATTTATTTAGGTTTTGATTTCATTTGAGTTTTATTTTATTTTATTTTATTTTTATTTTTTTTTTTCATTTGAGTTTTATAGTTTGCCTTGTAGAAGTCTTATTATACATATTTTATTCAATTTATACTGAAGTATTTCCTTTTTTTAGGTGCTAATGTAAATGGTATTGTATTTTAGATTTCAAATTCCACTTGTTTATTGCTAATATATAGGAAAATGATTGACTTTGTATATTAATCTAGTATGTTACAACCTTGTTATAATTTCTTGCTAGTGGGGCACCTGGGTGGTTCAGTGGTTGAGCATCTGCTGTTGGCTCAGGTCATGATTCCGGGGTCCTGGGATCAAGCCTCGCATCAGACTCCCCACAAGGAGCCTGCTTCTCCCTCTGCCTATGTCTCTGCCTCTCTCTCTGTGTCTCTCATGAATAAATAAATAAAATCTTAAAAAAAGTTGCTTGCTAGTATCAAAATCTTTTTTTTGTTGTTGTTTCCTTTGTATTTTCTACATAGATCATCATGTCATCTGCAAAGAGACAGTTTTATTTCTTCCTTCCCAATCTGTATCCCTTTTGTTTCCTTTCCTTGCCTTATTGCACTAGCTAGGACTTCTAGTATGATGTTGAAAAGCAGTGGTGATGGGGGATATTCTTGTTTTGTTACTGATCATTTTACCTTTTGAAATTCATTGTCAAATTTTCATCTAGAAGAATTTTAATATGCAGCAACATTACATGACAGTCAATTTCCCCACAGCCTTACTAACAGTTTATCAACCTTTAAAATCATTTCCAATCTCATAGATGCTCTCATGGCATATCTTTGATGATTAGACAGTTTAAACATCTTTTCCATGTTTTATATTGGCCCTTTGCATTTTTTGGACTTTGTTGTATGTCTACTCAGTTCATATTACTCCATAAGAACTCTGTATATTAAGTATTCATATATTATGTGTTGTAAACAGCCACCTCTTTACTAGCCAATTTTCTGTTTGACTTCTTTTAAACTAATAATTCTCTGTGTGTGTGTTTTTTTAAAGTAAGCTCTATGCCCAGTGTGAGGCTTGAACTCACAACCCTAAGATCAAGAGTTGCATATTCCCCTGACTGAGCCAACCAGGTGCCCCTAAACTAGTAATTTTGAAGCAGAAGTCACTTTAGTCATATTTAAGCAAATACATAGAATGGGATCATTGTATATCTGTTTACTTTTATCTTCTTTGAGTTGAAAATACTGCACATTTCATTTCATTTTGAAGCAAAGTACTGTACACAAAATAGCGTGACAAACTCAGGGATTTTTTTTTTTCCTTAGGATTGCTCAGGAATAAATCACTTGCTTCATTAATGGACCCTAGGGCTCTCTAATTTACCACGTTTGACATAGTATCTTTAGAAGCTTACTCAGAGGAACTAAAATTATAACTGATTTGTATTTTAAACAGGAATATTTTCCAAATAGCATTTGTGCGGTAAGATATATACTTTTGAATTATGAATAATGCAACCTAGCATCTGTTTAGCACTTGGAGAAATGCAAAGAACTTTACAATCATCCTTTTTCCAGGCCACTTAACTCTGTAAAGTAAGGTCCAACTGCCAGCTTCATGTAACAGAGTCTTGCCCCTCAGGACTTCTTAGAGCCTAGCTCCAGGATTATGTCCTTACACTTTATGTTATATCAAAGAGATATGGTAGGTTTTACTTTTAGAACATGTTAATGTTACTTCTACTTCCTCTTAAGGTCTGAAAACATTAAACAACAACAATAACAACAGCAACAACACAACAAAACTGTTTGGAGGGCACAGTCATTATGTGGGTGGACCCAGATTCATTCAGCCCTTTTAGGGCCTTGGTGAAGCATTGGAGATTCCTTTTAATTTTAATTTTAATTTTAATTTTAATTTTAATTTTAATTTAAAGGGACATATACATTCATTAAGAATAAAAGAAGGGCAGCCAATCTGGCAAATGGTAAATAACCTTAAAAACTTTTCTCTCTTTCAGAAGAAGGAGATGATTGTATCACTTTCTTATGAGCATCTTTACACTGCCTGGCATAAAGGATACAATTAGTTGAGTTGGATTAAATTAGTGAGTTATCACCACTATCATCATCTGCATAATAGCCATTTCCCCCTATTATTAGTATTGTATTTGGATGAATTAAAGAAAAACATAAAATGAATGATTTGTTCCAAAGAAAGCAGTATCTTCTACTAGGAAAATACATTTCTTTTTATTCTGAGAGTATGGGACTGAAAAACAAAGCTGGGCCTGAATTCTGGTGCTGCTACTCTGTGGCTTTATAGCTGAGGGGACGTCTGTGTCTGGGCGTCAGTTTCCTCAATAGTAAAATAAGTGAATTTAGACCACTAAATCTTTGAGGCCCCTTCTAGCACTAAGATTATGTGATCTAAGAGGTAAAGCAATTAAGACCATCTCTTTTTGAGGAGTTGCTTAATAATAATTAAACTATTGCTTATACTATATCTAAATCTTCTAATGGATTTTTCAAGATTCTAGATACTAGTGACAAAAAATCAATAATGGGAACAAAACCTGAACCCTGGGAAAGCTATATCCAAAATTTGGAATACTGCCATTTTAGGTACTGATTATATATAGTGTGATAATGTAATATGATTCTGATTGTATTGCTCCCTTCCCAGGAGGAAAAATAAACTATTGCCTTTCTTTCTTTCTTTCTTTCTTTCTTTCTTTCTTTCTTTCTTTCTTTCTTTTCTTTCTTTCTTTCTTTCTTTCTTTCTTTCTTTCTTTCTTTCTTTCTTTCTTTCTTCTTTCTTTCTTTCTTTCTTTCTTTTTCGTTATATTTCTCATAATTACTTTGTTTAATAACTGGCAATCAGGAATTCATGGAGTAAAATAAACTTTGGTAATCTTAGTGTCCACTAGGTGGAGATACTGAGGTAACCAAGGTCTTGAACTGACCACATATATTTTTACTTGGGGTAGTTTGCACTTAGTTTTAATTAAAATTAATGAAATAGTAAAAAAGGAAAAGAAAAATGAAAGAACAAAAAAAGTGAGGGTGAATATAAATAATAGTGAAAGGGAATATAAGGGAAGGGAGAAGAAATGTGTGGGAAATATCAGAAAGGGAGACAGAACATAAAGACTCCTAACTCTGGGAAACGAACTAGGGGTGGTGGAAGGGGAGGAGGGCGGGCTGTGGGGGTGAATGGGTGACGGGCACTGAGGGGGGCACTTGACGGGATGAGCACTGGGTGTTACTCTGTATGTTGGTAAATTGAACACCAATAAAAAATAAATTTATTAAAAAAAAAAAGTGAGGGTGAGAACTGAGAGTGAAATTCAGCTATCCATGGCTCCAAGGAAGGATTCAGATACACCATAAATCATTGTGAAGCATTTCAAAGCTGTACTGCTTATTTCCTGCCATTAAAAAACTAAGTGCATTGATTTAATTTGCAAATACCCGCACCCCTTGAATGATTGCATTTAATTTACTATCTTTGAAAAATCTAATAAAAACTCATAAGAAAGTTTCATTTTTCAAGTTTTCCTGTTCCTCAAATTTAATTTCTAGATTTAGTATTTATAGACATAATTTTAATTTTTCTCTTTTGAGTATTTTTTCCTATTAAATTTTTAGTAGCTCACTCTTAAAAGCATATTGAGCAATTTATAAGTATTACTTTTACAGAAATGGGATGCATTTTAGTAAGTATATTGTGACTTTTTTTTTTAAAGAGATGGAGACATTTATTTATTTTAAAGATTTTATTTATTTATTCATGAGAGACAAAGAGAGAGAGGCAGAGACACAGGCAGAGGGAGAAGCAGGCTACATGCAGGGAGCCCAATGTGGGTGGGACTCGATCCTGGGTCTCCAGGATCACACCCCGGGCTGCAGGTGGTGCAAAACCGCTGCGCCACCAGGGCTGCCCTATTGTTACTTTTTCTAACACTATTATTCTAAGGACTTTGATGATTATAAAAGCAAGAGGCTGAGGTCAAATCCTAGGTGAAAATGCTAGAAGTGAGAATGTAAAACTAATATGTTTAGGAACATTTTAGTGAAGCAAGTAGGCGGTGAATGATACAGGTATATAAAAATAATTTAATGGTACTTATCCAGGTATGCCCAAAATGAATGATCAAGACAAAGAGTATTTTAGAAATTAAATTTTTCTTGGTTACCAAGTATACCATATACTTTAGTTTTCTTCAAGAGTGCGAGAGTGAGGGGAGGGACAGAAGAAGAGCGAGAGGGGAAATAGATTCCCACTGAGCAGAGCCCAGCGCGGGGCTTGATTCCAAGACCCCAAGATCAGGACCCTGAGATCTCAGCATGAGCAGAAAGCAAGAGTCAGACTCCCAGTTGGCTAAGCCATCCAGGCACCCCTACCAGATACTTTAGAAGCACTATTAGAGATTATTTGGAATTTGGATGAATGGATATAATTTCTTAATTTTAATAGTAGCTGAATGGGTAAGGGAAAGGAAGATAAAAAAATAATTTAGCCTGATTATAAGGACTGAAGGATGGAATTAAAAGATGATTGTAGCTCAGCCTCTCACAGGATATTATGGTAGGAAGAACATGTCCTTTAGAGTCAAGAAGACCTTGGACTCCCAGTTCAGAACCTCAAGAGCTGTGTGAGTTGGCACATTACTTAATTTCTCTGACTCTGTTTCTTTGTCTGTAAAATTAGGATCATGATATTTACCTAGTAAAGTTGTTGTGAAGATTGGAGTAATTATATGAAATACAACCACTAACTCATAGTAGGTGGTAAGGCTCATTACTGTCATCCTCACTTTATAATGATGATGATGATGATGATGGTGATAATAGTAATAATCTATAATTCTCATCTAAATTAACAATTTAGATTTTTCTCTACAGGGGAGAATCTCTGGAAAATGATTAGGCTAGTTTTACTGGAAGCCTTTTTATTTTCCTTCTAACTCTGAGGTTCAGGGACACCATGAACCCCAAATGGGTTAGGAAAGTAAAAAGAACCTTACTTTTCATTCCTTTATTTAACAGTGTTTTTTCAACCAGGCACTATTCTAGAATTGGGGCTGGAGAAATAAAGTAGACAATGAGCTTATATTCTAGAAGGGAGAGACAGGTATAGGAAATAAGTAAGATAGGGGAGCCTGGGTGGCTCAGCGGTTTAGCGCTGCCTTCAGCCCAGGGTGTGGTCCTGGAGACCTGAGATCGAGTCCCATGTCAGGCTCCCTGTATGGAATGGAGCCTGTTTCTCTCTCTGCCTGTGTCTGTGCCTCTCTCTCTCTCTCTCTCTCTGGGTGTGTCTCTCATGAATAAATAAATTAAATCTTTGAAAAAAAAATAAGATAAAGCTCATTTGCTAGTTTGCAAAATTTTCCTCTTAAGGGGATTGGTAATTCTCTTTGGGTGCAATCTTGCTGATTTTGCCATAAGGAGCCATTTGTAGGTGTAGAGAGACAATGGTAGAGTGGGATACTCCAGGGCCCTGGCAGGTTGGGCTTCTTTCCTTTCTGTGGGATGTCCAAGGTTAGGCAAAAGTACAGTCCGTAGACACCCCTCAAGGGCAGCCTTCTGTGTTTCTGTATTAGAATCTTCTAGTGGATTTCCAGACTTTATTTTGCATGTCTTCTTACCCGTTTTTCCTGCGAGTTCCAGTTGGAGCTGAACACGGCGAACAAGTGAGTACTATTTGTCTCACTTTGTCTAGGGAATCTTAGATGATCAATATTAGACTTAAAATTAAGGGAAAAAACAAAATTAAAGAGGAAAAACTATCTATTGAGTTTTCCGATCAAGTTAGTGCTTGGTATTTTAAGGATCCTACCGTCTTATACGCTGAATTGTGAAGCCACCCTTCTGGTAAGAAAGTGTCAGACCTTTGGGGCACCTGGGTGGCTCAGTCAGTTACGAATCTGCCTTCTGCTTAGGTCATGATCCCAGGATCCTGGAATCAAGCTCCTGCTCAGTGAAGAGCCTGTTTCTCCCTCTTCCCGCCCTTACTCTCTCTCTGATACATTTTATTTTTCTATTTGAGAGAGAGAGAGTGTGCACAAGTAGGCAGAGCAGCAGGCAGAGGGAGAGGGAGAAGCAGACTTCCAGCTGAGCAGGGAGCCCAATGCAGGGCTCGATTCCAGGACCCTGGGATCATGACCTGAGCTGAAGGCAGAAGCTTAACTGACTGAGCTATCCAGGTGCCCCATAAATAAAATCTTTAAAAAAAAAAAAAAAAAGAAAAAGAAAGAAAATCTCAGACTTTTGACCCTGGTTAGAATTACGTATTATTAATACTGCCAATTGCCTCAAGTTCCCTAATTTTTGTTATCAAATCCAATTCTGTTGTCTAGAGTGGTATAATTTATGCTTTTTGCCCTCATTTCATGATGTCTTTGTGTTCCTGTTGTTATCTCTTATATGAAGAGATCCCCCAATAAATTACTAAAATAATGTAAGCCAGAGTTCCTATTGTTTTCTTTTTATATTTCTTCAAAAATAACTATTTTAAGGAATTAAAGCTTTTCAAAGAAGGAAGGATTTTCTTTCTAGATGTTCAACAGCAAAGGTAACATTTGCTAAAGTTTCATTTCATGTATGCAGATTGTTCAACTGGCAGGTTGGCAATTTGACATTTTAAGGTAATTTACCCCATAATTAAAATATTTCCCATGGAATATTGTAACTTGTTTGAAGCAATAGTGGGAGCATGAGTGGTGAATCCCATTTCATTTTGTTTCTTATAATGAGCTGAGGAAGTTCTTTAATTCATTTTCTAGAAATGCAGGTTGTGCTGTTAACATTCGGGTGCCTGCTTTCTATCAACATGGATATGCTTTTACTAAGGACAACATACGAGGGGGTTGGGTTTTTTGGGTATCACTTTCAAATGATGGATTTTAATGAGTGCCACCCAGATTACTCTTTGACTAATATGTTGATTTAATTATTTTAAGCATGCAAATAAAATATAATTGTTTCAAAGATCTTGGGTAACATCCCACATAAGAAGAGATTCTGGGCTATTAAACAGTTGTTAATTTTGACTGTGTTTATTTAAATCAAGTGGAAGCAGGGCTCTAGGGAACTTTATGTGTGGTCATCAAAGCTCATAATCTCCTATAATTTAAGAAAGCTCAGGGAAGGTAAAATTGGTCATGACTCCTGTGGTTACAAGAACATCCAGAGAATATGTGACTAATGTTTCTTCTTTTGATAAAATTTTGGGTGTTTTTGTGAAATACATGCAAAAATTCAATCAGTAAAATTCAAAATGAAAAGAAAATTTTAAACGTGAATTTA
Organism: Vulpes vulpes; assembly: GCF_048418805.1. NCBI lineage: Eukaryota > Metazoa > Chordata > Mammalia > Carnivora > Canidae > Vulpes > Vulpes vulpes. The sequence continues at coordinate 55,186,990 of NC_132794.1, forward strand.
TTCTACATGCTGTAAAGACCTCCACCCAGTAAAGAGGTAAAAGTACTCCTTTTTTTTTTAAAGTACTCCTTTTTATTGTTATAATTTAAGTTGTATTTATGTTTATTTTCATGACAAAATATTCTAATTGTCAGATTTTATAATTATTTTAATTCTTCAAATTGGTGATAAATTTCATGAAAAAGCAAAAAAAAATTGTCAGAAAAAATTTAAAAATGTATGTTTCCTTTAGGAATAATTCACAGAAGCTTGTTTTAATGCAGGATGCTTTAATATTTAGAAGTTTTATTTCATTGATTTGCTTCAATGTTTTTGAATAAAAGTTGAACTATGATACACGGTTACTTGTTGACAATAGTGTTAAATATCATATAATTAGATCGATTGTTAGTGTAGCACTTAATGCTTTTTTCTCAAGTTTTTATTGTGGGGAAATTTCAAATGTATAGAAAAAGTGCAAGAATAGGCAATGAATATGCATATGTGTTTTACCTATATCTTTGTAAACATTTTGCTGTATTTGCTCTTTTTCTCTGCTTTTTTCCTGAACCATTGAGAATTAATTACAGATTTCACCCTTAATACTTCAACATTTGTCTCCTAAGAACAAAGCATTGTTCAGCCATAACCGAATAAATTATCACATTGATACAATGTAATTATCTAATATGCAGTCCATATTAAAATTTCCCAGTTGTCCCAATAATAATGTCCTTTACAACTCTTCTTTTGTTTCTTTTAAATTTTTTACTGACCCAATCATTACATTTAATTGTCATATTTTCCTTAGTTTCTTTTATTCTAGAACTATCCTCCAGCTTTTTTGTCTTTCATGACATAAACATAAACATTTTTGAAGAGTCTAGACTGTTTTTTTTTTTTTTTTTTTTTTGGTCAAATTTCCTCAATTTGGATTTGTCAAGAAAGTTGTCTTATTGGATTGAGATGAACATTTTTCCCCTCAGTAATACTACATAGGTGATGTCCTTCTCAGCGAATCATGTCATATGATTTCTGTCTTCCATTATACTTAATTTTTAATACATAGGTACTGATAGAGCTCTGCTGTCTATCCAAAAGAATGCTTTAGTTTAGGTATGTAATATAAATTCCCTTTTTATAAAGGTGAGTTTTTTGTTAATAATCGTTTAAACATAGCTTAAAAAGTCCTTTAGGAGTGAAAAAATATAACATATCTAGTTGTCTTTTATGTTTTAATAAACACAATACTCAATGCATATTTGTTGAATGAATGAACATACTGACGACTTAAAAATTAAAAATCCTCAGCTTTGTCAAGGAATTAAACCCTCTATTCCACTGCCATTTAACTATTTTGTTTTCCTTCATTGTTTTGTTTAGGAAACAAAATGTACTAAGCTTAGAATAAACGGTTTGAAATACCAAACATAAAAATAACCCAAGCAAATGTAATTTTAAACTGTCACGGTGTATATAGGGTCACATTATTTCACTTGCAGTCACTCCGGGTTTGTATATATCACATTTCAGTGTAATGACATGGGCTGGCTCCAAAGAAAATACTAGGCAACATGAATTTGGTTTGACTAACAAATATTTACATGTCTCTGTATCTCTAATTATTGTAGTCCTTTAAAGGGTTTATGTTACACAGGCTTAATTCTTTAAAGCTTTCTGTTAGATTAAAAGAGGTTGATCTGTAGTATCAGTAGTATATCTAACTGTAAAAATGATACTGCAGGCTGTCTAGATAAATGTTGGAGTTAAGCCAGAGCTTCTGCAGAGAACAGGTGGACTTAAGAGTGGCCTGACACAAGCAGACAACTGTCTGTCATGTGCATGCATTTTATGTGTATTAACTTTTTTTAATTTAAAAAAAAACATTATTTTACTTAAATTCAATTAATATATAGTGTATCATTAGTTTCAAATGTAGATTTCATTATTCATCATTTGCATATAGCACCCAGTGCTCATTATATCATGACATGCCCTCCTTAATGCCCATCACCCAGTTACCCCATCCCCCCACCCACCTCCCCTGCAGTAACCCTCTGTTTGTTTGTTTCTTTTTTCTTTCTTTTTTAAAATTTATTTATTCATGACAGACAGACACAGAGAGAGAGAGAGGGAGAGAGGCAGAGACACAGGCAGAGGGAGAAGCAGGCTCCATGCAGGGAGCCTGATGTGGGACTGGGCTGAAGGCAGGTGCTAAACTGCTGAGCCACCCAGGGATCCCCAGTTTGTTTCTTATAGTTAAGAGTCTCTCGTGGTTTGTCTCCTTCTCTGATTTCATCTTATTTTATTTTTCCTCCCTCCCCTATGATCCTCTGATCCTCTGTTTTGTTTCTTAAATTCCACATATGAGTGAAACCATATGATAATTGCCTTTCTCTGATGGACTTACTTTGCTTGCATAATACCTTCCGGTTCCATCCACTGGAACTGGATGTAAATGGTAAAATTTCATACTTTTTGATGCCTGAGTAATATTCCATTATATATACTTTATACACACACACACACACACACCACATCTTCTTTATCCATTCATCTGTCAATGGACGTCTGGGGTTTTTCCATAGTTTGGCTATTGTGGACATTTCTGCTATAAACATTGGAATGCAGATGCCTCTTCAGATCATAACATTTCTGTACTTTGGGTAAATACCTAGTAGAGCAATTTCTGGGTCGTAGCTCTCTCTTTAACTTCCTGAGGAATCTCTATATTGTTTTCTAGAGTGTCTGTACCAGCTTTCATTCCCACCAACAGTGTAAGAGGGTGTTCCCCTTTCTCTGCATCCTCACCAACATTTGTTGTTTCCTGATTTGTTAATTTTAGTCATTCTGACTGGTACAAGATGGTATCTCATTGTGGTTTTGATTTGTATTTTCCTGATGCCAGTTGATGTTGAGCATTTTTTCATGTGTTTGTTGGCCATTTGTATGTCTTTGGAGAAATGTCTGTTCAAGTCTTTTGCCCATTTCTTGACTGGATCATTTGTTCTTTAGGTGTTGACTTTGGTAAGTTATTTATAAATTTTGGATATTAACCCTTTATCTGATAAGTTGTTTGCAAATATCTTCTCCCATTCTGTAGGTTGTTTTTTGGTTTTGTTGACTCTTTCCTTTGCTGTGCAAAATCTTCTTATCTTGATGAAGTCCCAGTAGTTCATTTTTGCTTTTGTTTCCCTTGCCTTCATAGATGTGTCTAGCAAGAAGTTGCTGTGGCTGAGGTTGAAGAGGTTGCTGCCTGTATTCTCTTAGATTTTAACAGATTCCTGTTTCACATTTAGGTCTTTTATCCCTTTTGAGTTTATCTTTGTGTATGGTGTTAAGAAAACGGTCCCATTTCATTCTTCTACATGTGGCTGTCCAATTTTCCCAACACTGCTTGTTGAAGAAATTGTCTTTATTCCATTGGATATTTTTTCTTGCTTTGTTGAAGGTTATTAGTTGACCATAAAGTTTTGAAGGTATATTTCTGGGTTCTGTTTTTTTTTTTCTTTCCAAGTGGGTAGTGTTGATAGAAGTCAGGATGGTAATTTTATCTTTTAGATTTTTTCTAGTCATTTAGTTGGTACATTACAGGAAAGAAAAGATAAACAGCACTATCCTTGGCTTGTAAGATTAGTAGTTGGGTAGATGGGTAGTTGTATTGTTGGCTACAGAACCATTCACATGTGTTTTCCCATTTAGTACCATCCATCTCAATGGCATACTTTTGCTTTTGTGAGATGACCAGCTACAACTGTGGGTTAAATCTGTAAAACCATTTAATGGATTCCTCTCCTGACAAAAGCTCCCTTGTCAATGTGACCACAATATAACCTCTAACTTTATATAGAGCTTCTCACTTTGTACAGCAAAGATATTTCCCTTGAGGTCTTCAACCACAGAGGCAGACTATTGCTTTTTTAAATCTCTGGATTCCCAGTGTGGGCTGGTGCCTTAAGAAAAAAAATATGCTCTCATTTGCAACATGATAATTTGCTGGGGATAATGTAAATAATTACTCAGGCTTTTATTTAGGATTAACACTTGAGGTTATATTAATTTGACAATTAGGCTTAATCCAGAAGATTAATTCATTTATCTGCATTTATTTAAGAGTTATTATATTTAGGAAGGATTGATCCACCATTTCTCTTTCCACTCCTATAGTTAATGTCCAATTTGAGTAGTTGGAGTCTGTGTCATACTGTTGTTAAAAATGTAACTATAATCTCTAGTTTCAAGTGTTTGCACTAGGTACTGGATTCCTCTTACTTGCTAATAGGCTTTGTCTGTCATATACATATGTGAAAACATGTCCCATAAATCCAAGCCTGCACATTAGTAGAGATGTCACAGTAATAGGATTTGCAAACACCGTACCTCTTAGACTCCAATATGAACTTTCTGAATTTTATCCCCTGCCTCTTACATTTTCAGGTGAAGGAGTTATTACATAGGGAGTTGTTCAAGGAGCAAAAGAGGTGATGAAACTGACACACTCCTATAATACATAATTTGTTACCCAAAATAGTGGTGTTTCTTTTTTTTTTTTTAAAGATTTTATTTATTTATTCATAGGGACACAGCTAGAGAGAGAGGCAGAGACACAGGCAGAGGGAGAAGCAGAAACACAGGCAGAGGGAAAAGCAGGCACCATGCAGAGAGCCCGACATGGGACTCGATCCCAGGTCTCCAGGATCACACCCTGGGCTGCAGGCGGCGCTAAACCACTGCGCCACCAGGGCTGCCCAATAGTGGTGTTTCTAAAGATACAAATCTCCCTTGATAAATGTGAAAACATCTTTTTTTTTTTTTTTTTTTTACCTCTAATTGTATTTTTTGTACTTGTATAAATCATGCTATCTTGTTTTTGTTTTTGTTTTCTGCTTCCTAATTTTCTTTCCATTGGAGAAAGGAAGCTGTTGTAAAGTAGCAAAGTGAGAGTTTTTCCTTGTTGGCCAGGAATTTAAGATCAATGAAATATTTTCTATATATTTCTAAATATTTCTATATATATATATATAACACTATAACTGAAGTGTTATAGTTAAAATTTCTAAGTATTGACTGAAAGTAATAGCAGTAGGAATACAAACAGCTTTCAAATGGGAGTTTTAGTTTTGAGGACTGCCTATGAGCTGTAGGTTCCTAGAGTCATGAACAGAAGTGGAAAATACAGCATACCATCTTAAATGGGTGTAAAGATAATTTTAATAACTCCAGGTTTTTCCTGATTTCATTAGGAATGATTATAGATTCTCACAACTCAATCAAGTGGGCAATTATAACTACCATTTTTGTAGATGAGGAAATGTATATGCTTTAACCACTGTGTTATACTGATGAGTTCTATAATAGAGCAGAGCGTTAGAGTATGTAACTCAATTCTAGGAGGCCATGAAAATTTCCCAGAGGAATTGCTGCTTGAATTTAATCTCAGTGAAAAGAGCAATTAGCAATAGTTAGGAAGATGAGAAGACCATAGAATTCCAGTCTCATTTCTTCACTTGCTTTATCATTAGAATGCACAATAGTGCCTTGCCCATAGTCAGCATTCAATAAATATCAATAAATATCTGTTGAATGAATGCAGGTGGATTAACATTTGCAAAGACATAGATGCATAGAGAGTATATTCAGAAAACTGAAATTAGTTTTCTTAGGCAGGAGCATGGACTGTCTGATAAAAGTAGCAGGAGCTTATGGTAGAAGAAATAAGCAGAGGTCAGACCATGAATTTATTGTTATGAAAATACAGCAGGGTATTTTAGTAGCACATATATAATAAAAGTTGATGAACTATGAAGGAGATGATTTGGAGCCTGTGAAAGGATAAAGTGCGATTGTGTAAATCGTTCCAGAAAAAAAGATATATATATATAGAAGCAGGTGGAGTGGCAGAGGGAAAGGGAGAAGGAGAAGCAGGTTCCCCATTGAGCAGGGAGGTAGATGTAGGGGCTTGATCCCAGGACCCCAAGTTCATGACCTGAGCCCAAGGCAGATGCTTAATCAACTGAGCCAACCAGGTGCCTCCCAGATATATATTTTAAACTTGATGGAACAAATGTTTAAAACTGAATGTTGGGCCGCCCCGGGGGGGGGGGGGGGGGGGGCTCAGTGGTTTAGCGCCACCTTTGGCCCAGGGTGTGATCCCTGCATGGAGCCTGCTTCTCCCTCGGCCTGTGTCTCTGCCTTTCTCTCTCCCTCTGTGTCTCTCATGAATAAATAAATAAAATCTTTAAAAACAACAACAACAACAACAAAATGGTTTGAATATTTGAATATTCTTGGGTTTCTGTGATGATAAAATATTTCAAATGCAAATGTAGATATCAAAAGTCTTGCCTCCAAGATAAAAGACACATTCAAAGGATGTGTCCTGGAATGCAAAGGTGGGTTTATCAGTTAGCTTTTCCCATGTAATAAACCCTACCCAAACTTAGTGACTTAAAACAACAACCATTGGGCTGGATTCAGCTTGACAGTGCTTGGCTAGGCTCATTCACACATCTGTTCTTAGCTGCTGGATAGCTAGGCAGTGCTGCTTCTGGGTTGGCTGGTCGTCAGCTGCGATGATGAGGGCAACTGGGCCACATGTCTCTCATCATCCACCAGGCTAGCCCAGGCTTGTTAAAATGGAAATCTCAGGCTTCCAAGGACAGCAAGAGGACAAGCTCCAAGTATGAATGCTTTTCAAAGCTGTTTATGTCACACTTGCCACATACCTCATTGGTCAAAATAAGTTACATCCTATATTCAAAAAGTAGAGAAATAGATTCTACTTATGGAGGAGCTGCAAAGTCACATTGCAAGGGTTTGGAAATAGGGAGGGAAAGGATTTGTGGCCATTTTGTAGTCTACAATAATGGACTATAGCTGGGTTTCAGGAATGGACAGAAATTTGAATGTTATTAGATTTGCCTCTGTCACTGCCTTGGTTTCTTTTGCCTGTCATTCTTCTCTATTTTCAGACCAGCTTCCTCTATTTCTCTGGTCCCTATGGTTAAAAAAAGAAAAGAAAAGAAAAGAAAAGAAAAGAAAAGAAAAGAAAAGGCTGCTGACAGCCTCTAAGATCATATTGAACAGATCCAGATATCTCTGAACTGACTTTCCCTTTCTCCATTGGGAAGATTCCCTTGGAGAAGGGAATTTAGAATCTGAGTGGGAATCTGGTGAGTTTTCCTTCAGGAAACTGGATCTATGAACTGTGGTGGAGTGGGTGGAGTGAGTGTTTGTATAGATAGATGGAAGATGGGGATTCAAGAGTTATATTGCTATAACCTTGTGATAGTTGGGTTGGGGGAGTAAGGAGAAGGGGATGGTGCCCTCAGAAAACAGTAGATACTGGAAGTGGGTGGCTAGACATACATCTCATAGGGGTCCACCACACTGAGTTTTATAATGTAGAAAACCCAGGGGACTGAGAACACTGGCTGAGACCTTGGAGGAAGAATGTAAGAACTGTTTTTACTTATAACAGTTCTGACGCCAAATGTATGGGTTTTTCCTAACACTAACAGTTCTCCAACTCTCCAGACACCAAGCAGTTGTTATTTAGTTCAATCCAATTCAATTCAATTCAATTCAGTCCAATCCAATCCAATCCAATCCAATCCACTTGGAGTTTTCATTAGGTTCCGTAAGTTCCATAAGGACTTCCATAAAGACTCAGTTAAAATAAGACTGCCCCCTCATTGCAAATGCCAGTTGCAAGTCCCAATTGTACCTGTACTTCTGACCAACCAGTTATATATATATATTTTAAAGATTTTATTTATTCATGAGAGAGAGAGAGAGAGAGAGAGGCAGAGACACAGTCAGGTGGAGAAGTAGGCTCCATGCAGGGAGCCCGACGTGGGACTCGATCCCGGGACTCCAGGATCATGCTCTGCGCCAAAGGCAGGTGCTAAACCGCTGAGCCACCCAGGGATCCCCATCAACCAGTTATAAATTCAGGAGTTCCACCAACCCCTCTTCAGTTTCAATAATTTGCTAGAATGACTCTCAGAGCTCAGGAAAGTTTTTAACTTATTATTACTGGTTTATTATAAGTCATACAACTCAGAAACAGTCAAATGGAAGAGAAGCAAAGAAGAAATATGGGATGAAGGAGTTGCACAGAGCTTCAATGCCTTTTGTGGGTGTGAACCCTGCCAGCACCTTGATGTGTTTACCAACCCAGAGCTCTCTAAACCCAGTCATTTAGGGTTTTTTATGGATATTTCATTACATAGGCATGATTGATTAAGTCATTGGTGATTAACTCAATCTCTAGGCTCTCTTCTCCCAAAGGGGGTGGGTGGGCTGAAAATTCCAATCCCCTAATCCATGCCTAGGTCATTTTTGGGACCAGCCCCCATCTTGAAGCCATCTGGGAGCCCTCAGTCACCCATCATTCATCTCATTGGTATACAAGAAACAGTCAAGAGACTCCAAGAGATTTAGGAGCTGTGTGCCAGGAAAAGGACAAAAATAAATGTTTATTTTTATTATATCACAAAGGGTAAATTGGGGTAAATTGCTGAATAAGAAAAGAAAAGAGTTATGATTCAGTCATAGAGTGTCTACAAAGGGTGGCTAGGATAAAAAAGCAGATCCACTAATGAGATAGGTGCAATCATGAGATTAAGCCCCACATTGGGCTCTGTGCTCAGTGCAGAATCTGCTGGAGATTCTGTCTCTCTCCTTGCCTCTTCCCCAGCTTCCTCTGTCTCTCTCAAATAAAAAGATAAATCTTTTTTAAAAAAGAAGGCTTTTTCTGGCAAAGACAGATTAAGGAGGAGGTGTGCAGAATCTATAAGAGGTTAGATGGGGCTGTCACATGTTCCTGTAAATGGAAGATATGGCTGCAGTGGCCTGACTGAGGGGTTAGATTTTTAGCCTCACTAGAAAGGGCTGGAGAATCCCAATGTGGTTTCAAGTTGAAAGTATTAGGAATCAGATTTTCTGTGCAGATATAGACATTTGTTAATATTTAATGAAAGTAAGAAATCTGGATTCATAAATAAGCAATGACCTATAAGTTACCAATCTGTAGCTTGCTATCTAAGATTTCTGCTACTATTAATTAATTACTCTAAATCAAAGTTTCTTAAACTTTTTAACCATGACTCACAGCAAAACATGTTTTACATTGCAATGTAATGTATAATATACATGGTCAAACACACTCTGAGAAGTCTCACCAAACCATATGTACCCTTTCTTTTTTTTTTTTTTTTTAAGACTTATTCATTTATTTGAGAGAGAGAGAGAGAGAGAGCGAGCACAGTGGGGAGGGGCAGAGCGAGAGGGAGAGAGGGTCTCAAGCAGACTCTGCACTGAGCACAGAGCCTGACATGGGGATTGATTTCACAACCTAGAGATGATGACCTGAACCAAAACCAATCAGATGCTCAACCAACTGTGCCACTTAGGTACCCCTATACATACCCTTTCTAATTGCAATAATTTCCATTCCATTCTATTTAAAAGTTTTATTTTGAATGATTAAAATGATACATGATCAACTAATAGGTTGTTACCAATTGTCTGAAAGCATTGCTCTAAGATGTTTACTAAAATTATGATGAGCATAAGATCAGTATGAAGAAGAGGTATAGAAGCAAAGTAGAGAAATAAAGCAGTTCTGTCTCAAGGTCACAGTCCAAGATGGGGAAACACTAATCTCTTTAATAATGGCAGAGGGAGTTCCCAGTAACATACTGAGAAATCTTCTGTTTGAGAATGTCTTAAGTGGTTTTATCATTCAGTTTCTTCTATGCATAGTGTCATTTATTTGGTAACAAATTATTTTATTTGGGAGAATTTTCTAGGTCCTTTATTTCTTCCTTTTCATGTTGTTGACATTGTAGATATTTTGATAATCACTGGCCATTTTCCATGAAATAAATTAGAAAAAATGGAAAGAAGTGAAATCATTCTCTTTTATATTATTATCAAAGGTGGAAGTTGGAAATTATTGAATATAATGAGTTTTCTGGACTTTTTTTCCTGTATCTTAGCACATGGAAGTGTAGGGAAGAATAGACTCTAGATGAAATAAAAGAGAGGAAGTGGTAGTTCACTCTCCAGGTGTGCCAGTGTCATATAACAGCTGAGTAGTGAACAATTCCAGGGTTTTAATTTTGTACATATTCACTTATTAGGGGCATATTTTTGTTTGTTCGTTTCATCATTATTATTATTTTTCAAGAGGGAGAGGGTGGAGGGGCAGGGAGAGAGGGAAAGGGAGAATCTTAGCAGGCTCTACATCCAGCACAGAGCCTGAGGTGGGGCTGGATCTCACAACCCTGAGATCATAACCTGAGCTGAAATAGAGTCAGACACTTAGCCAACTGAGCTACCCAGGTGCCCTGGACATATTTTTGTTTCTAAATATGGTAGATTGGTAGCAGAATGAGAAGTTGACATGTATATTCACTTGTTCATGTGTTCATTCAATATTCATTTATCAACAAATAGGTTAGGTATTAGAGATACAGAAGTAAACAGACACATGCTCCCTCACCTCATGGAGCTTAGACAAATGGGGGAGACCAATAGTAAACAAACATAAAAAAAAAAGTGAACAAACATACACCAATGTCTTCACACAAATGGTGAAAAGTACTATGATGGGAATAGACTATGAGGAAGAACAACAGGAAGGACCCAGTTTACGTGGGGAGTGAGTTTTAGGGAAGGCCTTGTGAAATTGAGATGTGGAAGTGGAGTAGATGGCAGGCAAAAATGACCTGTTTTTTAAAAGTGTATGTCATATTTGTGTTTTTTTTCAAGATTTTATTTATTTATTCATGGGAGACACAGAGAGAGTGAGAGGCAGAGACACAGGCAGAGGGAGAAGCAGGCTCCCTGTGGGGAACCAGATACAGGACTCGATCCCGGGGTTAACAACCTGAGGCAAGGGCGGATGCTCAACCACTGAGCCACTCAGGCACCCCTATATGTCCTATTTGACATAAAGCACAGAATATTCTACCTTGCTTTGAAGATCTAAAATTTTAGCTGTAGAAATAAAGGATACACACATCCTCCCAAAAGAACTGGAAGGAAGGACTCATGGGGTGAAGATGGGAAGTGAGCAGAGCTGCCTTCCAAGGCACAGGTCTCAGGATTGTGGCTGATGTTGCAGGTTGCTCTTTGGTCCAATGGCAGAGAGACTGTTATCCACTCTGCAAAGCTGCTAGGGCCCATCCTTACTGGTGTCTCTTAGAAACCTTCTTTGTATTGTTCTCCTCTTCTCTCCTACCACTCCCCTCTGACAACATTAGTGTCTCTTGTTCCATGTGTTGGCAGGATGTAAAGTGGATGTATTTTGTAACAAATTACCTTACTAATTGGGAACATCTCCTGGTCTAGGTTAGCTCTTCTTCCATTAGGAATTGTTTGCCCTTCCTCTGAAACCTTCTGCCAAGAGTTTGCTAAACCTTTGGCATTTCTGTGTTTACATTCAGGAGAGTGTTTATGCAATATCATTTCCAATACTGTTTCTGTTTTCATCTTAGTCTTTTGTTGAACACAGTATTTATAACATTTGTAATTTAGGGGAGCGTCAGGAATGACTACATGTAGGTACCAAACAAGGAATGAGAATCTGGAGAAGAAGATTGCAATCAGACAGTTATTTTCCAAAGGACAAGTTTTTTTCAGTCAGTTTTTCTACCTTTTGGATTAGTCAGTCCTTGGGATTATTGATTTGTAATAACACTAGCCATTCATGAAACCAGATACTGGATGGATTTTGGCCCTTCTTTTGGTTCTCCTGCAGTACATGGTATAGAGCTCTGAATATATGTTCAAAGATGCTGTATGAAAGATCACATCAATCTGTTCCTAGCCGCCCTTACATAGGGTATAAAGTTCAGTGCAGAGAGGTGGCCTGGTAGATCGCGTGGTGAGTGAGGGTAAGCTGTCCTTGTGGCCCCAAGCCAGCAAGTGCCTGAAGGGGCCTCATAGAGATGATGGCTGGGAACTAGGTGTGTGCCTGAGGATCCACATTTTGGGATATAGGGCAAAATGGAAATTCCTTACTGTTTCATGAAGTTCTCTCTTTATTTCCTTCTCCTACCCTACAAAAGGCAGACTCTTTTCTTCCCTTGGAAATATTTTGTGAAGTCACAGCAGTCTCTAGGCCTCCTAATTTTCATCTTCATCTTTTGTCAAACAAAATAGTTATAATATTTACAGTCTTGGGGAAGGTGAGGAAATATGTGGTTTCCCCAACAGTTGAAGTGAAGAGGTTCCTGTGTCTGAATCCCAACTCTCAGGGACTCTCTCCCATGTGCATAGTTATTCTAGTCACCTGCCGACTGGAGCAAAATTCTGCTCTTCAACATAGGAGACAATTTTCTGGTTGAATAACCTCAGTGATCTCCATTGCTTCACAAATTAGCCCTTTTCATTCTTGGACCACTTTAGTCATGGGAAAGATTTTTCTTTATTTGATGTATAGTTGACATACAGTGTCACCTTAGTTTCAGGTGTACAACATAGTGATCAACAACTCTATATGTTATGCTGTGTTCACCACAAGTGTAGCTACTGTCTGTCACCATACAACACTATTACAATATCATTGACTATGTTCCCTTTGATGTCCCTTTTATTCCCATGACTTATTCATTCCATAGCTGGAAGCCTGTATCTCCCACTCCACTTCACTCACTTTTCCCTTCCTCTCTCTCCCCTCCCCTCTGCCTACCACCAATTTATTCTCTGCATTTACGGGTCTGTTTCTCCTTTTGCTCTTAGAGTCTTTCAAAGTTTGAAGGAAGTTCTCCTGGTTCCTCTTACTCTTTCTTTGGGTCACATATCCACCATTTTTTTCTGGCTATTCCTTCTGGAATATGGTTACTGGACCTCATTGCTATTTTTACTTTCCCTTCTTAGTACATACTATTGTTTTTCATTGCCCCCCTTAACATGATTATTCCACCTGATTCATATTATGTCTCAGTTTTTTCTTTTATTTGTTCCAAGGGTCTATTTATTTTGAAAGAAATCTTAAGAATTATATGACCAAGAGTATATATTAAATAAGGTTAACAAATTAGATACAGGAAACGTAGGGCAAAAGAAAGAAATGAAAACACACCTGTTGATGACTGCTAATTACTTAATGTAATTGTAAAAGCTGTTAGTTACTTAATGTAATTGGGTTTTTTTCAATAGTTTGAGATTACTGGAAGCCAAATTAACGAGGAAACATAGTAAGTTATATAGATCTTGTGACCAGAATAGAGAAATCATTTCAGTTCTTTAGAAGAGGCTATGTTTTCCCTGGGGGTTTTCTAAAATGTGTTTCTTACATGGATTCTTTATAGCACACAAAACATAATGAAAATGACCTCTGCGGCAGTCTGAAAAATGCAACAGTCATGTTCACATGACTTTTTTTTTTTTTAAGATTTTATTTATTCATGAGAAACACAGAGAGACAGAGAGGCAGAGACACAGGCAGAGGGAGAAGCAGGCTCCATGCAGGGAGCCTGACGTGAGACTCGATCCTGGGTCCAGGATCATGCCCTGGGCTGAAGGTGGCGCTAAACAGCCGAGCCCCCCGGGCTGCCCCACATGACTATTTCTTATACTGATCTTCAGTAGATGCTCTTGGCATAACATTCTCTTTCTTAGCACTCTCCACCATTTTCTGACCCTAAATATTCTTCCCACTTCATGTCATAGTCTTTGTGAATTGAATATTGTACACATAGAACCCTTTCTCCAAGGCAAATGTGTACCCCAAGTTATGGATTTGGTTGCTTTTGATGATAATCCGTAGCACTTATTTTTTCATCTTTGATTTGGGTCCATTTCTGTATAGTTGGAGTCATACTAGGAAAACTAACAATTGTTAATTTTAACAATTATGATTATGTTGGGGGGGGGGATGTAAATCATACTTAATGCCTCAGCTTCTTCTTTGCTTTCTTCCAGAGAGTTTAGATTGGTTTACAGTCATAGTTACTGCAGTTAGGACCTTGAAAGTGGGACAGGATTGTGCTGCTGTATAAAGAACCCTCCCCTGGGGAATGGGAGTGTCCCTTTGACCACGGGAAGGGACGTCCGGTTCCAGGAAACACTTGCCAAACCCCAGAGATTGCAGGCCTACTGCCCATCCATTATTATCATCATTATTTAACGTCTTTCAAAGGTCAGAGCCAAAATAAATGGTCTGTCAGCCAAGTGAGCGACACCAGCCTTTACCACAGGCATTGGAGGCCCTTTTGGTATTTAGTAGCAATGACTTGGGTCATATTCTTGTCTGATTCCATCATTGTGGCTGGGCTTCTGCTTTCTGCTGTCTTGCCACAATTAAAAAAAAAAAAATTGGCAATTCTCTCACCAGCACCCTCTCCCTCCCTCCCCCCAGTAGTTACTTGGTATGTGTTCGCTGCTTTCTTTCTTTCCTCTTTTATAATTTAAACAATGAAACCGGTTGAATTAATTGTGAGTGATAAAAGTACTCAGGGAGGTTTTATGGGGCTCCTGAATTTTGGGTTCTGGTCCACCTCTGAAATTCTGTTCCCCTTTGGGATAAAGAATAGTATTGTGGTCAAAAGCATAGAGCTAAAAGTCTGAGTTCAAGTCTGTCACTTACTAGCTGAATAATACTAGAGCATTTACTTCTCTATGCTTCAGCTTCTTCCGTATAAAATGGATTTAATAATAAAAACCCCCCTCATGGATTTGAACTTTGATAGTGCATGAAAAGTGCTTGAAACAGTGTCTGTCTCAGTGTGCAGAAGTTATTATTATTAGGCTGTTATTATTAGGCTGCAGAAATCATACCAAGATGTCAGTTTTATATTGAGAACACTCCAGGTTGAGGTTGTTTGGGAAGGAGGTGCTTAGGATTGTATGTGGAGATGGATAATAGGAAAGCCCCCCCACTCCCAAGCCCCAGACCATCCAGTGAAATGGATTATTTTTTTCATCTGGGCATTAAATGGAGTGAAATTATGATAACTTAGAAGTGTCTGCATCCTAAGACTCATGGCAAACTTCATTGTTCATTCTAACAGAAAGGGTGTTCAGTTCAAGCATGCATAAATTTTGCTCCATCTGCTTACCAGGGCCCAGTGTCCGGCAGAGCCTCTGTTGCCTGAGGCAGGGGAACAAGGTAGCCTTGTGGACTTTGAACTAGACCTATCTGGCTCTGAATATTAGGTTAGCTTGTTGACCTTTTTGAGTTTCAATTTCTTTCTCTATAAAATAGCAATTATAATTCTGACATTTCAGGGATGTTTTAGAGACTAAAAAATATGGCACATGTAAAACACCCCACATTGTGTCTGGCCTTAGGAGACAGTTGCTTTGTTAGCTTCCTTCCCTTTCTTCTCATTCTTCCTTGTCTGCTAAGTTTATTAAGAAAACCTCAGTGTAGGAAATAATTTAGAGGAGTACTTTCAAATTTAACGTGGGGTATCTGGGCTTTTGTTAAGCTACAGATTCTGATTCAGCAGGTCTGGGGTGGGGCCTGAGTCTGTACTTCTCATCAGTCCCCAGGTGACACCAATGCTGTGTCTGAGGCCCTCACAGCAGCACAGTTCTGTATTTCCTCTCTTTGCATCTCATGATCACCTTTTAGCTTCATGTTAGTTTTTTAATAGTCTTGTTATACATGTGCACTTCTAGGATCATCATTTGGAGAAATAGCAAAGGCTGTATGTTATCACGCCCCCCAGAGCATTCTCCCTTGTCCAGCGTAGGCAGCAATGGTTGAGGTCTAGGAGAAACCTATCTTAGACATTTTGTCAGAATTACCATGAATCTGGGCTCCCAAACTGTTTTCCATAAAATACTGTGCTCCTGTCTATTGACAGTCTCCTTTCTGAATCTGGGTCCCTCCATGCTCCATGATGCAGATTGCAGGTCAGTTAGGTTGGGGAAGTGGTCTTTGTCTGTCTCTTTAGAGTTTGGGGGGAGCTGTCTTGAAGACTGTGCTTCTGCCCTCACTAAGCACCTCAGATATTTTTAGAGCTACACATGTGTTCCAATTACTAGCCTTCTTCAGGTTTATTAGATTATGTTCTCTCCAATGCACACAGATGGAGGAGTCTACTTTTGTTCTTTTTAATTTTTTATGATACATACTTGTGAGTGCTTGTGGCATATTCTTTGATTGGTTCTAGATTTTATTAGGTTTTTCAGATTTACTTTTGAGAACCCTCCTCACTGTTGTTTCTCTGTAGCATTGGATCTTTTTTTTTTTTTTTTTTTTAGAGATTTTATTTATTTATTTGAGAGAGAGAAAGAGATAGCAAGACAGCTTGAGCAATGGGGAGAAGAAGAAGCAGGTTCCCCTCTGATCAGAGAGCCCAAAGTGGGGTTCGACCCCAGGACCCTGAGATCATGGCCTGACCTAAAGGCAGATGCTTAATCCCACATTGGATCTTTTAAATATTTTAACTCCTTTTTTTTTTTTTTTTTTCCTTCCCTGCATTACTTACTGGAACTTCTTTTAGCCTGAACCATCATTAGGGTCAGGTGCATTTGCTGTGTGCATTTTGGGAATTGGCCCTTATTGTCCTCAGGCAACTTTTCTTGAAGTAAAAAAAGGCAAAAGTGACTAATCTCTTTGGGTTATATCCCTTTGAGTTAGAGATTGAAGAAGAATAGCCTCTTTTTTCTTTTCTTTTTCTTTTCTTTTCTTTTTTCTTTTTTCTTTTTTGGACACTCCAAAGTGTCTACAGGTTAGAGCTTGGTCATCAGCCATGTTACAACACAAAGCAAGTCTACATCAGTCTCTTTTAGGCTTACCTTGATCCTATTTCATGAAGAGTTTCTCTTACCTGGCTGGGGTCTACCTAATAGGTTTGCCAGCATGGGGAATAATTTGAAAATAGTTCCAGGTAAGAACCCAGGTATTTGGAAAGTTTAGATGGAGAAATATTACAGTGGGAGAAAAATAGGGAGAATATTTGATATAAAGAAAAGTCAGAGGAGCCATTAATATTTTCACCTTATCTAGATATATTAGAGCCATAAAGAAAACCGCACACTCAATAATAAAGGACAGAGTACAAAGGTGTATGGAAATCCAGGGCTACTTGTAGCTGAGTTGTTATTGGCCTTGGACCTGAAAGTGACCTTGGCCCAGAAGGGCCTGACCTCACTCTTCTTCCCTCACACATTTAACTTCCCATTTCCTACCAGAGCTTTGTGTTGGAAGAACCTAATGGGAAGCAGGATGCGGTGGGAGCCTCTTGATACAGTTCATGATGGGAAGCCTCCTGGGCCAGATAGCAGGATGAAGGTGGGTGGACAGAAGACCTAGAGGGGCAAATAGAAGCTGACTGGCACACTAGTTTTATACTTTCTTTTGAAGGACTTGGTCACTTGAAGATAATATCAATATTGTGAGCTCTTTGAGGGAAGACACTGGCCTTCCCACACTTATCTGTGGAACACTATTTAAAGGATTGTTGAGTAAATGAATGGGGCTGTTCACTTCCTTCCTTTCTCTTGACTTGCACTTGGGGTGGCCAACAACAGCTGGATAATGCTCTTGGCTAAGGTCTTGTGTTCTGAATAGCAAGGCTTCTTATAGTCATGGCTAACTAACTCAAAGAGATTAACACTTCCTGCTTATGTAATTATTCTACTTTTAACAATCGCATTAATAAAATTGCTAAGCAAAGATAGAATTTACTGTATTAATATCTTGAGTCTTTGTTTTATTGTTTTTATAAACATCCAGATTTACCTAGACAACATGTTCATGAATCTATAGCCCTTCTCAGTGGCTTTTTTTTTTTAAAGATTTATTTATTTATTCTAGAAAGAGGGAGACAGAGAAATAGCATGTGAGACTGGTAGGGAGGGGCAGAGGGAGAGGAAAACCAGCAGACTCCCTGCTGAGCAGGGAACCCAATGCAAGGCTCCATCCCATGACCCTGAGATCATGACCTGAACCAAAATCCAGAGTCAGACGCTTAACTCACTGAGCTACCCAGGCACCCCCTTTCTCAGCAACTATTAAATCTAGCCCTGTTATTTCTCCTTTTACCCATGCCCCACTGGCCAGCAGATAGTCAAGCTGTTTCATTTGGGAACTCATGTGACTTTTGATTCTTTCCGAGGCTGCTTCAAGAGAAGAACACACAAAGGGATAAATTAACTTCATTAACTATCGTCAGTAGCTTTAAAAGGAAGTCAATGAATAATTCTGGGTTTCTCGTAACTGTCCAGAGAGCAGGAAAATAGAAACAAGTTTATTAGCTCTAAATTTTGGAAAAGTTCCTCATGCTATCAAATTGTCATCCCTGATGATCCTCAGACATTAGTATTTTGTGGAAAGGAATAGAGCTAAATGCTACAGGTGACAAGCTTGGAGGCACCTGGGGTTCTTGAAGTATTCAGGTGTAAGGGCAGAAGAAAATACATTGATGGGAAGGAGAATGAGTCCCTTTTCACATAGAGCTCTGCTATTCTTGCCTCAGGGTTCTCAGGGCTGTGTATGTGTGTGGTGTGGGGAGATAGAAAAAATGGGGGAACCTCAGAATACTATAAACAACCAGGAAAAAGATGACTTTATCCTTTGTTAAATTAAGTTGGATCCTCAAATTCTATTTGATCTTTCTTTGAAGTTCCAATAGGTTTCTTCACATACACTTTGCTAATGTATTTTTGACAGATTATTCTTATTCTCATGAAATCTCTTGCTATTTTACATTCTTCAAATGTGAATAGAGTATTGATTATAACTCTTGGAAGACTTTTTTATAGTTCTATTTCCAGGGTCTCCAGAGACAGAATAGGCATGGCTAGCTCACCTGAATCCCTCACCTCACCCAGAATGATAGGCATTTATGCTCCCATTTATACCCCTTGCTGGTAAGGTCACTCCATTAATGTGTTTCTGAGTTTAGGTCATGACATCTCTGGCTGAGGCTATGGACCTACAAAAGAAACATGCCATTTTTTCCCCTTAATCAGGATTTGAGATTTAAAAAAAATTTGTTTCTAATTTCTTCACATGTCATTTTATTTATTTATTTTAAAGATTTTATTTATTTATTCATGAGAGACACACACACATAGAGAGAGAGATAGAGGCAGAGACACAGGCAGAGGGAGAAGCAGGCTCCATGCAGGGAGCCCGATGTGGGACTCGATCCTGGGACTCCAGGATCAGGCCCTGGGCTGAAGGCGGCGCTAAACCGTTGAGCCACCCAGGCTGCCCCACATGTCATTTTAGGTTTGATCTTTTTGCGTTTGGTATGGGGGTGAAAGGCTAAAGCCACTGGAAAAGTTGCTTGTAGGCCTGCAGTTGAAGTTTCTACTGCAAGCATGTTTTGTTTGGCAGGCAGGGACTCCTCCCCACAATAATCCCATAGCTAGAGAGGTGAGTATTTTTCTCTGTATTATGGATTACATGGGGGGTTACATAGCAGGGTGATTAAGAGTATAGGCTCTGAAGTTTAGTTAGACTAAACTGCTTCAAATGGAGGACATACTCTCCTATTTGTCTCAGGCTCTATTACAGACTATTGTTGAATTAGTTCTCCTGGGGGCATCCAGAATCTTTCACATTCTATCTTTTCCTAAACACTTTAAAAAATGTTCTGTATTCCAGAATAATTATACCTGTCTTTACTTTTGACTTGGGACTGAGTTACTTGTATAAATCAAATGATTCCTTTTTTATTATGTACAGATAATAAAATTAACAATTGTATAGTTCTTTAGAGCTTATGAGGTATTTTTATTTAACTCACTGGATTATCACAATAATCGCATAGCTAGAGAGGTGAGTATTTTTCTCTGTATTATGGATGGGGGGTTATATAGCAGGGTGATTAAGAGTATAGGCTCTGAAGTTAGACAATTTGAGATTGAATTTCTGGTTTCATAATTACTAGCTTAGCCTCAGCTAATAAACCCACTTGTTTCCTCATCTGTAAAATGAGTATATACTACCTATCTTATAGGGTCATTATAAGAAGTAAATAATTCATACAAAGTAATTAAACACTGCCTGGCATATAGTAAGTGCTCAATAAATCTTAACTGCAAAACTGTCATCCTCATTATTAGTAATAGTATACGAAGAAATGGAAACTTGGAAAAATGAAGAAATCTAAGATCACAACAACAACTAGTTGGCAGGAGCGCTGGGGCTTTAACCAAGGTTTGAAGGTGTTTGGTACTGTCTTTTTTTCCCTCCATATTTACTACTGATTTCCTCATGCACCCTGGAGAGACTGTAAAGTGAATCATCTTTTTTTCATTTTTCAGCTTCCTTATCTTCATTTTCTTTTGTTTCCTCACATTTAGAACTCTTGAGTATTGTCTGTCCAGTCATGGGAACTATCTGTCAGAATTCAGCAAGGTGTAGGGATGTTC
Organism: Vulpes vulpes; assembly: GCF_048418805.1. Lineage (NCBI taxonomy): Eukaryota > Metazoa > Chordata > Mammalia > Carnivora > Canidae > Vulpes > Vulpes vulpes. The sequence goes on from NC_132794.1 coordinate 55,207,321, forward strand.
ACATCCCTACAGGATGGACTCTCATCCCTGCAGGTGGACTCTCCTTGACACAGAGCTATTAGGAGATTCTGGGGTCCCCCCAAATTCTGTCCAGAAATAGTCTGGAAAAATCAACATCCTGTTTAAAGTAAAAGTATCCTATTGTTGCCACATGGAAGACATTTTAAAAAACAATAAATAAGCATATATTTCTCAGTGCATTAGTTCTTTCCTCTTAAAGGGGAGAATACTTAACTTCTAGTGATCTCATTTGTCATTTCACATCCCTTTGAGGTAGTGAAAAAAGGGGTTATATTATCTTCAAGGGTGTGGGGCCAGGAGAGGAGTAACGAAGTCCAGTGTGAAAAGAACATAGGCTATGGAGTCAGGCAGATGAGATTCAATTGGCTCTTCCATTTTCTGTTATGAATTCAAGTACCATTTTCCTCATCTGTGTAAGGAGGATAAGCAGAGGAGATACTGCTCATAAAAGAGACCATGCTAGGTACTTTTTTTTTTTTAAGATTTTATTTATTTATTCATGAGAGACACAGAGAGAGAAAGGTAGAGACATAGGCAGAGGGAGAAGTAGGCTCCAGGCAGGGAGCCCGATGTGGGACTCGATCCTGAGACTGTGGATCACGCCCTGAGCCAGGGGCAGGTGCTCAACCGCTGAGCCACCCAGGCGTCCCTAGGTACTTAATGTGTAAATGTGACTGTTACTGATATTGGGGACGTGAATTTTCACATTGGCTGAGGGTGACAGAGAGACTCAGGTGTCATCATTCTTAACTCGGTGCTGTGTGGACTTCTTCATATTGTTTCTCTACATTTTAAAATCTAGCTGTTTTGATCTTTTATTTGGTGCTTTATTTTTAAATATACCTATTATGGGCAGGTCACTGGCTCTGTGTATTTAGCAAGGCCGTGCACAATGCCCAATACGTCAAAGTCCCAAGTTTACCTCATGTCCCAAGTTAATGTTAGTGAATCCACATGACCAACAATGAGTATGATACAGAATCTCTCAGATGGTATTGGGGCAGCTATTCTCAGAAAGTGAAAGCAGCAGGTATTTATTATTTACAATGTTGCTCAGCATTGTGTGAGGTAGGGGACACAAAAGAGACACCAGACTTTTTCTGTCTTTTAAAAGACTAACAATTTTCCAGGGAAAACATGTGACAGAAACCTGACACAATTAAGTACAGTAATAAACACCATGTGATTCAGTCGCATTAGGTAAGTGGGCTCTTGTAGGCTGGTGAGTAAGAAGACAAGTAAACTCACACTTAAAGCATGGTTTGATAAATACAAATAGAATAATATGCAAGGATGCAGAGGAGGTGCCATGTAGTGTGGGTTCCAAGGAGAGGCCATGCTTCAGTTGATCCTGATGAGGGGGGGGTGCTGGAGAGAGAAGTATTGAGTGAGGAGGACTGAAAACCACATTTTGAAAGGCACTGAGAGATGAGAAAGTCTAAAGAATAGCATTTGTTCAGCATTCTTGATGGTCCGAACTTAGGTTTTCCAGAGTTATTGGTAGGAGAGCAGACTGGAGAAGTGAGCAAGGGATGTCATTAAAGACATTGTGTTTTTATGGATTAAAGACATTTTGAGAAGTATGAGCATCAGGTTGTTGGCAACCAAGCAGGCCAGAGATGATTATATCAGTGTTTCAGAATGATCACTCTGGGAAGATCTTCTAGTAGAAACAGGTAAGAAATAGTAAGGGCCTGAATCAAGTCTTAGGAGAGAGAAAAAATGAATGAATGAATGGTTGAATAAAAGAGTGAGTAAATGAATGACACTTACTCTAAGTGTTGTAGAAGTTCAGAGAATGGGGATGCCATAGTAGGAACAATATTTGAGGAAGACTGTATGATGGAGGAAGATTTGAGTGGTCAGCCCAGTAACTTGCCCATACTTGGTGATTGGAAGTAATACTAGGTCGCACAAATGTGTGAGATGGTCAAGTAGACAAATTTAATTGGAAAAGAATGGTAGATAATATGATTTCATATGCAAATTAGTTGCACATTTTAGAAAGCTTTGAAATGCCAGATTGAAGAGCTTAAACTTATTTCATTAATCAGTAGAAAGCCACTGAAGATTCTTAAACACATATTTTGACATATTCAGTTTGGATTAGAACTGTGTGTGTTGAGCCTCTTCATCATGGTTGGAGGAAGATGTGTCTAGAGAAATGATGCCAGTTCTGATTCTTATATTTAATTGAAATGCGACAGAGACAACATTAATTTGGACTGGAAGATGAAGTTGAGATTTTTGGTGATACTAGTCTACAGAGGGTTGGAGCAAGTAGAAAGATGGAAGAAACTGCTTGCCCAATCGAGTCTTTTCTGGAGAGTGAACACAGGGCATGCACAGCCAATATCTCATTTCATCCCACTGCAAACATTAATTCATTATGCTATGTTTTCCTAGTGAGTTCAGTGGTAGCTTAGAGTCTTTGTTAACACAATACTTCAGGCAACTTTTGTCAATTGACATTGGAATTCAAGCCTATCTGTCATACCTGGAGTAAGAAATGAATGAGAAAGAAATTATGGCTGTACTCACAGTGCAAATCAATTTTTACTCTTTCAGGTGGAACTTGCAGAAATCTGTGCCAAGAGCGAGCGTTATATTGGCACTGAAGGAGGAGGGATGGACCAGTCCATATCATTTCTTGCAGAAGAAGGAACTGTAGGTGATATTGAGCTATTTGGAAATATCAACGAGGCAAAGTTCATATGGAGAGGAAGGCCTTGAGATCTTGCACATGATTGACTCTGGGCAGCTAATTCTATTAGGTTCTATTCTAAATGGTATTGCTCAACTACTTTGTAATTCAGGGCTGCTACCAGTTCACCTATTCTGTTTCATGTTGATCACATCTCCTTAGGCTTCCAGAATCATACCTCAAATCTGTTTTTCTCTTGTGCCTAGTTTTTCTCCCTTCTATTTCTATTATTAAGACGAGATTTCTCAATGCCCTAGTTATTAAGATTACCTTTCCCGCTCTTCTCCCAAATCACTTCATCTCATGGCATTTTCATAATCTCATGTTGGTTTTAAACCCAAATGTTAACTTCTCTTACCACATACATTCATAATCCCTCTTTTATAATTTACTTTTTGGGATCATTTTTCTCTGTCAACATTTTTGGGGCTTCCGTGGTGGGGAAAAGAATGTTGACAGTAAGCCAGGGGTGAATTCCTTAGCTGGATACCACTTCCCCTTGGCTATAACTCCCTTAGGCAGAGTAGAAGTTTTGGGTGTTGTCCATAAACTGCCTATTTCCAAAATAGAAACAGACATTTCTTTAAAATCTTTTCTTAGTTTTTCATCAGATTCTTACAGGCTTGGCTATTTTCCAAGAATACCTGGATTTCTTCTTATTAAGAATATTTATTGTTGATTCCTCCAAGCTAAAGACATGAACCGTAAGGATATGTGGTTTAATGTTAAGAAAATACTCTGGGTGTTTTGGATGAGACCTGACAGGCAGACATGGTGGCAAGAGTCCTGATGTTAATGTAAGTTAGCTATAGAGTCTGAACAAAGTCCAAATCCTTTGAGCTTGCAAAGCACTTCACAATGTGGCTCCTGCTTTACCTCTCCATTCTACTCTCTCACCAACTCTCAACCCTCAAATTGAGCTCCAGCCAAATTTCAATACGTAAAGCTCAATTAATACTTCATGGTTGTGTTTTTTCTTGTTGGTCTTTTTTTCTTTGCCTCTGAACTTGTGTATGTTCTTCTCTCTTTTTTGATATCCTATTTGGGTCAAGAAATCCTTTGTCTGCCCTACTCTTGCTTATCCTTTCAGATAGTGTAGATTTCTCTTTTTTCAAAGGAGCCTGCACTAGGTGATCATGTGCTTCAATGATGTTCTATAAAGCACCCTGCACTTTGCTACCTTTGTAATTTTGTCCATTTGATTGTCTTTCCTGCTAGATTGTAAGTTCTACGAGGGCAGGCACAGTGTCTTGTTCACTGTTGTAGCTCCAATGCCTACTATAATGCCTGGAAGTCAGTAAACAATATTTGAATTGAATGAGTGCATTTTTAGGAAAAATTTTTGCTAAGGTAAATAAATAGATAAATGATTAAACATTTTCTGGATTCTAATACCTTATATCTCACCTGTCATTTTTCTTCCAATAGGCCAAATTGATAGAATTTAGCCCTCTGAGGGCAACTGATGTGAAACTCCCAAGCGGAGCAATATTTGTGATTGCCAACAGTTGTGTGGAAATGAATAAGGCAGCCACTTCTCATTTCAATATCAGGGTGATGGAGTGTCGGCTGGCTGCAAAGGTATGAACTTGGCAAACCAGTGAAACTTGGAGTAGACTTTCTCTTATCCTTTTTCCTCTTATTTTTTTCTCTGCTACTTTGTCTCTTTCCCTGAAGTTTAGGGCATCATTCTGACTATAGCAGTATTCTAAATGAAGGTCTTTGGGAAGAGAGCAATTTGATTCCAAACTCAGGAGATAAATAAACCTATAGGTGTGCCCTGCAACCTTGAGGTATTTGGAAGCTATATGAACTTCACAGTTGAGTCTCCTAGGGCAGCACAGGGCAGAAGAAGATAGTTTATATCTGTGAAACATAGGCCATGGATGAGGTAAGGGTGGAATAAGATAGCTGGAGGTGATATTGATGGGAAGTGACCATAACTGATCTTGTTTCCTCAACAAATGTGATGGTAGCCTCAACACCTGGTCCTCTCAGATGCACCATTTTTGTAGTGGGCCATCACTGGTCACTCTAAAAATATAGGCTTGATATAATGCCCCTGTGCCCAAAAGACTTTTACATGTGCGTAAAGGACACACAAACCAGAAAGGAGTCTTGGCCATTCTCTGTTCTACAGTTTAGAAGACCTTGGCTGGTGAAGCCTTAAATCTACTTAGGAAGTATTCATTGAATACCTATTATATGCCTAGAAGCATGAAGATATACAGAAGGATATAAGACATAAGAATAGAGAGGGTAGAGTGGAGAGTTAAAATTAGAGAGTTGTGAAATAGGAAATGTTAGTTTATGATCAGGTGATATGTAAGTTGGTGCTCCAAAAAGTGACACAGAAATGAAATGTTGTGGAGGATCCAGAAGGGTACATGGTATGACCAGAAAGGTGGAGAAAACAGGCTGGGAGCCGGGGAGTAGGTTCTGGCTTAGGAGCTGCACTATGCTTTCTCCTAGTTGAAATGATGGTTTAGAAATTTAAATCTGATCAGATAATTCCCCTGCTTGCCACCTTTCAAAACTTTTTTATTTCATTGGAATAAAGAAAATAGTCCTTATCACTGCCTGGAGAGCCTTGCAAGATCTGTTGCCTGTGCACCTCATCCTTTTCCTATCTTAGCTTCCCCTATTCCCATTACATTCCATCCATAATGCTTGTTCCTACCCCAGGGACTTTGCACATGCCCAGAATGCTCTTCCCTTAGCTTTCTTTGAAGTCCAAGTCTAAATATCCCCCAGAGAAGACTTCCTTGACTTCCTTACTTCTAGATTAAGGTATATCTCCCTCATATTTCATAGCTCTTGAACTTCTCAGTTATGGAATTTATCACAATTGTTTAATATCTGTTTCCTCCTTTTCATTCAATTTTATCTGAGAGTCAGGGCTACATCCATCTTGCTAACTCTTATATCTCTAATGTCTGGCATAGTGCTTAGGCTGAAATAGGCACAGGATAAACATTTGTTGAATAAATGAATGACTACTCCTCATGTTACCTGCCCTTTCATATTTATTTTGATCAATTTCACAATATTTTACAAGTGTATATTAGACTAATTACTCTGGAGATATGTAGGTGTGGGCTTATCCCTTGGGACTGACTTGCCACTTCATCCTACTCCCACTCCCTGAAGTTGTGAAATTAGGGAGACTAGAGAGCTGATGAGCCAGAAAAATAAAAGTTGTTTTTTTTTCTGGAAAATTTTGGCATTAACATAAAAAATCATTTAAATGTTTAAAATTGGAATCTACTCATTTAGATAATTTCAAAAAATTATTAAAAGAAATGTTTTAATATTAAGCTCTTTTTTTTAATATTAAGCTCTTAACAGTATCTGATCAGTGCATATATGAGAAGCAGTGCAGTAAACTTTTCAGTAGCAAGGCTTCAGTGAACGGTTTTTTCCTTTAGGACAGGAAGAGCTTCCTCTTTCAGGAGATGGAAGAAATTAGTGTCTTATTTGTTTGAGGGCTTATTCGTGCTGACTTTACTTTGAGATTGATGCCACTTAATGGTCAATATGGAATTTATTCTCTGTCTAGTGACAGAATGTGAGAAGTGGGCATAATGTCAGGGCTTTGGCAGTTCCCTTGAATTTCAGTGGAAAAAACCCAAATCCCTAGGAATGTGGCCAGTTTTGCTCAGCACCATTGATTCAGTAGAGCAAACCCTGCCTAGACTCTAATGCGGAATATTCCCACTAGAGGGAATGGAGGGTCCACACCACAGGGTGGGGGACACTCATGTTGGGGAACACGGTCCATGTGTTTAGTGGGACCAGGTTATGGCAGTGCCTTCAGGGCTGCACTAAGGATCAACCAGGCTTGGTTCTGGAAGCAGTGGGTTGCTGCTAATGTTGTTAGAAAAGTATTTGGTGTATTAACCTAGCAGCAGGAATTTTTGCCTTGGTGGTGGAGAAGTGAGGATGGGATAAAAAGGGAAGAATATGAGAAAAACTGTGACTGAGCCTATATACGGGGCTGAGTATAAGGCTCTCTAGGATTGGGTTTCTGTCCTCCTTTGGGCATGAAGCTTTCACCAGCTACTCTCCCAACTCCCTTTAGGCTAAATGTCCTTCTGTGTGCTCTTACCACATCCTGTATTTTTCCATTATAGTAGTTTATCGCAATTGGGTTAAGTTCTTCACAGTGTGATTCTTCTTGAATACCTGCCTCCTCTGGTCGATCGTGAGCTCTCTGTGGTCAGGATCTGCGTGTGCTCTTCATTGTTGGGTGCCGAAGGCCTTGACAGTTGTGAATGATCAGCAAACTCTCATCGAGTGCAGGAATGTGAGAATGGAGGAAAAGTGTTGATTTGATAAGCTGCAGTTTCAAGCTTAAATGGTGGGGTGGAAAGCATGGTGCTGCCACTGGTAGGTTTACAGAAGGTTGGGTGGAAAGTGACTGGAAAATGAGGGGCGGTGACACCTCCCCATTGCGTTTTCACATGGGTGGTTAGGAGTACATCTGAAGGCCATCTCCTTGTATCACGTGTATCTCTGGGCTTGGGGGAATGGCCTTCAGATGTATTTATTTGGAGATAACAGTCAAAGCCAAGAGCTAAGTTCCGTTTGCTGAGGGAAAGAATGTGGCAAGAAAAGACCGGAAGGCCAGGGGTTAAACTTGGAAGGCGAATTCAATTAGGGGAAAAATGAGTCATGGGAAGAAAGGTGCGAGGACCAGAGAGGTGAGAAAGAGACCAGGAAAATCCAGCTCTATCGAAGCAATAAAACAAGGAATTTGAAGAAGGTAGGCACTGAAGAGCACCAGAAGTCACTGACTTATTAAGGGCGAGAGGGCTGAGAGAACTCCAGTGGCTTCAGAAGTGGTTTGGGAGATAAGAAAAGACCATTGGGAGGCCTCATTCAGTGGCTACTGAGGGCCTAGACTGTGGGCCACTGGTTGACAGTGAAAGAGTGGCAGAGATGGAGAGCAGTCTCATTAGGCTTAAGGATTCCCAAGACGGCAGACACGTGTATATGTTTGAAAGCATGGAAAAAAGTATCAGGGGAGTGAGAACTACCTAGAGGAGCAGGGAATGTGGGGAGGGAAGGAAACTTGACCTTCACAGAAGTCCCTCTTCCAGGCCTGGTTAGGTGCTAGGTATTTTTATTGTTCTCTTATTTAATCTTCACAGTAGCCTGTGGAGTAACCATTAAGTTTAAGTAGGCCATTTTATATCCTGGGAGTGGCAGGCCAAGGTAGGCTGTGACCTGTTGTAAGTCAGTGCAGGAGTCCTGGTCTGTCTTCAGCTCTGCTCTTTCCATTGTGTCCCTTGGGAATGAGGCGCACATGTGATCCAGAGTATGATGTTTGGGGATGCCAGGAAGTGCTGAGGTGCGGTGAGAACGGTAGTAGATCCATTCTGCACAGTTGTGCAGGTTTCTTCAGATTTATCCTATAGCCTGGAAACTGACATGGAGCGCAGACAGTGGGGATTACTAACGTCGGGGAAGGTCAACGTGGTAGTTTTCATGACGGTGATGAGTAGAACATATACTCGAAAGTCACCAGCCACTAAGGAATACTGGAGAACAGCTCTTTGTAATTGGAAGGGGGAAAGGAGGACATAAGCAAAAAATAAAAGCAGTCATGATAAAAGCAACTACATATGATCCCATTTATGTGACACTATATGTGTGTAGGTGTGGAGAAAGTTTGCATAAATATATAATGGTATGGTTACCAGAACAATGGTTGATGGTTATCTTTTTGGGGTAATTACAGATGATTTATTTTACTTTGTATTTTTTTTTTTGTACTTTGAACTGGTTTGAGATTTTTGAAATTTTAAAAATAAGCATGCGATTTATATAAACAGAAACAAAAACAACATAGCAGCTTTTGTTGTGTGTACAACAGCTCGTTCGATGAACTGTTGTTTTTAGAGGTAACTCAGAGGAGGGATTAGACATTTTAGACTTTGCTGACCAGGTGAAGAAAAGACTTGGTACTTTTCCCATTGCTTTGGTAACACTGCTAAATGTGATGGGAAAGTCAAAGAGAGGTAGATTCTGACCGGCAGGCTCCTAAATTAGAGTGCATATCTTAGCACTCTCCTAGCACGTCCTCTGCCTGGAGCTCCAGCAACTCTTCCAGACTGAAGAGCAGTCTGGCAGCATCTGAGCTCTGAGTTTGCATCTGAGACAACCTGGAAGTGGTAAGGAGCTAATATACTTGGAAGTAGCCCTCAAAGGATGATGGATAAGAGTTAGTGGGTAAATATCCCAGCTTCTTTGTTACAGAGGGCCCAGAAGACCCAGCCTCACCTGTCCATATCACTGCACCTTGCATTGGCTTTTCCTGTCCCACTCTCCACTCCTCTACCGGCATCTTGGAATCATCCTTCCCCCTAAATCCTTGCCTCAGGGTCTGCTTCTGAGAGACACCAACCTGAGACAGAATCCTAGCACTATTTATCTGCCTCTTTCTGAGACTGTGGACAAAACACTTGTTGCCTGCTTTCTTGCCCACAGAGCATGGAACAGGTTCAGGAACCTCCCAGAGGTGGTATCTGATATGAATACTTAACACTTGCAGTGGTGAAAGAAAGTGGTGAATGTTGACAAAGAACTGCTTTCTCTTATTTCCCCACCCTGTTACAAGTGGAGAACTTAGTGATGAAATGACCCATAGCCCTGACTCATAGCCCTGCTTCATAAATGTGATGTAGGCCAATCACCAAGGCCTCAAGTGGCAAATTCCTTCATGAAGTTCTGTCTTTGAGTGACAGTGATCTTACCCACCCACTTCCCTCATCTGCAAGTCATCCTTCTATGTCCTGAGCCAGATTTCAAAGGGCTTAAGCAGCTTTCCTATTTTGTTCCCACAGTGCAGTGCACTGTTATTCAGCAGTTTATGGCCGTGCAGCTGTCATTGACGGGATGTGGTAGATTTCATCCTTAATTGAAATAACATACCAAATTGGCTATGTGGACCCCTCCACCTGGGCAGGTCCACATAGCCAAGAGCAGATGGGGATATTGCTGGAGTGAATTCGAACTTTTGTGTGTTAGTACATCTCTGTCCGTGGAAGGAAAGCACACAGGGAGGCTGTGTTTGAAAAATAGCCTTGTAGGCAGCAGGCATCCATCCCAGACTTTCTTCTCTCACATCCCTGGCCCAGTTTCCTTGGATCAAGTGCCTGAGGCAGTGCGACTTGTTCAAGTGAGCACAGGGATGGAAACTTGAAGACTGTTGTTGACTAAAAGGTTCATAGGAAGAGCCCAGTCTCATCACTTGGGGGCCATTCTTTGATGTTTTTCCTTTTCCTTCTTCTTTTTTTAGAGGGAACACATCTATCAAAGTATTTGTTTTTAAATCACTAGAATGTTCATTTCTTTTTTAAAATTAATTAATTTTAAAATATTTTATTTATTTATTCTTGAGAGACATAGAGAGAGAGAGAGGCAGAGACATAGGTAGAGGGAGAAGCAGGCTCCTAGAGGGGAGCCCGATGTGGGACTTGAACCCAGGACTCCAGGATCACGCTGAAGGCAGACTCTCAGCCGCTGAGCCACCCAGGCATCCCTAGAATGTTCATTTCTAACACAAGTCTTAATTTGTGCTTAGAAATCCATTTGTAGGACCTGAATAGCAATTTGAACTAGTGTGAGCAGCACTGCATTGGTATGGGCCATAACTTAACTGAGATTCTGGCCTTGAAGAAGCCAGAAAGAGTTAGAGGACCAGGGTTCAATTTCCTGCTCTGTTTATTACTAGCCTTTGAGCAAGTCATTTATTCTTACTTCTTAAATAGAGTAATAATACCCATCTCACAAGGTTTGTGAAGCCTGAAAGAAATAAAAAGTACATTTTAAATCATACAGAAGTATACAGGTATTAATATACTTCTGTTTGCTTCGTTGTTTATTTCAGCAGGATTTGGATCTGTGTTTTAAGAGAGCATCATTCTAGATTATCAACTTCAGCTCTTTTTCTGTATAAAATCAATATATTGTTTTATGTATGTCTTTATAAGGTTTTTCAGATTATTTTTAGAATACATTAGAGTATAGAATTAGAATATATGAATAAATGAATTAAACAAACGGATGAATCTGTGGAGGTAATCAGTCTAGCGCTGCTCGTAAACACTAAGCATGCTGAGCCATCAAAGTCAGAAGAAAGGTTTTAGCTTTAGTCCTTGTTTTAAAAATGGTACCATGTTCTGGGAAATAACTGAACAGAAAAATATAATTCTTTTTTCTTTTTTCTCAGTTCTGCCTTAAAATCATTAACTCCTTTCAATGTATGAGCCAGAGTTTTAAAAAGAGGTTTAATGAATATAAGAACTGCCACTATTAATATTCTTCAGAAGTGAGTGGCCCTAACCAAAGTTCAATGATCTTTTGGTAAACCCTGCTTCCTGTCTAAAAGAAAGAAAATCAAATCATTAGCATAATAGCAGAGTAAATCAGATGCACATTTCCTTGAAGACTAGTTTTCCTTCTTTCATTTGTTTCTTTTTGCTGTTTGCCCTGTGTGCACCTGCCTCACACCAGGGATTGAATTTTATAGTCCTCAGGATGAGAGATATCTTCACTGTTTTGATTGAGGGGATCAGCCAGTGCTTTGGGGAGAATGAGAGAAACATATTCCAGAATGAGGTTCCCATGCGTGGACCTGGTTACAGAGGTTTTGTTTGTACTTAACCACCTCCATCAGACTGAGGGATGCCCCAAGATACAGTTGGGAGCCAAACTCTTTTCTTGAGGGTGGAGAAACATACAGTTCTACCAGTGACCCAATGAAGTGGTTTTTCCTAAGGTCACCAATGAGGTTTTCATTTAAAATCTGGGACTTTACTCCAAATGCCCAGATACTTAAATTCATTAGCCATTTTCAAAGAGGCCTGTGGTAAACAGGAAATGCTCTAATGAAATCAGGGATAGAGTGTCTACCTCAGGACCCAGGTCACATGAGAGTTGAGCAGTTTTCTGTAGACTTTATAGAGAGTGGTGTGTTAGGGATGAACTGAATAGGGATAAAAGAACAAAAATCATTCAAAGCAATAGCCTGAGGGAAAGTGGTGACAGACCAAAAAAAAAAAAAAAAAATCAGTGGGATATTAGGTTTTTTAAGGAAAAATATTTAACTAGCCTGTGAGTGTCACACAAGCATGTTTTAATTCCAAACATCTGAATCCAGTGTACATTTTCAAGCAATGATGGGAAATGTGGAGAGGTTGAATGGAAAAAAAGAGAACAGTTGAATTTGGCTAATTAAAATAGTACATATCAATTTCTGAAATGAAAGCTAACCATTATCTTGGTTTGAACTTGCAGCTCCTGGCTAAGTACAGAGGCTTGCAATGGGATAAAGTATTGCGACTAGAGGAGGTACAGGCCAAACTCGGGGTCAGTCTGGAAGAAATGCTTCAGATCACAGAGGATACCCTTCACCCTGAGCCCTATAGCCCTGAGGAGGTTTGCAGGTGTCTGGGAATTAGCCTGCAGGAGCTTCGAACCCAAATCCTGAGTCCAAACATTCAAGATGGTGAGTCTGCAGAAGAAAGTGAAGAACATGAGTTGTTCTCCTACTCATAGCTGTAAAGACTCCAGTTTCCCAACGAATTTTCCCAATGAATTTTTTTTCCCCAATGAATTTTGAAGCACACTTGAGGGTATTTGGAGAATATGTATGTTTTGGCAAACTTAATTATCTAGATTCTTGGCTTCATTAAATCCATTGATTTGTTCGTGAGCATGCACTTCCTGATCTCTGCTATAAGCCAGATATCCTGGCTAGGCAAAGTTTGATAAAACATGGTTCCTGCCTTCGAGAAGGTCCTATTTCAAGAAATTTCTCTTTTTTTCCCTCTGTGCATCTTTCTGATTATTATACTATGTACACAGAAAGGTCTAGGTTAGAGCAGTGCTTATAACTGCTGAGACACCCCCTGAAACACCAGAAAGTCTTCACTGCTTGGACTGAAACTTATTGCCCACTTTTAATGTGAAAGCCTTTTCTGTTTGCCTGCTGCTTTCAAGCAATTTTGTTTTCACACTGATAATATTGGATCCCTGAGATTGGAAGTGCAGGATGGAGCCCTGGGGTGGCTTCTCTTCTCAGGAGGAAAGGGTGTCTACCGTGGGCAGTCAACAGTGGGGAGCGGGGACATCTAGCTAAGATCCAGTTGTCTCTGGAGGTAGAGTGGGAGCTTGGGTCAGCCTCAGGGTACCATTTCCGTTCAGTGCATTGCCTATGCCACTTAACATGAATGTTAACTTCCTACTCAGTCTGGCCTAATTCTGTGCTGTCTTGTCTCCCTTTTGAGTCCACCCATGCCCAATGGGACAGTGTTGTCTTGGCTGAACCATTCCACTTAGTAATTGCATCTTGGTCTTGCTTCTGGACTTTTAATCCTAAACATCACTGCTCTTTTCTGACTGGAACTTTTCTGTTTTCTGAAATGTGGTTTCTATCTATCTTAAAAGTTCAATATAATTCTCATCTTTTCCATATCCTTCTCAATCCACAGCTTGTTCTCTCTGTATCCATGTTCCTTTTTCTTGGCATCTGCCTATCTTTCCAACCTCTCTCTTTTTTTAGCATTTAAAAAAAATAAGCAAATTTCCCAGAAAACCTTGGAAAACACAAAAAGATAATTTCCTTATCATAGTATTGCTGGTTATGTACAAATTGCTGGTTATGTACATATTGAATGTTTTCCTCCCCCAAAAATAATGATTTCATTGTTTTTTATAAAAACGAGGCGTGCTTAATCTTACCCCTTTATCTAAAATAACTTACCCACTGGCCTGCTTGCAATGCTTCCTATAATTTACTTATGTTTTGTTTGTATTTAGTAAATCTATGTTGAATGAATGAATCCATTTTGTAATTCTGTCATCCTCAAAGGGTTTCTTCCTCTTTTTGCTATTGGAATTAGTAAGTTAAAACAAACAAACAAACAAGAAACTATGAGTGTAAGTCAGTCTGTGGGGCTCTAGAATCTTCTAGATAGATATCACTTGATTTACTTTTGGAATCTAGCAATCTAACTTCAGCCAAATTTCCAGCTGAATTCTCTTGGCACTCAGCTTTAATGTTAGGGATCAAGATCCTATTGTATCTTTGCCTTTTTCCTTCTGAGTTTGTGCTTGATTGGTCTAAGACCTTAAGCAAATGTTTCTTTTAACCCTTTAGAAGATGAGATTCTTACTAAATGTGCTGCTGCACTTAGGTTGTGTGAAAGGGCGAAGAGTTGACATGTGTCCCCAGCAGGACTGTGGAGGATGCCTCTACCCTTTATTCCAGCTGCATACATTTTAACATACTTAGTTTTGACTACAACTAATTTTTCTCATCAGGGTTATCATGTCTTTCTCAAAGTGACATGGAATCCAATGTTCTCTTTCTGCCAAAATTGCTTTCTTTACCTGGACATGAGTGTGAGTTGGGAGATACTGACTGTGAGGTGAGAGTGTAGGGAGAGATGTTTACAATCAAACTGTGGCTGGAAGCCTTTGCTAAGGGTACATTTGCCAGAGGCCCATGTACAATTGTTGTTTTCTCTTTCCAAATTTCTAATAATTAGATTTGGAAATGCTCAGAAGCCATTAAAATTAAACACACAAAGGAAAATCCTCAAATCCTTTAGACATTGTTTAGAATGGCTTTAGACAGTCCTTCACTAGAAACTGGCTAGGAATATTTTAAGTACTATTTGTCAGGCCTTGCCCCCAGGTGGAATAGTCTAAGGGTGCAATGCGTTGTATGGGTTTCTAGAGGCTTGGGGGCCAGGCTGATTTGAGCAGGGGTGTTTCTTAAGGTGTGAACCAAGAGGAAAAGATGAAGCCATGGTCAGAACTAGGAGAGGTGGGCACATATAGCTGGCACATGGGTGGTCTTGCTGCTCAGATGCACTGTGCTGGGCTGGACAAGAATCTCATTGCTTAGATTAGTAACTGCCTGTGCCCAACCATATGCTGACAAACTGCTGGCCAGTTGCTGACTAATTTGTTTGGATCTTGTGATTTCCAAAGTCGTGAGCAATAATCAGGGTTTTGAGCAAGCACAGGGCAGTGACATGGACTGCTTGTTAGAAGACAGATCTAGAATAAATAAAAAGCAACAAAAAAACTTCTTGTTTGCTTTATCGTTTACATATTATTATTCATTCACATCATATAGTTTGAATTTCACTACTCTGAGTCATATGGTTATGCTTTCCTAGGTGAAGAAAATAAGGTCAGAGAGTTACATGATTTGTCAAGATTTACAGATAGTAACTGCTAAAGCTAGATCCCAAACCCTAGTCTTCTGATTTAATCCAATTCTCTTTCTGCTATTCATTTTTTTTCTTAGCATATTAACAAGCTGGCCTTAGCAACCCTGCGCCTAGTCAGTATTGAATTTGATTTTGCTTGGCTCTGATTTTTTTCTTGAAACTAAAGACAGCTGATGAAGATAGGTTATTTGTGGTTAAAGGGTTTCTTTTTGGCTCTTTCCCATTCTTGTCCTCTGATCTTAGAAGCGTTAAATAGTGTGGCATCCAGTAGCTTGCTTTATTTAAGGAGCAAACTCAACTTAGCCAGAACATACATGAGCTGTTGTGTTATAGAGGAGCTATAAGAAGTGCTGTGGAATTTCTCATTTGATAAAGGTGCAGTCCTCCTAGATTATCTCAGTCAGGCTTAAGAAAAGTAGTTTGTTTTTATATGATAGAAAAAAATATAAAGGTACTTTATAAAATAAAAATAGTTGGTCAGTAATTTCATTTTCTAATTAAGTGTTCACAGGTATTAAAGAAATTGATTTAAAAACAGCTTGTAAGATATCAGGCACTAAATTCTATGACCTCAACGCATTTAATTGTTCTTGTAAGAATTTTGGAAGAAAAGTTTTCTATGAAGAGCCTAGAAGAAGCTCCAAACTCCAAAGGAAACTATAGACCTTTCTAGAGTTTACAGATATTGGTTGAGAAGAAATCCTTAAAATCTGATGATGGACTTCTAATAATGCCAAATAAAATGAATCCTTCAGTTTTGTATGTTGTTTTCATTTTACAATATAATAGACTCTTATGAAACAAAGTGTAAAAGGAAAAAAATCAAGTAACTATTTTTGTTATGTGCAAAAGATAGGCTTTAAGTTGTTTTGGAAGTCAAGTGTGGGGAAAATTAGCTTTCACTTAGTCCTTTTTCCTTTCCCTCTCTACCTAGTCTCTCAGTTCCTGTTGACTTCTCAGCTATCTAGCCACAGAGGGCAGGATCATGCCAGGAATAGAGGTTTTTTATCTTCCTAGAAAATAAAACTTTCATCTCTGATCACTTGGGGATAATGCTTCCTTTGTGGGTTTTCCTCTTCTTTCAACTCTGTGCATTATATACCCCTATTTGTTGGCCTACCTTTCCCTTTCCAAATATTTAAGGACCTAAACATGAATGTGAACATGCCTTATTAAGCATGATTTTAAAGACATGGCATCTTAAAACTCTAAAATTATGTAGTATCTGTGTGTTGGAATCATGCCAGTGATACTTGTGTCCTGGCCAGTGCCTATACCATGGATGGGTAGGCTAGAGCTCAGAACCTCCCCCTCCCACAAGGCTAATAATAGTTCTTGAGCCACCCTGGAGCCACAAAAGCAGAATTCTGGAATTTTCATCCCCTTGTGTGAGAGTTTTAAAAGAGCTAAAATGAGACAGATTCTAAAGTTGCATTTTGAGGAGGAGTTGCCCCTGCAGCAGTCTTAAATACATTTGGCCATCTTGAACTGAGATAGGCCCAGAATGAACCTATGAGCTTTACCACCTCTTCATACTCTCTACCTTCAAACCCTTGAGTCCACCAAGTTTCTCGAGTTAATGTGATTTGGGCACGGCTGGCAGGAGAGGACATGGTGTGGTAGAGAGTTAGACCAGTGAGACTAAACATTTACCTGTGTCAGACACTCTGATCCTCTTTGTTGAAGATGAGCATTTTCCTCTGTCTAGGAAGGTCATCCTTGTATATCAAAACCTTAGCTTCAGGAAGACCATACATGGTGTAGGGAAGGAGGAAGGGGGTATCTACCTTCGTGACAACTGCAGCCCCATAGATCCTGGTAACCTATAGCTATGAAAGTAAGCTGGAAACAACTTCTCCAGCTTCATATGAAACTCGCAGACAGTAGATACCGTAATAGCATTTCCCATAAATAAACCCTGAAAGAGTCACAGCAACTACATATGAGCCACAAGGTACCACCTTCCCCTAGGATTTGTATCCTTGCAAAAGGGTCCCTGTTTTGTTTACCTCCATATTCCCACAATGCCTAGCAAATGTTTGCTGCATGAATAGATGAGTTAAATTAATTTTCTTCTATCCATCTGGAGAAGTAATGGGTAGGAGGGCAATTCAAGAAAGCACTCAAAGTCTCAGTAAAGGATGGTAATATTTAGCTTTAAAAAAAATCTGTTCATCCTAAATTAATAGCAAGAATGGTATTAACAACATCTAACATTGACTACTTACTATTTTCTAAGCACTTACACTATTCTGATACCTTTTAAAACATTTGCTATACTTGTCCTCATGTTTAGAGGACCTGCATGAAATAGTCCTTTTCCAGGCTGTAAACACATTCAGACACACACACAGATATTGATGCATTCACAGTTCCTTTACACTGCCTTCTCCGCCCTCCTAATCTATTCATACTATTGAGATATGACAGTCAAACTCCTCAAATTAGGCAGCTCGTGGGGAATAAAGAACTTTTTGGTAAATGCTCTTTTTGTTTGTTTGAAATTTTCTTTAAAAGAGAAAAGCAGGGATCCCTGGGTGGCTCACGCCTGCCTTCAGCCCAGGGCGTGTCCTGGAGTCCTGGGATCGAGTCGGTATCAGGCACCCTGCATGGAGCCTGCTCTCCTTCTGCCTATGTCTCTGCCTCTCTTTTTCTCTGTCTCTCATGAATAAATAAATAAAATATTTTTTTTTTTAAAAAGAGAAAGGCAAATGCATTTTCTGTTACAGTAATAATTAGGCTTGTGTTTACTGACATAACTGCTAATAATGTTGACTATTCCTTTTTCATTCTATAAACAAAGAGTGATACCAATGTTTTGCAGCAATAGAACATTCTGTCTTGTATCTCAATGTTTTTGACAGTAGTCTTTGAATTCACACATGGACTTTTCTTAAAACATTTGAAATCTATGTAAGTGAAATATAGCACAGGCTACATAGATTTAGTTTAGAGGAGCATAAAGAATAAAGACTGGCTTTCAGAAGATTTTGCTGCTAAGAACATCCCATAAGGTTCCAATATTTTGCTGTTTTACAGATGAGGAAACTGAGGCATAGAATGATTAAATAACTTAACCAAGCAGCAGTCTTGGGATTCAAACCCACGCAATGACTCCAGAGCCCTCCCTCTACTTAAGCCCTCCCTCTTAACCACTCATGTGGGACTGTGTTGGACTTTTATCAGAGAAAGGGATTTATTATTTAGATTTGACCACATGCAGTGTGTAAGCTGTTGCAACACTATAAGGCTCTATCTTGACATTCGGTGCTGGAGCCTGAAGTCAATGGGAGAGACAGGCAGTGATGATGGATGTGAAGTGGGGGGAGGGGGTGCAGCAAGGATAAGCAAGAACTCATGAGGATGGACAGGAACGGGAGTCAAACTCTCACCACCTCTAGGCCTGCAACTTTGATGATACTAGTGTCCTGCAGGGGCAGCTAAAAATGTCACTGGCCCAAGAGTCAGAGAAGCTGAAAGAAGGGCCAGGGGATCGGGGCAGGGGGTGGTGCTATGGACGGAGCTGCTGCTCCTTGCCAGTGAAGTGAGCTGGTGGATAAGTGATGAGGTACATGAGTGGCAGTGGCACCTAGTGCCCCTGCTTAGACCATTGAAGCATTAAAAAAATGCCTTTCATCTTTCCTAATATATTTTTTTATTTGCTTGTTTCTTCTGTAACTACCTGGTTTCCTGGCCCTGCCAGCTACCTTCTTCACCCCAGCTGCCTCCTTGGCCTTGGCATTGCTGGTGCCCCTGGGCTGCTTAGCCTGACCACTCGCTACCTTGGTCCCAGCCCTGCCAGCCTTCTTGGCCCTGACCTTGTAGTTCCTAGCTACTTCCTCAGCCCATATGCCTTTTTTACTCCGGTTTTGCTGGCTGTGCCATTCTTGGCTGCCTCAAGGGATGAGAAAGAGAGAAAAGGAAAAAGAATTTCTAAACTTTTAAGTATGTGTTTTTCTTAAGTCTAGGATACGTGACTTGACATTATTCAGTGTTCCTTTTGCTTGAAATTATCATGGATGTATCTCTACCTTCTGATAGGTAAAATCATCAGAGGGTCAACCATGAATTTATTAGACACTCTGTTTTAAGTAGAATGAGGCTTTTGTGGATAGGAGGACAGCTGACGTCTCAGTGTATTCCGTGTTGCCCCTCCACTGGTTGGAATTAGGAAAACACCTTCTATAGCCTTCATCTACCTAAGAGGACAGAATCTTACTGCTCCTTTTTTACTTTTTTGCTTTCATTGTCACAGTTTTAAGTATCCATGTAAGTAAATATTTTCCTTGTATTCAAAGCTGCTTTCCTTATAGTTAAATCTGTTTATTTTGGTCAATGTGATGATCTCCTGCATTGATGTGTTCAATCTGATTATGCGTCAGTAACAAGTTCAAAGTCTCAGTGGCTTGACCCCTGAAAAATATGCCTACTCTGCATATTCAACACAGGGCAGCAGAGGGGTTTGTTCATCTGAGACATACAGGAACCCAGGCTTGTGGAGCAGGGGGTCCCTATCTCAATATATTTGTCCATAATTCCTGTGACCAGAAGAGGGAAATTGCTAATCACCCATTGACTTTTAACATTCACTAGAGAGTGAATGTTAAATTCTCATTTTGTTGGCTCAAGCAAGTCATGTGGATGTGAAGAACTTCAAAGGAGGTGGGCAAGTGTGTAGTCTGTTTTAACATGTGTAAGGAACACTGGCAACATTTTGGAAACAACCCTAATGACAACCACACTTCCCAAGATGTACTATGTAGCTACGAGTCTCATCCTTTCAAATCTAAGTGTATCAAATCTAAGTGATGAGAACCAATTTACTTTCTCATGTAAAATTATGAAGCTGGCATTTCTCTCCAGACATCTGGGACAATGAATATTTTCTTCACCAAATTCCAAGTATTTTCACTTAAATATTAGGCATACTGTGATCTCTTTTTATGTTGCAAATTTCTCTCATGCTGGCATTTTATCCTTCGGGCATGGTCCAGGAAAACATCTCTAGTTTGATATTAGTTGTTCACTTCCTATGCCTTTGTTATTTTTCAAAGCACCCAGCTTCAAGTGGAAAAGGTTACTAATAACTTTTAAATTAGAAAATGTGGGGATCCCTGGGTGGCGCAGCGGTTTGGCGCCTGCCTTTGGCCCAGGGCGCGATCCTGGAAACCTGGGATCAAATCCCACGTCAGGCTCCCGGTGCGTGGAGCCTGCTTCTCCCTCTGCCTATGTCTCTACCCCTCTCTCTCTCTCTCTCTGTATGACTATCATAAATAAATAATAAAAAAAATCTAAAATAAATAAATAAATAAATAAATAAATAAATAAATAAATTAGAAAATGTGTACTTTCTTCCTACCCACATGAGTTTGTGTCGAGTTTCTTTCCACATGAGTCAGGAGAAGTAAGTAGGTATGGATCTAGAGACTTTGAGCAGGTTATTGCCAAATTTTATTTATTTATTTTTTAAAAAGATTTTATTTATTTATTCATGAGAGACAGAGACACAGAGAGAGAGAGAGAGAGAGAGAGATTGAGAGGCAGAGACACAAGCAGGCTCCAGGCAGGAGCCCAACGTGGGACTCGATCCCAGGTCTCCAGGATCACGCCCTGGGCTGAAGGAAGCGCTAAACCGCTGAGCCACACGGGCTGTCCTTATTGACAAATTTTAATAGTAATGGCAACAAAATAATGATCCATTGTATCTGTATACACATTCGCAGTTTTAGCCCCATGAGATCTTGATAGATTGTCATTCATGCTTCAAGTTTCCTGACGAAAACATGACACAACGCCATGTTACATTCAAAGGCAGAGGTATTGCATAGCTTCAAAAATCTTTTTATTTATTTATTTATTTATTTATTTATTTATTTATTTATTTATTTATAATTTAAAGTCAGTTTGCCGACATGTAGTATAACGCCCAGTGCTCATCCCATCAAGTGCCCTCCTTAGTGACTATCACCCAGTTACTCCATCCTCCCCCCACCTCCCCTTATGCGACACTTTGTTTCACTTATAATCCCTTTCACTATTTCTTATATTCCCGTATGAGTGAAACCATATGATGATTGTCCATCTCTGATTGACTTACTTCACTCAGCATAATACCCTCCAGTTCCATCCATGTCGAAGCAATTGGTGGGGATTTGTCGTTTCTAATGGCTGAGTAATATTCCATTGTATACATAGACCACATCTCCTTTATCCATTCATCTTTAGGTGGACACTGAGGCTCCTTCCACAGTTTGACTATTGCAGACATTGCTGCTATAAACATTGGGGTGCAGATGTCCCCTGTTTCACTGCATCTGTATCTTTGGGGTAAATCCCCAGTAGTGCAATTGCTGGGTCATAGGGCAGATCTATTTGTAACTCTATGAGGAACTTCCACACAGTTTTCTGGAGTGGGTGCACCAATTCACATTCTCACCAACAGTGTAAGAGGGTTCCCCTTTCTCCACATCCTCTCCAACATTTGTTGTTTCCTGTCTTGTTAATTTTCCCCATTCTCACTGGTGTGAGGTGGTATCTCATTGTGATTTTGATTTGTATTTCCCAGATGACAAGTGATGTGGAGCATTTTTTCATGTCCTTGTTGGCCATATGTATGTCTTCTTTGGAGAAATGTCAGTTCATGTCTTCTGCCCATTTCATAACTGGATTATTTGTTTCTTGGGTGCTGAGTTTGATAAGTTCTTTATAGCTCTTGGATACTAGCCCTTTATCTGCTATGTCATTTGCAAATATCTTCTCCCATTCTGTAGGTTGTCTTTTAGTTTTGTTGACTCTTTTGCTGTGCAGAAGCTTTTTTTCTTGATGAAGTCCCAATAGTTCATTCTTGCTTTCGTTTCCTTTGCCTTCATAGATGTATCTTGCAAGAAGTTGCTGTGGCCAAGTTCAAAAAGGGTGTTGCCTGTGTTCTCCTCTAGGATTTTGATGGAATCTTGTCTCACATTTAGATCTCTCATCCATTTTGAGTTTATCTTTGTGTATGGTGTAAGAGAGTGGTCTAGTTTCATTCTTCTGCACGTGGCTGTCCAATTTTCATAGCACCACTTATTGACGAGAGACTGTCCTGTTTCTAGTGTATATTCTTTCCTACTTAGTTGAATGTTAGTTGACCACAGAGTTGAGGGTCCATTTCTGGGTTTTCTATTCATTCCATTGATCTATGTGTCTATTATTGTGCCAGTACCACACTGTCTTGATGATCACAGCTTTGTAATACAGCTTGAAATCTGGCAATATGATGCCCCCAGCATTGGTTTTCTTTTTCATTATTCCTTTGGCTATTCAGCGTCTCTTCTGATTCCATACGAATCTTAAGATTATTTGTTCCAACTCTCTGAAGAAAGTCCCTGGTATTTTTTTTTTTTGAAAGTCCCTGGTATTTTGATAGGGATTGCATTTTATGTGTAAATTGCCCTGGGTAGCATAGTCATTTTCAAAATATTAATTCTTCCAATCCATGTGCATGGAATGTTTTTCCATCTCTTTGTGTCTTCTTCAATTTCTTTCAGAACTGTTCTGTAGTTTTTAGGGTATAGGTACTGTACCTCTTTGGTTAGGTTTATTCCTAGGTATCTTATACTTTTGGGTGCAATTGTAAATGAGGTGATTCCTTAATTTCTCTTTCTTCAGTCTCGTTGTTAGTGTATAGAAATGCCACTGATTTCTGTGCATTGATTTTGTATCCTGCCACATTGCTGAATTGCTGTATAAGTTCTAGGAGTCTTGGGTTTTCTATATGTAGTATCATGTCATCTCTGAAGAGGGAGAGTTTGACTTCTTTGCCAATTTGAATGCCTTTTATTTCTTTTTGTTGTCTGATTGCTGAGGCTAGGACTTCTAGTACTGTGTTGAATAACAGTGGTGAGAGTGGACATCCCTGTCATGGTCCTGATCTTAGGGGAAAGGTTCTCAGTTTTTCCCCACTGAGAATGGTATTTGCTGTGGGTTTTTCATAGATGACTTTTAAGATACTGAGGAATGTTCCCTCTATTCTTAGACTCTGAAGAGTTTTGATCAGGAATAGATGCTATATTTTGTCAAATGCTTTCTCTGCATCTATTGAGAGAATCATAAGGTTCTTATTTTTTCTCTTATTGATGTGATCTATCATGTTGATTGTTTTATGAATGTTGAACTACCTTTGCATCCTGGGGATAAATCCCACTTGGTCATGGTGAATAATCCTCTTAATGTACTGTTGGATCTTGTTGACTAGTATCTTGGTGAGAATTTTGCATCCATATTCATCAGGGATATTGGTCTATAATTTTCCTTTTTGGTGGGGGTTTTGGGTTTTGGAATCAAGGTAATGCTGGCCTCATAAAATTTTGGAATATTT
Organism: Vulpes vulpes; assembly: GCF_048418805.1. NCBI lineage: Eukaryota > Metazoa > Chordata > Mammalia > Carnivora > Canidae > Vulpes > Vulpes vulpes. The sequence continues at coordinate 55,230,653 of NC_132794.1, forward strand.
CCAAAGTTTGGAAATATTCCTTCCCTTTCTATCCTTTGAAGCAGCTTTAGTAGAATAGGTATTATTTCTTTTTTAAATGTTTCTTAGAATTCCCCTGGGAAGCCATCTGGCCTTGGACTTTTGTGTCTTGGGAGGTTTTTGATGACTGCTTCAATTTCCTTGTTGGTTATTGGCCTGTTCAGGTTTTCTATTTCTTTCTGTTCCAGTTTTGGTAATTTGTGGGTTTCCAGAAATGCATCCATTTCTTCTAAATTGCCTAATTTGTTGGTATATATCTGCTTATAATATGTTTTTAGAATCCCTTGTATTTCCTTGGTATTGGTGGTGATCTCTTTCGTTTGTGATTTTATTAATTTGAATCTTTTTTCTTCTTAATAAGGCTGGCTAGGGGTTTATCTATCTTATTAATACTTTCAAAGGATCAGCTCCTGGTTTTGTTATCTGTTTTACAGTTCTTCTGGTCTCTATTTCACTGAGTTCTGCTCGAATCTTTATTATCTCTCTTATTCTGCTTGGTGTAGGCTTTACTTGCTGTTCTTTTTCCAATTCCTTTAGGTGTGAGGTTAATTTGTGTATTTGAGTTTTTTCCAGTTTTTTGAGGGAGGCCTGTATTGCGATGTATTTCTTTTAGGACTGCTATTGCTATATCCCAAAGATTTTGTGTGGTTGTATTTTCATTTTCATTAGTTTCCATGAATCTTTTTAATTCTTCTCTAATCTCCTGGCTGACCCATTCATCTTTTAGTAGGATGCTCTTTAACCTCCATGTGTTTGAGTTTCTTCCAAATTTGTTCTTGTGATTGAGTTCTAGTTTCAAAGCATTTGTGGTCCGAAAAGATGCAGGGGACAATCCCAATCTTTTGGTATCTGTTGAGACCTGATTTGTGACCCAGTATGTGGTCTATTCTGGAGAAAGTTCCATGTGCACTTGAGAAGAATGTGTATTCAGTTGCAATAGGATCGAATGTTCTGAATATATCTGTGAAATCTATTTGGTCCAGTGTATCATTCAAGGCCCTTTTTTCTTTGGTGATGTTGTACTTAGAAGATTTCTCTTTGCTGAGAGTGCCACGTTGAAGTCTCCTACTATTAGTGTATTTATTATCTGTGTATCTCTTTATTTTGGTTATTAATTGATATGCTTGGCTGCTCCCACGTTAGGAGCATGAATATTCATAATTTTTAGGTCTTCTTGTTGGATAGACCCTTTAAGTATGATATAGTGTCCCTCTTCATCTCTTATTGCAGTCTTTGGTATAAACTCTAATTTATCTGATATGAGGATTGCTCCCCAGATTTCTTTTGAGGACCATTTGAATGCATATGGCTTTTCCATCCCTTCATTTTCAGGCTGGAGGTGTCTTTAGGTCTAAAATGAGCCTCTTATAGACAGCATATAGGTGGGTCTTGCTTTTTTATCCAGTCTGATACCCTGTGTCTTTTGATGGGATCATTTAGCCCATTCACGTTCAGAGTTACTATTGAAAGATATGAATTTAGTGTCATCATATTACCTACACAATCCCTGTTTCTGTGGGTTGTTTCCTTGGGTTCCCTCTATCTTTTACAGAGTCCCCCTTAATATTTCTTGCAGAGCTGGTTTGGTGGTCACATATTCTTTTCGTTTCTGTCCTGGAAGCTCTTTATTTCTCCATCTATTCTGAATGAGAGCCTTGCTGGATAGAGTATTTTTGGCTGCATGTTCTTCTCATTTAGGACCCTGAATATATCCTGCCAGCCCTTTCTGGCCTGCCAGGTCTCTGTGGAGAGGTCTGCTGTTAATCTAATATTTCTCCCCATATAAGTTAAGAATCTCTTCTCTCAAGCTGCTTTAAGATTTTTCTCATTATCTTTGGAATTTGCAAGTTTCACTATTAAATGTCGAGGTGTTGAACGGTTTTTATGGATTGGGGGGGTGGTCTTCTCTATCTCTTGGAACTGAATGCCTGTTTCCTTCCCCAGATTAGGGAAATTCTCAGCTATGGTTTGCTCAAATATACTTTGTGGTTCTCTCTCTCTCTCTCTCTCTCTCTCTCTCTCAGTCTTTTGGAATCCCAATTAGACGTATATTCTTCCTTTTCAAGCTATCATGTTCCCCCTAAGCCTTTCCTCATGGTCTTTTGATTGTTTTTCTCTTTTTCCCCCACGTTTCTTCTTATATCAACTTGTCTTCTATGTCACTCACTCTTTCTTCTACCTCATTAACCCTAGCAGTTAGAGCCTCCAGTTTGGAACACATCTCATTTAATTTATTTTTAGTTTTGGTCTGATTAGATCTCAATTCTGTAGTAACAGAGTTTCTAGAGTCCTTTATGCTTTTTTCCAGAGCCACCTGTAGCTTTATAATTGTGCTTCTTCTGAATTGAATTTCTGACATTGTATTTAAATCCACATTCAGTAACTCTGTGGCAGAGAGTATTGCTTCCAATTCTTTCTTTTGTGGTGAATTCTTCTTTCTAGTCATTTTGTCCAGTGCAGAGCGGCTTGTCAGAAGCAACATTTTTTCTGTCTGTAGCATTTCAGCTGTTCTCTCTTCACCTCTCAGGTCGAATTCATAGGTGTTCAGGATGTTTTGAAAGTTATCTAGGTAAGTTTGTGGGACCAGATAAGTTGAGGGCCCCTACTCTTCCACTATCTTGCCTCCTCCTTTTTTTTTTTTATAAATTAATTTTTATTGGTGTTCAATTTACCAACATACAGAATAACACCCAGTGCTCATCCCGTCAAGTGCCCCCCTCAGTGCCTGTCACCCATTCACCCCCACCCCCCGCCCTCCTCCCCTTCCACCACCCCGAGTTCGTTTCCCAGAGTTAGGAGTCTTTATGTTCTGTCTCCCTTTCTGATATTCCCCACACATTTCTTCTCCCTTCCCTTCTATTCCCTTTCACTATTAGTTATATTCCCCAAATGAATGAGAACATACACTGTTTGTCCTTCTCCAATTGACTTACTTCACTCAGTATAATACCCTCCAGTTCCATCCACGTTGAAGCAAATGGTGGGTATTTGCCGTTTCTAATGGCTGAGTAATATTCCATTGTATACATAGACCACATCTTCTTTATCCATTCATCTTTTGATGGACACCAAGGCTCCTTCCACAGTTTGGCTATTGTGGACATTGCTGCTAGAAACATCGGGGTGTAGGTGTCCCGGCATTTCATTGCATCTGAATCTTTGGGGTAGATCCCCAACAGTGCCTTGCCTCCTCCTTTACAGAGGTTTTTTTTTTTTTTTTTTTTTTTTTTTTTAAAGCTTGAGGAAGATGGTTCTTCATATTGTCTACAGGCAGGAATGGTATAGGAGAGCACAAGAATGAACACCTTTAGTCTGTTAGTGCCACTGGGAGGCCTTAATTCTATCAAGGGTTATTGATGAAGTAAAAAAGACCAGAGACCGGGGAATCCCTGGGTGGCTCAGCGGTTTAGTGCCTGCCTTCCGTCCAGGGCGTGATCCTGGAGTCCCGGCTTCAAGTCCCACATCAGGCTCCCTGCATGGGGCCTGCTTCTGCCTCTGCCTGTATATATATATATATATATATATATCTCATGAATAAATAAATAAAATCTTAAAAAAAAAAAAGACCAGAGACCACCTCCCTAGGAATAGCAGTAACATTTAGTCTTTTACTTTTTATTTTTTTTTAAAGATTTTATTTATTTATTCATGAAAGACAGAGAGAGAGAGAGGCAGAGACACAGGCAGTGGGAGAGGCAGGCTCTATGCAGGGAGCCTGATGTGAGACTCGATCACAGGACCCCACGATCCCAGGATCATGCCCTGAGCCAAAGGCAGACGCTCAGCCGCTGAGCCACCCAGGTGCCCCACATTTAGTCTTTTAGTGAGAAACTATAAAATGTTCTAAGAACAAGGAGTATAAAATTCTACTCAATACCAACAAATAGCAAGTTATATGCTTCATTTCTGTATATTAGTCCAAGAGGGGAAAGGGTCAGAGAGGATACAAATCAAAAGGAAAAAGTCAGACGAGGATAAAGGAGTAAAGAATCTGATAAAGGGAGAGAGACTGATGTGTATATAGAGCCAGTTTATGGAAAAGCACATAAACACAAAGACAGAGAGACCACAAACAAACTCATGCCTGTGTGCATTCACTTGCCATCCTGGTGCCTGGGGAGTCTCATAAACACACGTGTAATCACCGGCTTCTGTGAAATGGCAGCCTCCTCATCTGTCTCTGCAGGACTTAACAGTTTTGTGGTAAGCACCTTGAGAATAGAAACATCTCATTAGATGATTGTGAAAGTGTGCCCTTTTCTCTTCCCTAATATCACACTGTGTTTTGGAAAGTCCAGGTGTAGTGTGGGTCTACTGTCTTAGTACTTGCCATGAGGAAACTAAGAGTGGGGAGGCCTTTTAGCATGTCTCAGAGCTTCCTCCTACTTTCCTCTCTTGTGCAGTGCCCAGGCCACCTTCCTGGTCTGCACTAGTGCATCCCTCTCAAAAGCAAACTCTGCACGACAGCCTACGCAAGCTAGCTGGGTTTCCTTGCATGGTGGATGACATAGCTTCTCACTTGCTTAATCTATCGTCATAATTTGGCAAACTCCTACTTTTTTTATCATAATGACAAAAAAATGAGTAATACAAGTAAATAGGAGTAAGTTTTTATTCCTTTATTCAACAAGTACTCAATTGAAGGGCAACTATTCGAGCACCATCGTAGGGACTTTGCATAGCAGTCAGGAAGGCCAGCATAATCCTTGTCTCATTTATTCAGCCTTTTGTGGGAAGACAACAATAAAATAAATGCTAAAGTGTTCTTTTTTTTTTTTTTTTTTTTTGCTAAAGTGTTCTGATGAAAATATACTACTTATTTCTCAGATAAACACTGAGTTTCCCTTTGACTCTCCTCATCCTTTTTGCTCTCTTACATTTTCCCCATGTAGTTCAATTAGTAGAAGAAAATAAAGACAAGATCCCATTCCCTTTGATGTTATAATATTAGAGCAGGCCAGCTCTAGGCGAGGATGATCCTTTCCAGTCCTTCATTCAGCTCTGCATTGACCAAGACTCCTTCCCAACTCCCTAGGCTCCTTTCAAATGACTTTAAATTGTCTTCTTGTCCTTTCACTTTTTCCAAGAACAAAATTTTAGTGAAATTCTGAGAAGTTAATGAGAAAGTAGTTTCCTCAAGAAAGAGAGGAAAGCATAAAATGTGGCTCATCCAGGAGGCAGCTTCAGTTCTTTTGCCAATGGGATGGAAGCAAAAAGTTGACATTTATTGAGAATTGAGAATTATTGGGAATTTATTGTTACATTCAAGACTCTCTTTTAGGCTCTAGTGTCTGGAGAGAAAAAACTTCACTGCTAATAGAGTCACAGTATTTCACTGCTGCTTGGGCAGGTGCCATAGTTTTGGTTACCTAGCATCCAGGCCCCTGTCCTAGGGAAACCTGCTGTATGTGTGTTGATGAGAGGGTGGGTCTTGCTTCCTATGGTGGGAACTGAGGGGTTGGATTTGTTTCTCCCACATCACTTGTCACTGGGTATGAGCAAGGACCTTAGACTTCTCCAGGTGTCCTGGCATGCACTTATGTCTGGGGCTTTGAGTCTAATAGACACAAAGTCCATTGACAGATATCTCAAGTCCAGTGTCATATCTAGATGTGTGAAGTGACTGTGACAGTGTTCTTCACTGCTGTAAAGATGAAGACAGCACAGCCTCTGCCCTCCTGAAGCAATGTGTGATAACTATACTTAGAAGGGGACACAGTAATTAGGGAGCAGTGGGTTCTGTCTTGACATCTGAATGGCCCTGGACTTAGCCAAACTGTGGAAGGAGCCTTGGTGTCCATCGAAAGATGAATGGATAAAGAAGATGTGGTCTATGTATACAGTGGAATATTACTCAGCCATTAGAAACGACAAATACCCACCATTTGATTAGACATGGATGGAACTGGAGGGTATTATGCTGAGTAAAATAAGTCAATCGGAGAAGGACAAACAGTGTATGTTCTCATTCATTTGGGGAATATAAATAATAGTGAAAGGGAATAGAAGGGAAGGGAGAAGAAATGTGTGGGAAATATCAGGAAGGGAGACAGAACATAAAGACTCCTAACTCTGGGAAATGAACTCGGGGTGGAGGAAGGGGAGGAGGGCGGGGGTGGGGGTGAATGGGTGACGGGCACTGAGGGGGGCACTTGACGGGATGAGCACTGGGTGTTATTCTGTATGTTGGTAAATTGAACACCAATAAAAAATAAATTTATTATAAAAAAATAAAAAACTAAAGCTTGTCACAGCACACTAAAAAAAAAAAAAAAAAAAAAAAAAAAAAAGAATGGCCCTGGACTTAACACAGGCCTCATGTGTTCCAGAGTATAAAATGCAGGTTAGGGTGACAACAGCAGAGGGAGGCAAAGGTAGGTTTCAGGATCAGAGGAGTAAAGTTTATTATGACACAGACAATGCTGGCTCTTGCTGCTCTTGAAAATCTGAGCAAGGGAATTTATAAACATGTGGGATGCCCTTACTCTCCACAGACAAGATGGCATTATGCTGTGGATTTGAAAATATTCACAAATAACGTGTGGAATGTAGTTTTCCATGGATTAATGTGGTTTGTGTTGAAAGTGCATATATATAAAAATATATACATATTTTTCTTATATGTGGTTTTGCTTTTAAGAGCAGGTAGATTTTTTCCTCTTAAATGTAAAAATGCTAATTTAATTTAGTTTTGCAGCATGGGAATGGGATGCTAATGTGACTGAAAAGAGCAGTTCATTTTTTGTGGGTTTGACCATTTCAGAAACTTCACATTTCTGAAAAATATTATTAATAGGAAAATAAATTTGAAACCACAGTCCAGCTTCAATGAGGAATATATAGTGTTTTTCCATTCTACTGCTTAAATAGTCCAAAGATTCTATGCCTCAGAGCAGAGACTTATTATAACTTTGCTGCATAGGAAAATAGAGGACTCCAGAGTAGATTCTGAAATGGTTTTCCCCATCCACCTCTGGATCGCTGTTCTTGGAAAACAGTTTTTGGGTTAGCCCAGGGGAGCTTTTTGTTTTGAAGAGAAATGTCCAGTAGCATGCAGCTACATGGTAGTGCAAAGACAACTAAAGACACGACTGCTTTTAGCCCCTCACCCAAATACTGGGTAAGTATTTTGGAGTATGAGAGTCTCAGAAAGATTAATTATATACATACATGAGAAAGATTTCCAGTTCTTCCAGACAAGCATATTTATTTATTCTGTTTTGATTAATTGTCCTGGGATGAAGTTTTTACTCAAGCCTGATTCCCCAAATATTTATCACTTTTGAGCTTGTTAGCTGAAGACCAGGGCTTTGCATTCTTACATATCCACACAACCTTTATGCAGCTTGGTAACATGAGGCTACATGAAGAAACTCTGTGTTTTGAGGATGAGGGAGATGATGGTCTAGCCATACTCTGAACTCCTCAGACTGACTCCTAGGACACATGGGGAAATCACCCTTAGAAGGAATAATCAGTGAAGGAGACTTGAAATCCAATCATGAGAGGGAAGCGGGGTGGTTGATCTGGAGAGGAGAAAACTTCACTGCTAATAGAGTCACAGTATTTCACTGCCGCTTGGGCAGGTGCCATAGTTTTGGTTACTTAGCATCCAGGCCCCTGTCCTAGGGAAACCTGCTGTGTGTGTGTTGATGAGAGAGTGGGAACTGAGGGGTCGGATTTGCTTCTCCCATGTCACTCGTCACCTGGGCGTGAGCAAGGGCCTTTAGGCTCCTCCTGGTATGCTTATGCCTGGGGCTTTGAATCAAATAGGTGCAGGGTCTATTGATAAGGTATCTCAAGTCCAGTGTCATATCTAGATGTGTGAAGTGACTGTGACAGTGTTATTCACTGCCTACTTCCCTTGGCTTCTGACTCAAATGAGCCTGGTTTTCTTGCATTCTAATAGAGAATAGGAATACATAATTCTAATAGAATTTGTGAGTCTCTAAGATCTTTTATTTAAGTTTTTAAAAATATTTTTAAAGATTTTATTTATTTATGCATGAGAGACGCAGAGAGAGAGAGAGAGGCAGAGACACAGGCAGAGGGAGAAGCAGGCTCCATGCAGGGAGCCCATTGTGGGACTTGATCCCAGGTCTCCAGGATCAGGCCCTGGGCTGAAGGCAGGTGCCAAACCACTGAGCCAGGCATCCCTCTAAGATCTTTTAAATAAACTCCTTTTTTTTTTTTTAATTAAGTTAGTCCATGTTAGTTTCTGTTATTCAGAAACAAGGATCCTGACTGATATAATTGCTAACAGCCTGTAATGGTTTCTTATTTCTAGCTGGAATTTTTAACCTGGATCCAAGGATAGCTTTACAGAATCTTGTGTGTATGGTGTACTATATATGTAGAATTTTGGATATTTGTGCATTCAGATGGGTGGAGGGTCTATAGCTTTTATTCAATTCTCAAAAGTTTCTGTAACTCTAAATAGGCCAAGAACCACTTATCTGCAGGATACAATTTAAATACCTTAGGAAATTTTACAAAACCTTGATGATCTGGCCTCTGTCTACTGCTTCAGTTTTCTCTTTCATTGTGTTTCCTGTCGCTTCTGCTCTTCGTCTTCATTCCATGCAAGTCACAGCTAAGTACTGTGGATTCTCTAAAAGCACCTCATGTTTTTTATTCTCCATGTCTTTGCTCATGATGTTCCTTCTGCTGTAAGTTCCCAGTCCTTTTTTTTTTTTTTTTTTTTGTTCTTTACCCCACCTTTTAGTTGGTTTTCTGTGCACCTATTCATCAGGTTTCACCTCTTCTGTGAAGGTCATAATCTCTGTGCTCCATCCTCTTGGCTCACCTGATTCCAGCTTTGCCATCAGCCCATGTCACATTAGCATCTCGTGTGAGTGTGTCTTGGGGCATTCTCCAAAGTCACTGAAGGTAGCTGCACTGCCCAGGTACATCTCTGTGGAGAAGTTAACCCCTTTGGGGGCCACAGTGGGCATGTCTGTGGATAAATGCCTCAGGCTTCCCATCTGCTGTTTGGCCTATTCTGAGGCACTTTCTACATGGCTCTTTAGAGAGGCCCCTGAGCAACTGGTACCCCAGTTGTCCATAGTGGTAACCTGTTCAGCACCTTTTATGGGCCTTTCTTTTTTCCTGTCTCCCTTTCCTTCCTCCTCTGTTCCTTCTTCCTAGATTGCTGTTACCTGCTCCCAAGTCTTTGTCTCAGCCCCTGCTTTCAGGTTAATCCAGATCAGGACAACCTCTTTGACTTCATGCCTCTACGTGAGCTCTGAGGAACTGCCTTAGCATCTGTTGTTGATAAATCTTGAGTGATTTCTCTCGAGTAAACTATTATTTCTTTTTTATTTTTCATTGTGATAAGAACAGTTAACATGAGATCTATCCTCATAACAGATTTTAAGTGTTATATTATTGTTGACTATACATACATTGTTGTACATCTTACTTGTTATTCCTCTTATTTAACTGAAACTTTATGCCTGTTGATTAGTAATTCCCCATTTCCCCTTGGGCCCTGGCAATTACTATTCCAGCCTTTGATTTTGTGAATTTAATGACTTTAACTACTTCCTATAAGTGGAATCATGTAGTACTTGTCTTTCTTTTGTTGGCTTGTTTCATTTAGCATAATATCCTCAAGGTCCATTCATGTTATTGTATATTGCAGAATTTCCTTCATTTTTAAGGCCGAATAATATTCTTTTACATGTATATACTACATTTTTAAAACCCATTCATCCCCTGGTGGACACTTAGTTTGCTTCCACATCTTAGCTATTGTGAATAGGGCTGCAATGAACATAGGAGTACTAGTATCTCTTTGAGATCCTGATTTCAGGTTTGTTTTTTTTTTTTTGATGTATACCCAGAAGTGGGATTTCTGGATCATACAGTAGCTCTATTTTTAATTTTTTGAGGAACCTATGTACTGTTTTCCATGGTGGCTGCACATTTTGCATGCCCACCAATAGTGTGTAAGGGTTCCAGTTTCTCCACATCCTCACCAACACTTTTCTTCTGTTAAACTATTACCTCTTGAGGGTAAAGAGCTTATTTTATTCATTAGCGTTCCCTCAGTATTAACAGAAAACTGTATCCTCATCAATGTGTGAAAAAAACATAAGACATGAGAGCTTTCTTCAGATCTCTCAAGGACTGTATTGTGTTTACATATCTCTGGAGAGCAGAACTAAGACTAACCAGTAGAAGTACAAGAAGACAGAGTTTAGTTCAATATGGAGCTATCAATACATCTACGGTGGTGGGGGATGGTATTTTTTAGTAACAGTGGCTTATTATGGCATGATGACCCACATGGTTTACCCCCTCTTCCCTCTCTAGCCAGGAATTCCTGTAATGGAGAGTTTTATGGAAAAAAGTCTCATGTGCAGATGCCCACAGGGAACAGGGAGGCATGTAGACTAGTGAGATGGGCTGAGTGTCAGACAAGTGGGAGTGGAAGGAACTATGTGGAAATAAAGTATGTACATTCTTTCTAAAAGGGCTAGTTGTTCCTCAGCTCCAGTCAGCGACCTTTGTGCAAGAATATAGGTTCAGTGCTGCCAGACTTCAATTTTTCAAGGGAAAGCAGAAATCCAGATTCTTATATAAAAATTCTCAGTTTAGGGGTGCCTGGGTGGCTCAGATGGTTAAGCATCTGCCTTTGGCTCCAGGTACTGGGATCAAGCCCCACATCGGGCTTCCAGCTCAGCGGAGAGTCTACTTTTCCCTCTCCCTCTGGCTTTCCCACTGTTTGTATTCTCTCTCTCTTTCTCCAATGAATAAATAAAAAATTCTTTAAAAAAAATTCCCAGTTTAGAATACAATACATGGGCCAAGAAGGCATCACTGTGGCAGGGCGTGGACCATGGGTTGTTAGTTTGCAACCTTTGTGTAGCATGTCTAGTAAAGGATGTTAAAACTTCAAGTGTGAGGACAGCCTCCTCGAGAGACTGCCCTAGGGTCTGGTCAGTTTGCCCTCTTCAGGTCTGTAAGCACACTCTTCCTGTTCCCAGCTCAAGTCTTTGGCCATCCTCTGTGTGGATGATCTGTGGCTTGGGCAGCAAGGAAGCTCTGTGGCTTGGGCTCTCCTTTGATACTTCCCACTACTGTTCCACCACCAAACCCTGTCATTTTAATGCATCTTCAGCCTTTCTAGCACTTGGATATCTGCTGCACAGTGGTCTCATAGTTTTAAATCTGTTTAGCTGAGTTGTTAAGTTCCTCAAATCCAGGGCTTCTAATTCCCATGTCTTTCTTATCATTTGGAGCATGGTGTGGGGCACATAGCAGGTGCTCAATAAGAACTATTGGTTGACTGATGCTAGATGGCCATCTTACTCAGGGCTTTTGTCATCACTTTTAGAAGATGAGGTAATAAAAAGGCTCTTAAGTAAAAAATAAAATGCAATTAAGTCAGTGGAACTCCTTCAGAGATTGAAGAGGCATGTCCTCCCCATCTCCTGTTGACCTGCTGTTAGAGATCTTATGAGGAAAATGGTGCCTAGCGTGTTACTTTGTCACAGGCTCTTTCTCATTCTTTCTCACTAAAGATGCAGCAAAAGAAGAAATTATCTGTTCCCCTTTTAGATCCATTGATTAGAGATGGGTTCTGATGATAAGCTATGCAGCCATCCTTTTAAGGTAAAAGTGAGCAGGCACCTTTATGTTACAAAGATTGTCTAAAAGAAAAAAAATTATTTTAACTGGTTATGATGATCTATTTCTCTTCCTTCCCTTTCATATGAAACACATTTTGTTTGTTTCAGAAATCTCCTTTCTTCTACATCTGTGAAGCAAAACACAATATAAACAATTCTGTCATCTGTGATAATTCGTATTAGGGACACTTCGGACACTGGCACTTATTGTCTTTTAGCCTCTTTTAGTCAACTTTTCCCACTTTTTTGGTGAAGGTGCAAGTAAGCATAAATTGCCAAAATAGTAGGTCTTCTCTATTGCATTGGTCCCATAATTGTTTATTTTGCCAGTTTCAGTGTGGTTTTGCTACAAAGACAAGGAAATGACCATTCCTTCAGTGAACATTTGCTGAGCCCCTACAATGTGCCAGACCCTATCTCAGCTGCTGAAGATACAGAAGTGAAATTCTGTAGACAAGAAAGGCCCTTGCTTTCCCGAGGCTGACCTTCTAGTGGTGAGAAACAACCACAAACTGATGGACAAATATATATACCAGACATTTGGGATGGTAGTTAGGTGTTGGGAAAATAAAATAGGATCGAGAGAATATGTATGTGAGGGAGTTAATCTAGATCGGAACTGAGGGAAGGTCTCCTTGAAGCTGTGCCAGCTGAGACTTGAATGGCAAGTGGGGGCCAGCCATGTCAAGATCAGGGGGAGGAGCATTCCAGGCCAACAAAATAGCTCCTGCACTGGTCAGGAGCCCGAGTGGTGAGTGTCCTGAAGACACAGCCAGGAGGTCAGAGGGAACAGGCAGCTTAAAGCTAATAGCTAATTAAATTATTACATAAGTGAACTTATTCAGCAACTTTTGTATTTTAAATGTTTATGGTCACGATCATTTACATCTTAGAATCTGTGTCATGACTTCAGGATTAGACTCAGTCATTATCCAAGACTCTCACTGGAGAAAGTCAGTGTTTCAAAGTCTGTGTGGTATATCCTGCTTTGAAGCCTCAAATTTCCCATGATAGGATAGGACACTAGTAGTATTTTAGGGAAAGGGTATCTGGTGTAATATTCTTAAATTTGTCTCGGAAGTAATCATGCATGTGGTGAACATAGTAAGAAACAACTTCCTTCATCTTTTAATATGATAATTGCTCTCAAGGATTTTAAGAGTTTATAGACAATTGGAGCATCTGGTTTTAAAGTTAACTGGACAAGGAAGAAAGCTATTATGGACAAAGTTTCATATTTTCTTGGGTTTTTTTTTTTTTTTTTGGTATCTGTACAAGAGACCCAATGAGTTCCCAGCATAAAACAAGCCAGAAAAAAACAAAAACAAAAACAAAAACAAACAAACAAAAAAACAAAACAAGCCAGAAACCCGGACCCAGAGAGCATTTCTGATGTTCAGCCAACATAGAACTGCTTCTCCTCCCAAAGGGTGGTCTCCAAATCTGTTGTAGCCTTTGGCAAAATTTTTATATCACAATTGAAAGCAGATGCCCTTTCTGCCTTCTCCCTTATTGTCCAACTTCCTACCGTTCGGGGGTTGTGGGCTATGGCAGTCTGGCACACACCTTCACAATGCCCTGCAAGAGACCTCAGTAGACATTCAGAAGTCTTGTGTGAAACACTCTGCAATGGAGAATAGATAGAAGAAATGCCGGGTTTGTGAAGTTCTGGTCATCTGGTCAGTGCTTTCTGAATGTTTCTTGTCACAAATGAAAACACCAGCCTAAGGTTTAGTATAAAACACCTTGCTGGGGAAGCCTGGGTGGCTTGGTTGGTTAAGTGTCTGCCTTTGGCTCAGGTCATGACCCTGGGGTCCTGAGATGGAGCCCCGTGTTCCGCTCCCTTCTCAGCCGGGAGTCTGCTTCTCCCTCTGCCCCTCCCCTGCCTGTGCTCTCTTTCTCTCTCTCTCAAATAAAATCTTAAAAAAAATAAAACACCTTTCTGGACAGTTTCTACTTTAGTATATTTAATCCTAGTAGAAAATATTTCATCTTAAAGGATCATGTAATCCTAAAGAAAAACTAAAACATACTGTCCCTAATGGAGGATGTTGAGTTTTATTCCAGGATATGACCCTCAAATGTGTCTGTATTTCATAGACATGACATTGGGAATCCAGAGTATCAAAAATCACTAAGTTCTTGATTAAAAGAGACTTATTAGATATGACAGTGAAATATAACGTGTGGGCTTTGTTTGGATTCTGGTGTAAATCAACTGAAATTTAAATGACAACTGGGAATGTTTAATATGAGCTGAATATGAGATGATACTAAACACCACTGATAATTTTGTTATATGTGACAATGATATGGATGTTATGTAAGGAAATGTCCTTATTTTAATGTACAATCAAATACATAGAGATGAAATGTCACATCTATAATTTATTTTAGAACACTTCAGCAAAATACCAACTGAAACAAATATGGCAAAATGTTAGTAATTGCTCAGTCTAGGTGATGGGCTTATAGAGTTTACTATAATATTTCCTCTACTGTCCTGTATATTTGAAAATTTTTTTATAATTTAAAGTTTGAAAGATCTCTGCACATTAGTGCACAGACAGTACAGTGATTTGTCAGCTAAGCAGCACTGTTTTGTGATTGTGGTAGATGCTGCTTTTTGTGCCTTCTGTGCTGCAGCTGTAAATAGCAGTGCACCTGGAAACTAGATGATTTCTTCATATGTGGGACATTAGTAAAAATGAATCTGTATTCTCCTCTTAACCACCACCCTCCCCTTCCCCCCTATGCTCTGATTTTAAACTTGGCCTATGATTCTAAGAGGTGAAGTATGGAGGTAAAACTGAAACATGCAGAATCCTAAAGCTAGTATTTTAAACATTTTGCTTTGACCTAAAAACAAAAAACAAAAAAACAAACAAAAAAAACAAACAAACAGTCTTAAACTACAGTTACTAAAGTCATTTTTCTTCCTTTCAGAATGTATAATCCATAACCTGGATTACATTACCATATATAAAATTATTGGCACTGTCTCAAGCACATGCTTGTCAAGGCCATCCTGCCTTTTTCCTTTTCTGTTCAGAGAGTTTGAGGAGCTGTTATTAAATCTACCTGTGCTGTTTCTTTCAGAAAGCATGTTTTGGTGGCACTATATTCTAGTACTGGATATTGGTAAGACTTTCTTACTTTCGGATATTTTGATATTCAGACCCTAAAAGAAATTATGTTCCCATTTTGGCTGAATGTATTGCCAGAAATAACAAATTCAGTGTTTTTTTTAATAATAAATTTATTTTTTATTGGTGTTCAATTTGCCAACATACAGAATAACACCCAGTGCTCATCCCATCAAGTGCCCCCTGTGCCCGCAACCCAGTCACCCCCCCATCCTCCTCCCCTTCCACCACCCCTAGCTCATTTCCGAGAGTTAGGAGTCTCTCATGTTCTGTCTCCCTTTCTGATATTTCCTACCCATTTCTTCTCCCCTCCCCTCTATTCCCTTTCTTCAGTGGGTTTGTTATTGCGGCGTGGGCCGACTCAACATGACCTGACTACTGGTGGAGGAAAACATGTGTTTTTATTCCTACCTACATTTAACTTGTAAGTTCTCTTTTTCCATGTTTTTCATCCATACTTAGTGTCAGTCGTAGAGTCAGTAGCAAAGGGTATCTTGCTGTCCCATTTCCTCAGCCTCAAAACTGTAGGAAGCTGTGAGCCGTGAGTATTGGCACCTCATTTATTATTATTATCATTATTAGTATTATTGAGCGACAATGGATATATGGAGGTAACTTGATTTTGAACTAGGATTAAAAATGAAGTCCTAATCATATACCATCATCAACAGTGCCTCCTGTCCTAAGAGGCACTACTGAAAGTGCTCTGGGGTGAAAGGTTTGTAGTGTGGAATGCATGGAACTAGAAGACCGGCTTTCTGACTTAGGCAGTTGGTGAACTTTGTGGACATAGACTGTTACCACGGAAAGTGTTTGGTGAGCATCAGTGAGTGCCATGGACAGCAAGAGTGGTATAGAGTCCCCAGATTGTTTCCAGCTGGGGCCATCATGGCTTCTCAGGGCATAGAAACAGAGAGAAAGGGCAGGAAACTATTTCTGTATGGCTGCTGAGAATCCTGAGAAGTGAGGACTGTTTGGGTAACTCTAAGTAGAGGAGTTTGGCTGGAGGGAAGACTTCCTGGTGGGACTGATTATGCTAAGAGCAGGAATCTGGATTATGGGAAACACTGGCAAGGCAGTAAAAGTTTGGGGCAGTAACATGAGTAAGGCTGTGTGGTAGGGGTTCAGTCTGGCAGTGTTGTGCTCAAAGTGGGTAGGAGGAGAGATTAAGATAGGGATATTGATTTGGAAACCACTGCAAAATAGTTCAAGTGGGAAAAGTAATAAAAGTGTAAATTTGGATAATGACAGTAGCAATATAAGGGGGGGATGATTACAAGACATGTTGCAAAAGAACTGACTAGATTTGATGACTGAATTTAGGTCCTCTTTGAAAGAGAACAAGAAAATTCATATGAATTTGCATCATCCTATTGATGTAAGCAGTTAACTGTGTTTAATATGCCACATATAACTGAATTGAGAATGTTTGAAAGAAAACTTTTAATTTTTTATTAATTTATAGAAAGTTAGTCCCACCCTTGTAATTACTAAACTTTGCACAAATCCTAAGAATGGCTGTTTACAGGATGCCTGGAAGGCTCAATGGCTGAGCGTCTGCCTTTGGCTCAGGATGTGATCCCTGGGTCCTGGGATCAAATCCCACAATAGGCTGTTTCTCCATCTGTCTATGTCTCTGCCTCTTCCTGTATGTCTCTCGTGAATAAATAAAATCTTAAAAAAAAAAGGAGGGAGCTGGGGAATAAATCCCCTGACCTACTACTCCCCCGCCCCCCCCCATTTCTCAGTGGTTTGTCTTTCCCTAGTCTAGATGGCAGGGAAATCCATGAGGGTAATCATACAGGTCAGCCTCCTGAGGCAGAAAGCAGGTTAGAGAAGAGCAGAGAGTAGAATTGGGGGTGCAGACAGAAGGTAACAGTCACAATTAGCATCCTCTTTACAATATATAACAACATGGGATGGGGAGAGGAATGCTTGGAAGGAGATCTTCATAGAATCACAAAATGTTAGGCCTGGAAGTAATTCTCAACCTTGTTTTAGAAATGGGGAAATGGAACTCTATAGAGGTAGCAGCTGGATACAGCTTAATTTTCACAGAGCTGAGATGAAATGACAGACTTTTAGATTCATAGCCCTGGCTCTTTCTAGTAGGCTAAATGGCTCCCATATAATCACAAATTCCCCAGGCCCACAGCACCAGCTCAACCACTTCAGCAAGGTTGAAAATGGTAAGGAGGTCCCAGTTGTTATTCAAGGGAATGTGTAAGCATTATAGATAAAGCCATTGCAGTAGGACATGTTTCTATAACTGAAGTTAGAGTCATTGTGGATAATCTAGAAAGTATAAAAATTCTTCATTTCTTTCCATGAAAGAGAAACCTATTTAAAGTTTAAAGTATTGATAATGGAGATAGAAATGGAAGTCCTTGATGACTAGTTCTCTTTGCATTGGGTTGTCCATTGAATATTTCTCACCTTGTTCCCTGTTCCCTTTCTTCCTAAGTGCTCACCTTCAAACTCTACCAGCGGGCAAAGCATGTGTACAGCGAGGCTGCACGGGTGCTTCAGTTTAAGAAGATATGTGAAGAGGCCCCTGACAACATGGTTCAGCTGCTGGGGGAGTTAATGAACCAGAGCCATGCCAGCTGCCGGGACATGTACGAGTGCAGCTGCCCTGAGGTGGATCAGCTAGTGGACATCTGTCGGTGAGGCCAAGAGAGCAGCATGGTGGAGGTGGGGGGGCGGGGGTACGACACTGCCAAAGAAATTGTTTAAATGAATGAAAAAAAAAAGGGCAATATTTTCATAACCTTCTAAGTGAAAGGAGAGCCTTCTCCACTTCCTCTCTGAGGTGTCATACACAGAGCTGAACTTGTTCTCTCCTAAATATCTGAGGGAGAAAGATTGGAGACCTGATTCCACCACTTTATGAGGCTCCTGGTTTGAAATCAGTTCTCCCATCTTGCCATTTTAGGATGATTTGGTATTTCAAGGAGCTTTTCTTAGATATGGACCCTGCTGTTACTTTCTCATCATATTTTAATCAGTGCTATCTACAGCAATGGTGGCCCTGCCAGCATCTTCTATATGGTGTCCAAAGTTTAGTAGAATTATTCAAAAGAAAGGAGAAAATAGACATGGGGGCCTTAAACCTGATGGGAGTGTATTCAGGGACAGGGGAGGTTACTGAAGGAATTACTCAGAAAGCCAGCATTTCCTGCCTTCCAGATTTAGATTAGGCAATTTGGAAAATTAAGGATTTGACAAAAGCCTGGTTTATAAATGGTTGATTGAGACAGAAATGTAAAGAGGAAAACTCTTTCACAAAGCCTGAGAACAGCTTCCTTATAATTGTTAGAGAATGAGGATAAAGAAAGGAGTAAAATGGTTACTTTACCAGAAGGGATTTCATTGACCTTGGGAGAACTGAAAGGGAAATTGGGAGAACCCTCAAATGGCTAGACATTATTTCCACTGTAAGAAGATAGTACAGAGCTGCCTGCAATTAGTCATGAAAATATAATTAACCACTTGGCGCCTATGGCTTGCCTCACTCATTGCCACACTCCCAGCCTGAAAAGTTTAAATCAGCTAGCTCCAGTGATCACAAATGGCATGTATAACCCAACTTGTAGAGAGACTTGAACATAGCATTGATGAGGATCATTCTGCTGACGTCAGAGTTTGCTCACTAATTGCCAAAAAGCCTTCCAGAGCTTGTTCTGTTACAAATGCTCTTTTCTGAAAGTATCAAGGGCCCAGTAAATGGAAGGAACAAATATTGTTCAGTTCTGGAAATTAGAGAATGGTTTGTGCAGAGATCAGGAAGGTAGTAGGATAGTTTGAACCCCACCTGAAAGGCAGTGAAGGGGCATTTGTCAGCTTTCTGGAATTCCCTTAAAGAACTTTCTCTTCCTGGGATGGCCAATTAGCTCTTGCTCTTTTGAAGCCTACATTCTCCTGGGGAAAGAAGGAGGTGACAATTAAAAATAAATTGAGTGGTAGTGATAAGTGCTATTAAAAAGAAAATAGAAGGGATAGAAAGCACCAAGGTTAGGGGGATAATCTTTCTAGGAACTCTGAGGAGATGATGTTTGAGCAGAGACCTGAAGGAAGTGAAGAAATGAGAACAGCAAGTGCATAGGCCCCAAGGTGGGAGAGAGTAGCAGGTGATGAAGTAAGAGAGGTAGTGGGGACGCATACCACATGGGCCTTGTAGGCCATTGGCAGGACTCTGGCTTTGGGTGGAGAAAGGTGGCAGTGCAAGTGCTAAAGGATCTGATGATCCAGATGCACCTTGAAGGAAGATTCATAACGTTGCTCTGTAGGTGAAAGACAGGAATCAAATGACTCTTGGGTTTTTGGCCTGAGAAATGTTCCTCATTTCTGTAAAAGCCACATTTTGGGATGGCAGATTTCACATTGTGTGGTCAGAATGATCTCACTGTACCATAAGGTAGGAAGGTAGGCAGGGGTCTTTGATATCTGAGACGGCACTAAGAGGTTAAGTGATTTGAACAAGTTAACGTAATGAGTCTGTGCAAAGCCTAGCTCCTGATCCAGTGTTTTTGCCACACCTCTTTCTCTCCCTTTGAGTTTACTCAGATAAGAAATGTGGGTCTTTTTTTTTTTTTTATCTATTTTCCTCTGTTGGCTTTAAAGCTTTAATAATGGAGGTTTTGGTTGTCATAGTGTGTGGTGTTGGAACATTGAACAAAACCTTGCTGAGGCGGGGAGGCAGTGTGTGGAGTGGGACAACTGAGTTGAAGTTAGGAAGGTTGAGTTTCTAGCTCTGCCACTTTTCCTTCTGAGCTCTGTGCTTTTGGACTGTTGTCTTATGATCTCCGGTGTCTTTTCTGTTCTAGCAGTCCATAGGTATATATACATATTTTAAAGATTTTATTTATTTGAGAGAGAGTGTGTGCACATGCAAGCAGTGGGAGGAAGCAGTAGAGGGAGAGGGAAAAGCAGGCTCCCCACTGAGCAGGGAGCCTGATGTGGGGCTCCATCCCAGGACCCTGGGATCATGACTTGAGCCAAAGGCAGGTGCTTACCTGACTGAGCCACTCAGGGGCCCCAGGTCGATATATTTTTTAAAATATGGTTCCAGGGGCACCTGGGTGGCTCAGTGGTTGAACATCTGCCTTCAGCTCAGATCGTGATCTTGGGGTCCTGGGATCAAATTCAGCATCAGGCTCCTCATGGGGAACCTGCTTCTCCCTCTGCCTATGTCTCTACGTCTCTCTGTGTCTTTCATGAATAAATAAATAAAATCTTTTTAAAAAATGGGTTCCAGTGTAAGATTTAGGGCTGTGTCGTAAAAGGGAAGAGCACCTTTTATTTATTATTTCATTTATTTGTTTTTGGAAGCTCCTTTCTTAATAACTGAATTTAACACTTAAACATTTTATTTCTTAAACTATTTCTGCCTAGCCCATTTTAATCTGCTGTATTGTTTTTCTGAGGAAAATTCAGTTCTGTCTAATATAAGGAGTGCACTCCCTTTTTATACAGTTGTTTTTATTTGGAAAGTCAATTGCTAAGCATCAAAATTAGTTTCTACTTAAGCATATAGGGACCAAGTTTCCAATATCGAAACATTACCTTTTGGCATGTTGCAAATATTGGCCAGAATAGTTGTCTGGTCCTTGAACTTTTTATATAATTAATTTTTTCTTTGCTGCCACTATAACCAGCAGATAGTCTTCAGATGTTCCCACTGGTTGCCAGTTACAAAGGTCCTAAGTGGCAGAGCAACCTCAGAGGATAGCCCACAGGAACTAAAGTAGATGCAGTCATTGATGCCATTCCTTCCATGAGCCAGCAAATACTTTTCAATAGGGTGTTTGTGTCGTATGTGACAATGATGTCTGAACTCCACTTTCAAGAGCTCTCATGCTTTTTTGTGTTGTGGATGTAAGCAGGAAGAGAGAAGAATGCAGAATGAAAAAGATAGTGGTGATATAGGGTGGTTAAAATTGGGAGACAAATATGGATAATAGAGAGCTGTAGATGGTAAAAGTGTAGAAAGGTTCAAATGAAAAATGAGACACTCTTAAGCCTTGGTTGCTCCTGAAGCTTCATGACCATTGCACTGGGCCAGGCAGAGGAGGCACTGGCTGTGCTGCGAAGGATCCTGGAGAGGCCTGGGACACTGGTACATAAACTCAACTTTGGGGAGAGTATTATTTTGTTTAAGAATCATGATCATCTCCACACTTCCCGTCCCCTTTAAAAAATGTTAACGACTAAAATAATAAATAAATAAATAATTAAAATAAAATAAAAATGTTAACACCAGTGGAGCAGATGTAACTATGACTGGGAAGCCTGAGAAGATTCGTTGCCTTTAGTAGAAAGAAGAGGGCAGAGGGAAGCTGAAATGGGTGCAAAGAGGAACAAGGCCAAAGACAATCTTTACTCCTTGGTCCACTTTAAAATTTCTTTGCTTTTCCTGAAGGCCTGCTTGGAAACTATTTGCGTGAAAAGGCAACTAACTGATTGAGTTAATGAAGGATTTCAATGTCCACATACCTAGGGCATTACATACGAGCTAAAATCTTTTTTTAAGTTTAATTTTTAAAAAGGTCTTATTTAAATTCCAGTTAGTCAACATACAGTGTAATATTAGTTTCAGGTATACAATACAGTGATTCAATACTTCCATTCAACAGACAGTGCTCATCACAAGTGCACTCCTTAATTCCCATCACCTATTCCACCTTCCCCCCACCCCATAACCATCAGATTGTTTTCTATAGTTAAGTCTGTTTCTTGGGTTGCCTCTCTCTCTCTCTTCCCCTCTCCCACTCTCTCTCTCTCTCTCTCCCCACTTTGCTCGTTTAAATTACACATTTGAGTGAAATCATGTGGTATCTGACTTATTTCACTTAGAATGATACTCTCTAGCTCCAACCATGTGCTTACAAATGGCAGGGTTTCATTCCTTTTTATGGCTGAGTAATAGTCCAGTGTGTGTGTGTGTGTGTGTGTGTGTGTGTGTGTGTGTACACATACATACATACCACATCTTCTTTACCCATTCATCAATTGAT
This sequence comes from Vulpes vulpes, assembly GCF_048418805.1. NCBI lineage: Eukaryota > Metazoa > Chordata > Mammalia > Carnivora > Canidae > Vulpes > Vulpes vulpes. The sequence continues at coordinate 55,252,469 of NC_132794.1, forward strand.
GGGCATTTGGGCCACTTCCATATCTTAGCTATTGTAGATAATGCTGCTATAAACACAGGGGTGCATGAATCCCTTTGAATTAGTGTTTTTGTATTCTTTGGGTGAATACCTAATAATGTGATTGTTGGATTGTAGTTCTATTTTTAACCTTTATTTTATTTTTATTTAAATTCAATCTGCCACCATATAGTATAACACCCAGTGCTCATCACATCAAGTGCCCTCCTTAAGGCCTGTGACCCAGTTACCCCATCCTCCCGTCGACCTCCCCTTCAGTAGCCCTCAGTTTGTTTCCCAGTGTTAAGAGTCTCTCATGGTTTGTCTTCCTCTGATTTTTCCTTATTCAGTTTCCCTTCCTTCCTTTATGGTCCCTCGTACTATTTCTTATATTCAGCATATGATATTTGTCTTTCTCTAAGTCAATTACTTATTTCACTCGGCATAATACCCTCCAGGTTCCATCCACCTTGATGCAAATCGATATTTACATATCCTTTCTGATGGCTAATATTCCACTGTATATATGTACACCACATATTTTTAACCTTTAGAAAGGTTAAATGCACCAGCTTGCATTCCCAGCAACAGTGCAAATGGTTCCTCTTTCTCCACATCCTCACCAACACATGCCATACAAGCTGAAATCTTAAGGTGATCTAAGCTAGACTATATTCAAAAGACATCTCTAGGTAGCCAGCCTCTAGGGACAACGTGTAAGAAGCTACTATATGACCCAAGTAGGGAGAAGAGGGAATGAAAAGAAGGGATTTTTTTTCAGTTGAGCCTTTTCCTGTTCTTTAAGAGAAAATCAGTTTAGCATCCAAAGAAAGGACCAGGGAGGGAGAAGGAAACTACATTTATGCATTTAGACTGTTTATTATTTTTATTAAATTAACATCAGAAAACCTCAATTATGTGAAACAAAGAATAATGAAAGAAAAAGATGAAGCTTGTCCAATTATAAAATAACTCTACTAAATGAACAAAATATAAATTTTAAGAAACAGCTAAATTGTAAAGTAGGATTCATTGAGAAACTAGAAGAATTTTGAAACCAGGTCAGTTATATGTGAGACAGCTCATTTGTTACTGGTTTTCTTGGTTATACTTAAGAAAGAATAGTTAATGCCTTTTCTTTCTGTTTTGACACTTGCTGAAATTAGAGACCTCATTGCTGCATCAATGTCCAAGCTATTAAGGAAGATGAATGACAAATGTTAATAGGCTAACAAAGATTAGAAAAGTTAATTTGTATAATATATAAAGTCTTTTCAAACTTTATTCCACAGCTAAGCTGCTCAGCCTCTTGTACCCATTCTCCTGACCAGTCAGGGAAGAATGAAGTGTAAACCCATATTTGTATGTTCCTTTCCCCATGATCTTGAGGCTAATCTTCACACTCTGACAAATAAAGGGAGAGGCCCATTTCATCTGCGCTTAGGGGCGCACTTCTATTAGGCTCTCACTTCTCTCTTCCACTTACTGTCCTCTCCAATCCCCCTGCTACACATATATGCCATTTGTAGGAACAACTGGTCTTTCATAGCCTTTAGTGGCTTACATTTCTCGAATAGACTTGTAGTTGTATTTTCTTATACTTTCTCATTTGAACAGTATTTGAAGTCTGTGGTTTTTTTTTTTTTTTAACATTTTTTTTTTAATTTTTTATTTATTTATGATAGTCACAGAGAGAGAGAGAGAGAGAGAGGCAGAGACACAGGCGGAGGGAGAAGCAGGCTCCATGCACCGGGAGCCCGATGTGGGACCCGATCCCGGGTCCCCAGGATCGCGCCCTGGGCCAAAGGCAGGCGCCAAACCGCTGCGCCACCCAGGGATCCCGAAGTCTGTGGTTTTTTGAATCTAAAGTAATCTGTAAGTGTTTCTAACTTGGCTATAAAAGTCATAGAAATTGTTCTGGAAGGTCTATTTTCCTGAGAGATGGATTCTAGCCAGAGGATTCTAGGCTGTAGAGCAGAAGCTAGAAGTCTTTCCAGATTACATTACTGGCAAGCTTATATTTATATATATATATATATATATATATATATATATATATATATATAATATACGTAAGTGAGCTGTCTCACAAGTAACTGAAAATTGTTTTATGTGCCTCGGGAAATTCTATTTTAAAATTTGGCTATTTCAAAAAAAAAAATAAAAATAAAAATAAAATTTGGCTATTTCATAAAAACCGTATTTTGTTCATTCAAAAGAGATATTTTATAATTGGGTAAACACCATCTCTTTATTATTATACTTTGTTTCACATAACTGAAGTTTTCTAACATTAATTTAATAACAAAATAAACAGTCTGGATTGATATTTTAAAACAAATAATCCAACAAGCATGTATTAGAAGTTACCAGATGCCTGGAATTGTGCTGGTCTGGGATTAGAGAGATACAACCTGTCCCTAAATTCAAAATATTCTGTAATAATTAACTTAATACTCATGTGTATAATGTATAAATATTTTGAAATAAATAAAATTGATTTAAAATACAAGGCATGCAAGGATTCTTTGTAGTTTATAGCAAAGTTGGGTCTTACTGCATCTTCCTCTACCCTCCTGCATTTTTTTTGTGCCTTATATCTTACTAAGTGCTTTATGGTCCAATCAGTTCATTTAAAGTAGGAAATTTTAGTCAATCTGTATTGGGTGCCTGGAAAATTAGTTATATGAATGTACTTTTCAGTGATAAAAGGATCAAAGGGAGCATTCTTTATAATCTGCATCTTTCATCTGCCCTAGCCTTTGTTTTGTAGATCATGCTTATAATAAGGCAGAGGCTGCTTTTGTTGTTTTGGCCAACCCTTCCACATGATTTCCAATCCAGTCATCACAAAGTATTTGGGGGATTCTAGGGTTTTGATTTTCCTAAGTCTTGCATTGCTTCTCTGATGTGCAATAGCTCAAGGATCTATATTTTTAAAGTCTTATTGTTGTCACAGGGAAAACATGGCTCACCTACTTTTCTTTCTTAGTCTGAAGCTTATATTGATCTCCTAAATTGAGGATTTCTCCCTGAATTTCTATGGCATATGCTAAAGGGCATACTGAAGACCAGTTTGGAACACTGCAGACAGGACCTTTCTGACTTTGGGAGTGTATATAGCTCGGCAGCTGCTGACCAGCTACTGGGGCAGCCCCTTGATGTGTGAACACAAGAGCCACTGACTCCGGCAGAAGGCTATTTATAATAGCATTTATCATTTTCTGAGAAATTTGAACCCTGATGATTTCAGATCATATGGCTGATGCTGCCCAGTCCATTTTCATCTGCAGCAGACAGGGTGGTGACAGAGCAACTCTCAAAAGTGAATAAATTTACCCAGAAAGTCTTCAAGCTTCTGGAAACTACCAGGATGCTGAGGGAAACAAGCCCTTTGGCACGATTCCTATGGGTTTTGTAGTCGGTTAGAAACAACATTCAGTTTGCTTTAGGTTCAGTTTTGAAACCACAGCTTTCGGAAACTATTCAAATGAGAAAGTATAAGAAAATATGCCATTAAAGTCTATTGAGGACCATAAAGGACTGAATAATTTGAGTCCAGCATAATGGTAAAGCATGGATCTTAGAGAATCACATAAGAGGGCACCCTGTTGTTCTCTATATCAGGCCGCAGTTGGCTTTGATGCCCTGATTTTAGGATCTTCCAAAGATGCCTCCACACTTCCTTTTTTTTCCAGTATCTTCCATGGGAAAGATAGTTTGGGGTGACTGCATATCACAACTTATTGTTTTGTTTTTTTCTTTCAAATCATTAAGTTGCAAAATAACCTTTTGCCAGCCTGGACCTCAATTATCCCAGAATCCCACAATCAGAAAAATTTTTCAGCCTGGATGATAGGAGTCTGGGCTCAGTTCAGCTACTGGGCTATAAGCTGAATGTCTGAGGGACAGCAGGAGATGAGTAATTTTTATTTATTTGCAAGCATCTTGTTTTCTTCTTTAAACATCTATTCATTTGAAAAATATATTTAATGTGTAAAACAGATGATGAAAAGGAATCAATTGAGAAAATCATTGAGGGGGAAATGAATTACTGGTGTGCAAAAATCTGGTGTCTTAGAGGACGGTTAATATTTTACTGATATTTTCTCGGAAGTGAAGTAGCTCATTTAGATGTAAAAAAGGGGACAGAATTGTGCTAAACTAATTATGGAATTTTTAATCTGCTATGAATTTGGAGTAAATTTTATTAGGAAGAATTGGAAGTACATGTGAACTTATATTATCAGGATAAATTACATCTTTTAAAGATGAGGGACCCTTGTGCTTTGTGTTAGGGCCTTTAACTTTGGTACAAAACTGTGCCTGGTTGTTGGTGAATAAAATGACCTCTTTTTGTGTGGAGGTTTAAATGGTGGTTTCCATCCTGATCACACATTTTGACTGATGGTAAATTCTGAGTCCAGTGGTTAGACCACCTCCCAAGAGCACAGGGAAGAGGCATTTGGAGCTGTAGAGACCACGGTCCTTTTTGTGGAAAGGTCTGTGTGACTTCCTATCAGAGATTAAACAGACAGACTGATCTACAGTTTATTTTTTATTTATTTATTTATTTATTTTAAAATTTTTTTTATTTATGATAGTCACACACAGAGAGAGAGAGAGAGGCAGAGACATAGGCAGAGGGAGAAGCAGGCTCCATGCACCGGGAACCCGACGTAGGATTCGATCCTAGGTCTGCAGGATCGCGCCCTGGGCCAAAGGCAGGCGCCAAACCACTGCGCCACCCAGGGATCCCTGATCTACACTTTAATAGCATGTTCTTTGTTGATAAATTTATTCAGCACAAATCTAGGCTATCTGTTGTAGGGGACGGATTCTTTTATTTGGAATAGCCAAGCCTTAAGAACAGACCTTAAGTAGCCACTGGAGGAAGACCTCTCTTGCATAAGGCTTGCATTTTAAATTTTGATTTGACCTCATTGGGAGTCACCTTTCTTTTTTTTTTTTTAAGGTTTTATTTATTTGGAGCACGAGTAGGGGGAGGGGCAGAGAGAGGGAGAGAAAGAATCTCAAGCTGACTCCTCTCTGAGTGGGGAGCTGGATCTCATGACCCTGAGACCATGACCTGAGCCAGAATGAAGAGTCGGAAGCTTAACTGACTGAGCCACCTGGGTGCCCCTGCAGCCACTTCTGATCCATAATGTTGGTCATGCCTGTTGCCTATTGCTTTTTACTCCTTCTTGATCACCTGTTAGCTTGCTATATACAAGTGTTCCGTTGGTGCCTTTATGGAATCAAGACTATATAGTGGGTCACTGCCAGCTCTCTGCAGCCAGGAGTCCGGCTAACTTCTACTACTTAGAACCAAAACCATGGCCCAGTTTTAGATACAACTAAATTTCAAATCACCTTCTGAAACAGTATACATTCATCATGTCCTAAAATGTTTGCAACACTGAACTACCCCCCAACACACACACAAGGAAACCCACATATATTCTCTGCTTAGGACTTGGGTGTTGTGTTCTTTGGAAGCACCAGGCAAACCACTCTCATTTGCATTTACGGGTTCTAACATGGGCTTTTTTCTCATTGTTTTAGGAAGTTTGGGGCTCAAGGGTCACGACTCACTGGAGCAGGATGGGGAGGCTGCACAGTATCCATAGTACCTGCTGACAAGCTGCCCAGCTTCCTTGCAAATGTGCACGAAGCCTATTACCAGAGGAGTGACCAAGACTTCACATTTGAGAAGCAGAGTTTGTTTGCTACCAAACCAGGAGGCGGGGCTTTGGTTTTCCTTGAGGCCTAAACAATGTAAAAAATCTCAGAGAAACTATTTAGGGCATTTAGGAACTGGCAGAGCTTCTTATGCCACAGTAAATTAATCCTCTTTCTGTTTTGTATTATGATGAACGGTTGCTATTATCAAGATGTATTTCCAAAGAAACGGTTGAAAGCTCTCTATGCTTCATAATGATTGTTTTTCCATCTTAAAGTATGTTGTCTACCAATAAGAGCCAAAATTATGCTTGGACAGTTCTCTTCAGGATGATTTACTGAGATTTATTGACTTCAAGATTTTTAAAGATGAATGATAAAAGACATTCAATACTGACCTCACGGATTGGATGTGAATTAAACATACTGCCACAATTAAATGGATACAGTTGCATTGCCTGCCATATTCTTAAACACAGTTCATTTCTGGTTTCTCTTGACATTCTTCTTCTTTGCAGTCGTAGTCTTCAATTGATGATGATGATGATAGTGATGCTAGAAACTCTTTCTCAGTTTGAGCTTCAGAATGCTATTAAAATAATACATGATTAAAGATTCACAAATTGTCCTGGACACTTGTATGTGAGCTTACACCAATTATCAAGATGAGAAGACTTACTTTCTTTTTTAAAGCAACAATGGATTTAGATTCATTTACTTTTTACAGACTATGTGATATCAAATAAATAATCACTTTCTTTTTGGCTCTGAGCTTTCTCTATTACTTAATAGAGAAACTTAGCTAAAAGTCACTTGCTGTCTTTATCTCTATTCACATTGAAATTGAGAATTATCTGGATGATAATTCAGATAATTCAATTTGATCATAGAATTTGCTTTCTTCCCACTCTATGCTAACTTCCCTCCAAAGCTCTCTGATCCAAAAGGCCTGTTTACCCTTCCAGGAAACCCCACCACGTATGCCTTGCAACTCTGTTGTGTCTAGCAGGTCTCGCTTGTGCATGTGGACCAGTGTAGAACAGGTGTGCAGGTCTGGGATTGGGGAGGAGAGTTGCTGAGTCCTGTAATATGTTTATCAAAAGTGGTCAGAAATGTTTGGCCTTGTGGTGATGCTAAGTGAACGACTTTCTCACAAGAGGGCCTTCCTGAATTAGATGAAGGTTTAGACCAAAAAGCATTTTGCTGATATGATCAGATAATTAAGGCAGCAGCAGTCTTATGGTATGAATTATCCAGAAAATTATCACAATTTTGTATTATTCTGTGGTTGTTTTGCTCACTGATGTACAACTTAAAGACTGGACATCATCATCTTGAATCTCCGTTTCAGAGAGTTTGAGGCAAAGCTGGTTCTAGTATATCTCAAAGGACAGCAGGCATATATAGGGTACTAAGAAATCCATTCTTCTTTTCTAAAATAAACTTCTGGTGCATTTTCATTCTTTAAAATAAGGTAAACACTTGAGAAAGCTTAAGTTAAATTTGTTGAAAGAATTTTGAGTTTTTATAACACCCAATAATCCAAAATCTGAATTGATTTTAAATTATAATTCTTTGTTGTTGTTTTAAGATTTTTTTTATTTGTTTGAGAGAGAGAGTGTGAGAGAAAGAGTGAGGAAGAGCAGAGAAGGGGGGCAGTGAGGGGCAGAGGGAGAGGGAGAAGCTGCACCCCCCCGCCCCCGCCCCCATGGAGCCCAACACAGGGCTGGATCCCAGAATACTCATGACTTGAGCCGAAGGCAGATGCTTAACTGACTGAGCCTCAGATTATAATTTTTTGTTTTTTAATACCTTTCCATTTTACACAGATCTGTGGTTGGTACATAATTATTTAAAGATACCTGGATTAATGTAAAAAAAAAACCCCAAAACCCCCCAAACAAAAAATGTGGTACTTTCCATTGCTTTGCTATTCTATTTAAATTTTTCACCATGAGATACCTTCTTGCAACAGGTGAGTAAAAATTTTCATTGTGCCTCTGCTTTGGAGGACACAGTTGTTCTCAGCCAGGGATCTATTCCGTATGTGTCTCGTCTGGCTTGAAGGAAAAGAACTATTTTTCAATCAAACCATCACTGTTTTTCTAGAAATTATGAGAGACATCAAACTTTTCTGGAGGGGATAGGGCTAGGCCAACTGGTAAAAAGCTTCATGAAGAAGATGGAGTTTGAACAGGGCTAAAGGATGAGCAATGTGTGAAAGCTGGCGAGTAGGCACTGCAGACGGGCGAATATCTGATATCTCACATGGGATGTGCACAAGGCTCAGTGGGGGTGTGGAGTTTGCCCTGGGATACAGTGGAGGAGAAGATAGGCTGTCCTGGCTGCAGATGGCTTTTGAAGAGCTCCAAGTCCAGCATTTAGAGGAGGGGTTGCAAACTAGCAACCCATAGGCCACATCTGGTCTAGAGATACATTTAGTGTGGCCCCCAAAATATTCAGACATTTGGAGTTCTAACAAGGAATTCTACGAAGAATCTGGATTACTGATGGCAGAAGATCTGATTCTCCCCTGGCCTCCACTCCTGGGGATGACCATGAACTAGAGCTGAGGTATAGCTGCTTTGTTTTGATGACAGGTAGACCCTACAATGACAGGGGGTGCTACAGTTTCCACAGCTTGTAGCATCCCTGATACTCAGGCCACGTACCATGTGCCAGCTGAGGTCACTTGCCCTTCACCAGCACACTGGCACAGTGGTTTTCTTACACTTCATAAATAATTCTCTGTACCCATGTCTCTAGCAGTAGTAGTTAAGGGAGACTGAGAAGAATGAAAGAGAATTTTGTGTGCGGAAGTAAAGAATAGTCCTATTTGTTTAATACTAAATACTCAGGTGTTTTACTCCCTTCTCTCACCTTTCTGGCTCATATAGGAACTTGATTAGATTATGCGAGCTCTATTTTTGGCATTAGACCAGTAGCTAATAAGGATTGTTCTAGATGACATGCTAAAAATAAAAAGCTCTCTCCTATTCCTGACCTCAGATTGCCCAACCTTCAGATTTATTGCACCCTTTTCCCTACATGCTCTTGCCTGCTGGAAGGGAAAAAGAACCTTTAGATTTAACAGAACTTCCCAGAAGTTAAGGAGGGAGTGCAAGAGGAAGGGACAAAGAAGACTGGAAAGACAGAGAAGGCTCCTTTTCTTTTTCTCACACACTTTGAGTCCCATTTAGAACCTTGTAATTTCTGCAGGGACCATTCATTTAACGCAGTCATTAGAAACCAATATATTTTTGTTGAATTATTAACAAAATAAAATGACTTCACTGATAATTTTCTATTAGTTTGAAATTTTGACTGCATTTGGAGCTTTTCAGTTGCATAAACTGCCTGTGGTCAGAAGCAAGGGATGAGGGTAAGTGGGCATGAGGCTGCTACTAATATGAAAAACAGGGATTATTTTAAATGTGCATGTGGATGCTTAAATGACAATAGTGTATTTTACCTTCCCACTGTATCTTGGATGTGAAACCACATATTGCTTATTAAATATTGTCCAGGCCATGGAAGAGAAGCTAGAGAGAGAATTCTCAACTGTTTTCAAAAAGGAAACATACCAGTTTATGTAGGAACTTATCAAAGTCATTCCTAACTTCGTAAGGTTTCTTGGTAGCCTTTGCCTGGAGTCTGAAAAAAAAAAAAAAAAAAAACCGGTAGCCAAACCAATTGTTTTTATACTGACACCAACTAATCACCAACATTTACACAAAATTTAATATGCTGGGTATTTGCCAGCATTTTACACATATTCATTCAATTACCCTTACAACAATCTTATCAAGTAAGTAGTATTACTATCCAGTATTCTAAATGAAAAAGGCTCAGATAGGTTAATTAACCTGCCCACAGCCCTATAGCTAGCAAGTCATACAGGATTTGAACACAAGCGGCGTGACTCGAGCCTTTAATTCAACCACTGTGTGACACTGTGTCCCAGGAGTGCAGCATTCTCGTCAGTGAGATGGTTTGCACAATATTTGCTGAACTGATTCCGCTTGCCTGGCTCCAGTGCAGACTTGAAGGAGTGTCCCAAGGGACTGGCAGGGATCTGGGGCGGCAGGGAGGGTGGGGGGTGGGAGGTGTGGATAGAGATAGTGAAGGCTGGAAGCCTATGGAGGAATCCAGGAGTCTATCCTGATTTTTGTCACCAAGTACTCATTCAAGAAATATTTATGAGGGAGTTGGACAGCTGAATTCAGGAGGCAGGAGGAACCTTTGCAGAGATCTGTGGATGCGGGGAGAGGCAGAGAGGAGTAGGCTGAGGCTTGGACGGGTAAGAACTTGGGACAAGGAGAAAGCAGTATTAGCAAGAGAAACAAAAATGAAATAAAGATACATGGCTATTAATTTCACTGGCAATATTCAAGGGAGACATTTTAAAACTCTTTTTCCTCCATGGAATTTGTAGGAAGTAAACATTTCTGAAAATTCCCAGTGTACTTTGCTAAACCATGAAGTATAGATTAGCCACCCCCCCCACGCCCCGCAAGGCATCTTCTGGGTTTCTTTAGCAGGTAGTGGGGGGCACCCCCTGGGGCGCAGCAGGGCTGGCTCTTGACCACCCCCTGCACTTGTGCTCGGCCACTGACAAATGCCCCTTGCTTATTCTCTGCTTTACCTCTACCAATTTTATCTCCTCCACTGGCTTTTCTCCTCACTAACGATTACCCTCTGGGCTCTCCTCCTGCTTTTCTCAGATCTGGCCTTCACAATGTGAGTCTCTTTGTCATAGTCCTATTGAGACACACTCCAAAATATCTCTGATGTCCTTTCTCGGTAACACCCTCTTAGGATCTCCTTGAGATGGGTGTTGGACTCAGACTCTGGTTCCATCTCACTTTGTTAGAATCAAGCCATCTTTGGACTCACCCTTTTAATTTACAGTGCCCCTCTTTCTTTTTTTTAAATAACAGTTTTATTGACCTAGGTCTCATACCATAAAATCCACCTTGTTAAAGTGTACAATTCAGTGGGTTTTTTTTAGCGCACTCACAGTTTTGCAACCCCCACCACTCCCTAACCCCTGTCTTTCTGCTTGCCTTGCCTTTCCTCTCCATGAGTATCTCTTCTTTGAAGATTACAGATAGAAATGTGTATGCTGTGCCTATAGATTTAACAGGCACATGAGATTGATATATGAAGGCGTATTTTCCCCTTTTTTCACCCACAATGTCCCATTGCATAAAACATATTTGAGCACTTCTTGCAAATTACTCTGTCCTATATTCTTCTGTTATATTCTCAGTGATGAGAAATCCTATCCCATATAGATTTGATTTTGGGGAACTTGTAAAAGTCACCTGGAATCAGATATCTCTTTCTTTCTTTCTTTCTTTCTTTCTTTCTTTCTTTCTTTCTTTCTTTCTTAAAAATTTTTTTTTAACTTTATTTATTTATGATAGTCAGAGAGAGAGAGAGAGGCAGAGACACAGGCAGAGGGAGAAGCAGGCTCCATGCACCGGGAGCCCGATGTGGGACTCGATCCCGGGTCTCCAGGATTGCGCCCTGGGCCAAAGACAGGCGCTAAACCACTGCGCCACCCAGGGATCCCTCTTTCTTTTTCTTTCTTTCTTTCTTTCTTCTTTCTTTCTTTCTTTCTTTCTTTCTTTTTCTTTCTTTCTTCTTTCTTTCTTTTTCTTTCTTTCTTTCTTCTTTCTTTTTTCTTTCTTCTTTCTCTTTCTTTCTTTCTTTCTTTCTTTCTTCTTTCTTTTCTTTCTTCTTTCTTTTTTTTTTAGAGATAGTGTGTGTGTTGGGGGTGTGGGGTCAACAGGCAGAGGCAGAGGAAAGAGAGAGAATCCCAAGCAGGCTTCATGCTCCACACACATGGGGCCTGACATGGAGCTCAATCTCACACTCTGAGCCTATGACTCGAGCCAAAATCAAGAGTTAGATTCTTAGCCCACTGAACCACTCAGGCGACCCTGGAATCAGATCTTAAAATTTAAGTATCGTGAAGGAGAAATATGAGTGATAAGATATTTGGTGAAAAGAGAGAGAAGATTCTAAAGTCCAATTCATTAATTGGATTTTCTCATGTGACTGGGAAATAGCTTTTTTGTTTTTATTTATTTTAAGATCTTATTTTTAAGTACTCTCTACACACAACATGGGGCTCAAACTTACAACCTCAAGATAAAGAGTTGCATGCTCCAACTGAGCCAGCCAAAAACTAACTTAAAAAAGAGACCCCTGAAGTACAGAGCATACATATAATGTGACATTAGTTTCAGGTATACAACATAGTGATTTGCCATCTCTACAGGAAACTAGCTTTTTAAGTTCCAAAATAGTAATTAGAAGATGAATGGCACACAGCTGTGGTCTTCCACAGGTGCTTGTTTGAAGGGCTGTGCTCATCCCACACATTCTTTTGCATGTGGGTATGCTAGAAGTAGTTTAGTCTCAATACTTTATATTTTTCCTTTTTATACACTAATTTATAAAATAAACAAATTAAATGTGCCCCCAAAATGTTTGTGTGTGTAGGAGCAGAAGGGGAACAAAGAACTAGCCCAAGGGAGGCCAGCTGAACAGCTTGTTTTTCTAGTTTCCATCTTCCTGAGGGCAGGGCATGGTTATGGGTTTATTTTTAAAAGGCCTTGAGCTTAAGTACTATAGCTAGAGGAGTAAAAGGAAATGATGATGATGTTTAGCAATTAATTAAATTAGCAGAGTAGTTGGTTCTGTGGACAAAGAAGGTCAAAATGTTATTCCTGATGAAACTGTTGAGTAGAAAATCCCTGCAGATATCTGAGTGGATGTATTTTTACATAATAAACCCATTTTAGTTTTTTGTAGCACAGTTGTTGAATTTAAATGTTTAATGGGTTTTTATTAAAGATTATTTATTTATTTATTTATTCATTTATTTATTTGAGAGAAAGAGAGACTGAGTGGGAGGGAGAGAGATTCTGAAGCAGACTCTGCACTGAGCTCAGAGCCTGACAGCAGGGCTTGATTCCATGACCACGAGATCATGACTTGAGCCAAAACCAAGAGTCGGTGGACACTTAGCCAACTGTGCCACTTAGGTGTCCCTCAATTAAAATGTTATTAATCACTACAAAATTGAATAAGGAACAAACCTATCAAGCTCCTTATCAATTCTTTCTTGCCGCTGTCTTAGGAGTTTTATTTCTTCATTAATTCTGTGCGTTTCTCTATAAAAATAAAAATTTCGAGTTAAATTTTAAAATAAAGCAGGATATCAAATTGGGAAAGAATAAATTAATAATTGCTAACTTCTACATGTCAGTAAAAGTCCTTTATAAACCAATTCTTCAACATCCCCACCCTATGTACTACTTGGTGAGAGGAATCCCCCAGAACATTCCCTGCTATAAATACATACCAAAGACATCACTCATGACACCTGAGTATGGTTTGGACTCCACCTCGCTGCTTCAACAAGGGCCCTCTCACAAAGTGTTCATACTAGTTCTTTGCACTGAGCACAGGAAATCCAAGGGCTGTGTGTGTGTGTGTGTGTGTGCGTGTGTGTACATGTGTGGTGGGGGTGGGGGACTGGAAGGAGATGGGAGGGGAATGGTGACGCTTGGTAAGCCAAGGATCAAACTTTTGCCCTGCCTGCTGGATAAGACCTTACCTGGTTACTCTTCCATATACCCCTTTTTGATGTATTTGATTGTGCTTTCCTTAATACTGCCCCAAATGCCACCCCAGCTCCAGAGAACTCATACTGCAAACAAACCTTTCTGTTCTTCCATGGCTCATCTTTGTAAACAATCAGTACTCCAGTCTCTATTTTCTGGAGCTCTCTTCTGATCTTTCCATGCTGGGGTGCATGCCCCCAACCACAGCACAGCAAGGGTTTCTTCCTTCCTTCAATCTATGGCTCCAACATACATCCTTGACACTTACCGGAAAAGAAACTCCACGTCTGTTAGACACTCAGAAGTGACTCTCCTCACTGGTAAAATAAGGAGCTAAGTGTAGCTGATTTCTATGGTTACTTCCAGCTCTAAAAGAGTTTAGGATTTTATATTTAACAATAAGGGGGCAGCAACTTACATCCGAAAATCCTTTTCATTCCTTGCAAATTGTCTTTTTGCTTCTTTTATAATATCACGGTAAGTTGGAGCAGGTGGTGTGATAGGCTTATGGTTAAGGAAAGATTTTTAGTTAGGAACATCTGGGAGAGGAGGATAGTAACTGTCACAAGGAGACTGAGCATGCTGTCTGGACTGGGCTTCCCAGTCATGAAGGGTCTCAGTTGTGGACATGAATATTACATCTGGAGATATTTGTAATATGCAAACTGAAAGAAGACAGTACTCATTAGACCACATTAAACTTGTGCCCCATTATCTGGACTACACCACCCACAATGCACTAGAACTTAATAGTTTCATAAATTCTGCAATTGCCTTTTTTTGTGGTGTTTTGTGTGTGTGTGTGTGTGTGTGTGTGTATAGATTAAAAGCGGCAATTTGTTAAATGTAAATATTAAAAACATACCCAAATTTTTGTAACCCTTTTAAGGCATTTCTTCATTTCTACATATACTGAGAATCTCAAGGTCTCTTGATCTCTGGAAGGCTCTGGAGGGGACTGACAGGATATGTTGGTTGCCTTCAGCTGGTGGCCTCTGCTAACTACAGGAAAGAAAGATGCTCAGTAGAAGGTGTAAGTGTGCTGCTCATGAGCCTGGGGCTCTTATCCCACTGTTTTGGAACAGCCTGTGGTTGTGCTTCTAACCCTGGTCTTAAACCCACATTCCTATCTGACAGAACAGACACTTCCCTTCTGAAACAGCAAACAGCAATCAGCAAATGACTCCAGGAGGCAGCCCTCAGCTTGTGTTAAAAGAAGACCTTAGCCTTACTGGTAAACCAGGAGCTCTTAAATCTCTGTGATCGACTGTCCCTGTACGGCCCCACTCCCCCTCCTAAAGCACACTTCAGTATCACCTCTGTCTTTCTCTGAATGCAAATTTATGGTCTATTTCAAGGCTGTCTTTGATGCTCATTTTAACCTTATTTATTCGGTGTAAGGATGTTAGGAGAAGGGCATCCCTGGTGGCCCAGCGGTTTAGCGCTGCCTTCGGCCCAGGGTGTGATCTTGGAGTCCTGGGATTGAGTCCCACATCGGGCTCCCTGCGTGGAGCCTGCTTCTCCCTCTGCCTGTGTCTCTGCCTCTCTCTCTCTCTGTGTGTCTGTCATGAATAAATAAATGAAATCTAAAAAAAAAAAAAAAGAATGTTAGGAGAAGCCCAGTGGATTTGGTCCCTGGAGTGGGACCACATAGCAACTTTATCTTTCTTTCTTTTTTATTATTTTATTTTATTTTATTTTATTTTATTTTATTTTATTTTATTTTATTTTTTAAAGGTATTTTTTATTTATTTATGATAGTCACAGAGAGAGAGAGAGAGAGGCAGAGACATAGGCAGAGGGAGAAGCAGGCTCCACGCACCGGGAGCCTGACGTGGGATTCGATCCCGGGTCTCCAGAATCGCACCCTGGGCCAAAGGCAGGTGCCAAACCACTGCACCACCCAGGGATCCCTACTTTATCTTTCTTATCTTAACTTCCTGAGTACTGTATCTCAGTTGAGGTAACCAGAAGGAAAAACATGAATGGCTCCACAACAAAGATGCTCACAATAAGCTTGAATAAAATTTATGTCTTTCCTACTAAGCTCTAAACTATTCAGGAATTATCTTCAATCACTTAAAATTTGAACATCAAAGTCTAGAACCAAGGATAAGAACACCCAATTTTCTGTGCACTCTAGACCACTTTCTCAGCAACACCAGAAGAGATAAATTCTCTGGTCACAGAATCTGTTTAAGCAGGCTTTTAATAGCATCACTGACTATAGAAGGAAGCAGTGCTGACAGCAGAACACACTCTACCCTACCAAGCCTGGAGTTTGAGTCTGGATGAGTATAGTATTCTAAAGTGGATCAAAATTCTCTGAAATAAATTTTAGAGAAGCCTATTTATTGATAAATTCCAAATTTCTTTTTCCCCTTAATCATATCTAAGTTTTAGAGTAAGATTTTCTTTTTTTTTTTTTTTTTTTAAGATTTTCTTTAAAGAAAGAGATGAGCCTGACTTCACTGTTTACTGTCACAATGGCATACAGTTCCTGAACTTAGGATTTTTAAATTTATTTTATTTTTTATTATTTGTTTACTTTTTAAAGATTTTATTTATTTATTCATGAGACACACACACAGAGAGGCTGAGAGCTCTCTTCTGGTCTTTCCAGACCAGAAAGGTCTGGAACCCTGCAGCACTCAATCCTGCAAGGAACCCAATGCAGCACTCAATCCTGGGAATCCGGGATCACACCCTGAGCCAAAGGCAGACGCTCAACTGTTGAGTGACCCAGGCATCCCTGAACTTAGGATTTAATGGAAAGTTGATCTGTACTGTGTAGGTGAAAATCAAATCATTGCTTTGACAGCATCTGGCACCCCCAGGAGGCAGACCAATAGTGACAATTGCATGTATACAGGACGAATAATAATTAACTTCAAGGACTCATTCAAGATACAGTCTTCTTCAGGGCAGCACGTAGCAAAATTGGGAAGTCAACAAAGTGTGTGTCTCCGGTGTCCTTTACTCATCTTCTCTCTTGGTGCTCTTCTTTCAGTACCCTCTTAGCTCTTGCTCTCTCCTTGGCTGGCACTCACAGGCCATTTCCCAAAGATTATAGAGGAAGTGCCATCCTGGAGATTGAGCTCTGGTTCTGGCACTGAGGTCAGCACTCATCATCTAGTACCATGGTAGCCAAAGTAGTTAACCAGGCTGACGCTCCTTTTCCTTGTTTGTAAGGGGTTGGCATTTAGTTAGATGGTCATGTGGCTCCTGTCCCTATTCTGGTTTTCTATGAAATAGAATATGAGCCTTTTTAAGTTTAGAAGTTCAGACTCATCACTAAAATAATGGCAAAATGCTCAGAGAGTGTGGGGTGGAATTTGAGATTTTGCAAAGGAATGAAGAAGAATTTGTTGAGTAATAGGAAGGATATGGGGGCTGGATGAAAGATAGGGAGGAGGGGGGAGAAAATGTGGCTAGGGTAGTCTGATATGAGACTATCATATGTTTAATACCTGGGCCCAGGATATCATTGTACCAGCACATCTGGTTAGCCCACTTCTTGATTAGTATATTAGGCATGTGGTTAACTAAAAGACCTCAAAGATATTGTATCTGAGGCAGAGGTAGGGCAATAATTGGAAATGGAGTGGAAAAACAGAAGTTAACATTTGTTGGATATCCAACATGGACCATGCACTGTGATGGGATCTCTACCGTATTTCTAGAATTCTGCTTGAGGCTCTTGAGACTGGTGTCTTTGCTTACATGAAAATAGTTCTACACTGCACACAGTCCTATTTGTTGCACGGCAGAGGACATCCCAGGAAGACTCTTTCTGCTCAGAGCCTCATTTTGGACTGGATTTCTATTTTCAGCGTGCTTCTACTTTTTTATTTTATTTTTTAAGATGTATTTATTTATTTGAGAGAGAGAGTGAGCGAGCACATGCATTGGTGGGGGCAGGGGCAGAGGGAGAGAATATCAAGCAGACTCCCCACTGAGCATGGAGCCTGATGTGGGGCTCAGTCTCACCACCCTGACATCATGACCTAAGCTGAAATCAAGAGTTGGATGCTTAACTGAGTGAGCCACCCGGGCACCTCAAGTTTTCAGTGAGCTTCTGAGGGCAGTGCATCTTACTTTGGGACAGGCATTTCATAGTAATGTAGGTTATATTTAAATAGCAGCTGTGACTGAACAACTAATGTATCAACTGGAATTTCCTGTTTTCAACCGATTGTTCTGTCAACCTATGGTCAGAAACACAACATTGTCTTCAGGAATTACAGACATTAATGGGTTCCGATGACACT
The DNA here is from genome assembly GCF_048418805.1 of Vulpes vulpes. Classification (NCBI taxonomy): domain Eukaryota; kingdom Metazoa; phylum Chordata; class Mammalia; order Carnivora; family Canidae; genus Vulpes; species Vulpes vulpes. The sequence goes on from NC_132794.1 coordinate 55,270,059, forward strand.
GTACAAATTACCTTGTCTTTAGGGATCTTCTAAATGAATTAAATGTCCACATAAACTATAGTTTTCTCTTGATATGAATCAAGCCTGAATGAAGTTTCCAAAATAAAACTTCCATAAGCTGGATCAAAGTTACTTTCAAATTTTGGCTTTGAGATTTCATTCCGCATAAATAATATTTTTGACTATTCAGTAAATGACAACTTTAGGGATAGATTAGTACTCAAATCTAAAAGAGAAGTAATGAAAGCCTCACTTTAAATAAAGCAGACAAAAGCTAAACCTCACAAAATCTCATTTTGACAAGTGTAAGACTTAAAAAAATATCACTGTGTAATCATTTCTCAATATACATAAGTCAAATCATTATGCTGTAGACCTGAAACTTATACAATGCCATATGTCAATTATATCTCAATAAAAGTAAAAAAATATTACTGGGCAAAGAATATAATAGCAGAATTAATGTAGTCAAAGGAAAAGAAAAAAATTCTCTCAGAATTTCACTTTCCCAAAAAATAAAACTACTTTCATTTTTCTATGTGCCTTTTCATTTGTCATGTACAAATATATATTTTATGTTATTTTTATAATGACATGGTTGCTTTCTTTACCCAACTATCATAATTTTCCCATACGTCCAGGCTTTGTAGTCATTATTTTAATGTTTGCAAAAGATTTCAGAGTAAACACTCTGAAGTGTGTAGAGGGGCTCTATGGTCCTGATGCAAAAATTTTGCTGTTTTTTTTTAATATGAAATATCAATTTCTCCTCTCTCCCCCAGTTGTGTTTTCCAGTATGACATCTCCCAGCCCCACTCTCCACCTTAAAGTCTAGCAAGGGAGGCCCATGTCTCTCCCAACTCAAGTCTGTCTGGGTTCTGGGAAAAGATAGCCCTATTCTTGCTTACCTTTGGAGTGCTTTGATGCTAATGGTCAAGAAAAGAGATGGTAGTTCTGTTCATTATGTAAGCAAGAAGCCTGCAATTTCAGTTATGCCAAATTTCCGCCTTTGGTTTTTTTCCTCCTTTGGCTGTCACAGACTGTGAAGAAGTCCAGCAGCTTTAGTAGAGAAGGCTTAGCAATCTTCCTAAATATCTGAAGAGGTTCAGACTACTTTTAACATCTGTCTTACTTTTCTTGCTACATCTAGTGACTGAAACCCTAAGATCTTTTCCTGAGTAAAAATCACAGAAAGTTCAATCTTACAGAGTGATTAACACTTTCCTAACGTGCACATAGTCTGGAGCTGCTGAAATTTAATTTGTGTGCAGCTATTTCCTGGTAATATTTAATTTCTTTCTCAGAATGCCTGTCAGAATTTTGAAGATTTTTATCCTTCTACAAAGCTATATTGTGCTCTTGACCATGGTTCCCACGATGAAGCATTTATGAGTGAGACGGTGCTTGTCACTCTGAACTAATTAGATTTTCTTCCTTGGACATTCATTATATATAATTGGCATTAAGACAAAGAACTATGTTTTATTTTCTATAAATTTTTAATTTTGAACATATTAAAATGAACTGGGTATGTACATTCTTTATAAAGTAATTCTCATTGCCCACAGAATTTGGTCACAGTTGTATATTTGTGTTGTGTAATGGGGTTCTGGGCTATATGATGTTGGTACTAAGACCTCAGCATTTTCTTCCACTCTTCAATCATGATGGTTTTTAATAGACTTCTGTTAATGTCTGTTAATGAGTATCCTAATTTTTATTCTCATCAGATACATAAAGTCATCAATTTTCCCTAACTGTAGAAAATTAGAGTACTTAGAGCTTACAAATTATGAAGAATGACTATATTTTATTCCTTGGGGATGACTGTGGCAACATGTTTTCCAAATCCGCTGTCTGAATTGACCTCACACTGTGTTTTCTCATGCAATGCTACACGGAGTTTACGCGGCAAACCACTAAATGGAGAAGGAGCCATTTGGGTAGAAATAAAATGGTCCTGTTCTGGGACTTCACAAGAGCTGTGGTTGGCATATGACATACTAAAACCTGGAGACATCCTAAAGGCCTCAATTCAGACTCTGAGGTCTTTGATCTCCCTTTAGAAACACGGGGTATTCGTGAAATAAAGGACCTTAGAAATTGCAGGGTTCAGTTTGATTATAATATAGATGAAGAAGCGAAGTCTTTTAGAAAGGAAGTACCTTGCCTTTGAGAAGTTGGGCACGTGTGAGACTCAGGAAAAGAATTTCCCAGAGGCAAATTTTGCTTCTATCTGCCAAAAGTACTATCCTAGAATGAAGCTGCAGGAGGCCTTGCTGTCTAACCCATACCCCTTAGATATATTCCTCAGAGTATCTTTAGAATTGCTAATGAGATGACCAGGTTAGGGCCAAAGTATCCATTCTACACATAATGCTATTGTATAAGAAATAAACAGAACCCAAGCAGCAAACAGTGGCCACAATCTCCTCCTTTATACTCCAGCATTCATTTAATTCTTAATCCTAAAAACTAAATTCTTAAAATAACTTGGCATGTGGCCCAAACTGATCTTAGAACAGTTATCTTCTGTTTACTGCTTACTTCTGCTTATGGTCCAAATATTTTAATGTTAGATTTGCAAGAGTGCCAAACATCCACAATAGAGCCGTATATCCATAAATGTTTTTAAAAGTTATTACTAACCCCATATGCCTTATTCCATGGGAGACAGCGCCAACTGTTGGAATATCACCCAGATTTCTACATGGCTTGGTTTTATGTGTAAAATGGGGGTTTTAGTAAGTTTCATTATTTAACATATCATTAGAAGCAGTTTTGTAGCATAGTTTAGAAAATTGAGGGAATAGGGCTACCAAAAATATTAATGCAGATTTAATGAAAAGCATTCAACAAACTTGCCAGGGCTTTCAGTAGGCATGGAGACACGAAGATGAGTAAAACGTGGTATTTGACTTACAGGAATGAGTAGGAACGAGAAATAACAACAGGCAGTTTTTCAGGTAGAAGACAGAACTATAAAAAATAGGCATAAAGACTATGACAGTCTAGCAATCTGTTCTGCTTCAGGGCAGGGCTGCCTCCAATCGGATGAGGGTGCTCCTCTGTGCTGCTACAGCAACTTGGGTCGGATTCTGTGACTGATGCACTTCCTGTCTTTGCAGCTGGATGGCTCAGCACCTTCATAGGAGCAGCTGGTATGGAAGGAGTATTCAGGGGATGTTTATTGTTCTTGGCCTCCTGAGCAAGCATTCTTACTGATCTTTCCATGTAGCTGAATCATAGGCTTCATCCTGAGAAGCCCAGTCATCATCAGAAAGTTAATTATATTTTGCTATATTGTTTAAGAAATCTAGGAAGTATGATATATCTTCAAGGAAAATTTTCATAAAAATGGTTAACATAAATTTTGGTGCCGTAGATGGTTGGCTCTAGTTATCTGGAAAACTTAGTTATGGCAACAGTTCACTACCTAAGACTGATAAACAAGCTGTTGATTTATAGAGATTCCATAATTTTTATAATTTATGCCCCTGAACAGACAGCTCTGGAGGGAATTCAGCCATCCTCACTATTTCCATCAACCCCTCCTGCACTCAGGAAGCTATTCCAAATAAATATACAAACTGTGGATTTGCTTTGCAAATACAGTGCCTTGCTTACAACTGGATTCAATATCTAAACTAGAAATTCTAGAGACCCTACTCTCCTGAGATGGGCCAAACTGGATTATTAGTAACAAAACAGAAATGAATACATGTGAGATAACCACCAAAGGAGTCCTTAAAATATGCAGGCCCTAGCTCTAAACTAGGATAGGGTTTCTACTTTCAGAGACCCTGAAGCATCTCTTAACATCACTTGGTGCCATAAACTGGCAGTAATTTTTATGGGGTGAATGCAAAGTAACAGTGTGGATTTTATCTACTTTCTCCTTTGCCTGGCCACCTTCTTTGAGGAGAAATAGGTTAGGTGAACACAAAATTATAATCTAGTCAATTTTTATATTTAATTGAGATACTGCTTTTTTAGCCTTAAATTCTAAGCATTTGAAAAAGCTATGGCTTTTCCACCTGATTTTTTTAATTGACCAGTAGCACATATAGCAAGAATATATTTTTTCCCCAATGGTTGAAATCATTTAAACTGTTTCAAAATGAAATTTTCTTCTCTTATTTGATATAAGATTATTTGATATAAATTGGGCATTTATAATGTAATTTATAATAAGTTAATTTGTAATAAGTTAAAGAAAAGCCTAAACCTTAACTCTTACTAACTTAACTCTCCAGGATGCAAATCCTTTCTGCTCCACAACCCCCACCCTCTTAACTTTCCACTGAGCCAGCTTTATAATCTAAAATCCCAATTGTGGCTAAAAAATTGATACAACCCACTCCCTGGAACCTGATTACCTAAGGCACTAAAGTCTTCTATTTATTTCATTAGTTAGTTTAATAACAAGTTTGCTGAATTATGGTTTCTATCTTGTGCATTTTATTAAAAGAAAGGAAAAGAAAAACACTAATGAGAACGTAAACTGAGTCTATAAGAAAGAAGGGCTGGCTGGATCTCACAAACAATTTTGTAATTGTCTTTGGCTCAAGGCGGCTGCAAAATGCTTACAATACACATACTTAAGTCATGTAAAACAAAAACCCTTTGTTCTTCAAGTTCTTTTATAAAACCATGATGTTCATTTTAAAACCCCCCCTCCATTTTTTTTTAAAACTTGGCCTACACTCTGGCAGGGTTTGCAAAAGGAGGAAACTTAGCAACCTACTCGACAAAGTTTAGAATAGCTTCAATTAAAAATCATCTAAAAATAAATATAAAACCTCCTTCTCTGAGAGCAAAATTTAAATCCTTGTATCATTTATTCTACTATGTTCTCTTATATTTTTCTGCTTATAAAGTGCTCTATTAAATAAGTCAGATGTATTTTTTTTTAAATATAAAAACTAGTCCTATAAGGAGTCCTTGAGAACCTAGCAGGAGAGCTACAGGTTTATTCTGGTAACTGATACAAACTAGCATCAATGAGAATGAAGTAAAGTCCACGGATCAAATATCTGACCGTCAAAAGGCAATCACAGAATTTTATATAGGTCTAGGTTATTCATAAAGTCTTGACCTGGAAGCTTGTAAAGAGAGTGGCAAGCATTCTTCTATGGATTGAAGCCATAAGGAACAGTGCAAAATTCTGCATGATGCTAAAAGCAGTTATCTCTGAGCAAAACTAAAAATTAAGTAAAACTAGGATAAAGGGGAAATATCCAACCCCCAAAAGCAAAATACGAGGGGAACTCCAATTTTGATGGATGGATGAATAATGAATGGATGAATAAATAATATGTAATCCTAAACCACTAAACTTCTAAAATTAGAAGGCTGCAAATGGCAAGGCAAAAGCAAGTTCTGTGTGTTCCAGCCGTGCTCGCTTCAGCAGCACATGCACTGTGTGTTCCGGCTGTCTGATATCCCAAGGTGACATCTCAAGTTCTGTGAATCGATTAAACTTTCCTTCCTACTCAAGACAGTGCTGTCCACAGAACATTTTTTGTTGTGATGGAAATGTTCAATATCTGCCCTTGTCCAATAGTCACACACAGAGAGTGAATATGTGAAATGAGACAGTATAACTGAAGAACTGTATTTTTACTTTACTTAATTTTATTAATTATTTTTTAAAAGGATTTATCCTGGCTGAGGGGAGAGGGAGAGGGAGAGAGAATCTTGAGCAGACTCCCTGCTGAGCATGGACCACCCCTGACATGGGGCTCCATCTCACAACCCTGAGATCATGACCTGAGCTGAAACCAAGAGTTGGACACTTAACCAACTGAGACACCCAGGTGCCCCATTAATTTTATTAATTTTAATATAGCCACACATAGCTATTGGCTAACATACTGAACAGTGCAGTTCTAAAATTATGATAAACATAATAAATACCCAACTCTATGTTCATATGTCTATTTCTTTAAATCCTGCTCTAAATAGTATATATTATCATTTTATATAATATTGTAAAATATCACATGCTAATGTTGGTTTTCTAACTATATGTTTATCTAGTTAAAACCATTAAGTTTGTTAACCTCTTACTTGGAGAAGTTATCAAAGGTATAAGAAGAGTGAGGAAAAGAAAACCACCATTTATGGGCTAGTTCCACAAAACTGGGTATACACAGTAAGAACCAATGGTCCACCCTTTACATTACCTTCAGAATGCTCCTGAGGGTGCTGTGACTTTTGCCCTTTTCAGAGTCCGTTTTCTCACCTTGATAGTTCTTGCAACTTTTGTCTTATATAATTCCTTTTATTTTTTAAGATTCTATTTATTTGAGATATGGACTGAGCACAAGCAGCAGGAGGGGCAGAGGCAGAGAGAGACAAGCAGGCTCCCCGCTGAGAAGGGAGCCCCACCCGGTACCCATCCCAGGACCCTGAGATCATGACCTGAGTCAATGCTCAATCCACTGAGCTACCCAGGTGCCCCTGCCTTAATATAATTCCTAAGACTTGGGCAACTTCTCTCTTATTTGCTTCAGGGTGAGTATGTCTTTTCCTTTCCTAATAGTACTCTCAAGGATATGGGAGCCAAAGACAGTGAGCTGACTGGGCCCTTACCATAACCCTTGATGGTTGTCAAACTGACGTTGGTAGGTGCCTCTTCTGCTTCAGTGCATGTCTATGCTTCTGACTTGACTCTTTGACTCCAGTTTTCCCGATTCTACTCCCTCCTGTCTCTTTCACCCTTCCAGTGGGATTTCCCCAAATCTTAATCCTGGATAATGCAGACACATAGACTCGTGGAAAGGAAGCAGACTCACCTTTGGTACTCATTTCATGGAAAGGGCAACCTGGTCAATCTTTTTTTCTATTTTTTTCCAGTTAAGCTTCTGTTAAAGATACCTTTGTTCAGTACTTAAGTACTTCACTTATGTTTCAATTGTTGCTCTGATTGCTTCCAGAATAAGCAAAAAATTACCCATTTCTCTGAAGATTTCATACTTTTCCAGGTAAAGGAAATGTGCTTCCTTGGACATTTAAAGTGTCATCTTTCTTAAAAACCACTGTGCTGCAGCTTTTAGACATTGAGGATGGGGAAGAACAGAAATTGTTCAGGTAAGCATGGGAGGAATGCTAGAAAAAGGCTGTATCTTGAGTAGAGCCAACAAGCTTGTGGACATGGACATCTGTTAGACAATAAATTACCTGACAGCAGAGATGATAGTCATCTCTGCAGCACATAGCATATCACCTAGCACATAGATTTTCCACAAATCTTGTTAAACAAGACATAAGAAAGTCTTGATCTGGAAGCAGGTAATGAAGGCATATTCAGGTAATGGGGCCCTTAAGCAAGACCCTTAAGCAAGATTTGAAGTATCTGGAAAATAGCAATTAGAACAGGCAACACATCTAGAATCTAAAACAAGGATTGCAGCAGGAGAGGAAATCCAGGCAAAGGGCAAGAGTAGAGATAAATAGGTGAAAAGGAGAGATTGCTGATAGGCACATCCAAATCCATTGCATGCAGCAGGTCTGCCCACATGCATCACATTTCCCCTTAAAAGCGTATTGTCAAGGCCATAACTCTTAGGCACTTACATGCTGCACAATTCTTATATAGATCACAAGATTTTGAGCTTTAAATGTCTTCTAAACAAGCAAAAATGACTACCAGATATGGGATTGTTGGTCTAATTCAGCATTTAACCACTCCTGCTTCTAGATCATGGTAAGATCTTTCCTTCTTTTTTTTTTTTTTTTAAAGATTTATTTATTTATTTATTCATGAGAAACACAGAGAGCAAGGCAGAGACACAGGCAGAAGCAGGCTCCATGCAAGGAGCCTGATGTGGGACTCGATCCTAGGTCTCCAGGATCACACCCTGGGCTGCAGGCAGCGCTAAACCGCTGCGCCACTGGCGCTGCCCGGTAAGATCTTTCCTTAGGAAGAAATAACCCTAGAAGATGTGGGAAACCATCTGCCAATTCTGCCCAAACTCTTGCAGCAAGTAGCTCCATTTTATGGTAGCAAATGAGCCCCACAGTACAATGTTGAATTCTTTAAAAATGTAATTCCCATACACTTTTTTCCCTCTGTTTCCATTTAATTGACTATTGAGGATCCAGAAGAAAACTAGTGAGCAATCAATGGGTTGCCTTCTCTGTAATGGTGATTGCTGAAACCAACATTGTTCTCCCTGTGTTAAGTAATACTGGGAACAAACATACTCTCCTAGGTGGGTTTTTGAAAGCAGGCTAAGAAATGGAGATCAGTGTGCAGGTTTATTAGGGAGTGCTCTTGGGATTAACATTTCTGAGTTATAAGGGAAGGAAGTAAAATTAAGCAGAGAGAGAACTGGAACTGTGATAATAGTCCCACTGGAAGTCTAAGCTGACCTATGGGGAGTTCCAAAGCTGGGATGACCCTTCAGTATTGTTGGGATAATCTGATACAGTCAATGGACGTGGGCTGCCTTTGAAAGGGGGCATGGTACAGTTATCTATTGCTGCATTAATAAACAACTCTACACTCAGTGGCATAAAGCAACAACTGCCATTTGTTATTATTTCCATAGTTTTGGGTGTTGACTGGGTCTTTCATGTAGTTGCAATCAGGTAGTGGCTGGAGCTGGAGCCATCTCAAAGGCTTCCTCACATGTCTGGTGTTTGATGATGGCTGTGGCTCAACTTCAGTTCTGGCTGCTAGTTGGAGCATGGCCTCTCCATGTGGTCTGATATCTTCCTCAAAGAGCAGTTGTTTCTAGGAGCATTCCAACAGCAACAGCAGAAGCATTAGAGCAGAGGTTGTAAAGCCATCTATGACCTGGCTTCAGAAGTCACACTCCATTGGTTGAGGAAGATATAAATGTCTGCCTAAATTCAAGGGGACTGGACATAGGTCCTACCTCTTGATAGTATAAGTGGCAAGATCACATTCTAACAAGAACTTGTAGGAAGGAAGATACTGTTGTGGCCAGTTTTGAAAAATATAACCTGCCCTAGGGCATGACATTGAGTGAGGCCACTACCATTAAATGACACAATCCTTGTAAGGTATTAGCAACCGAGGGCTTTCTGCCATAGTAACCCCCCAGCAGCCAAAAAATAAGTTGCTTTTTCTGGAAGCAAATCTGGGTTTTCAGAGCATCCACCATATATATTTTCCTGTTCCAGAATTTTTTTCCAGCTTTACTGAGATATAGTTAACATGTAACATCGTGTAAGTTTAAAGTGTATGGATATATTGATTTAATACACTTCTATGCTGTGAAATAATTACCATAGTACCGTGAGTTAAGAACTCCATAACCTCATATAATTACCATTTCTTTTCTGTGGTAAAAACATTTAAGATTTATTCTCTTAGCAACTTTCAAGTACATAATACAGTATGTTAACTATAATCACCATTCTATGCATTAGATCTCCAGAACTGGTAACTGGAAGTTTGTATCTTTTGACCAGCATCTCCCTATTTCCCCAGCCCCCAGCCCCTGGCAACTATTCTACTTTCTGTTTCTACGAGTTTGGGTTTTTTAGATTCCATATATAACTAATATTATACACTACTTGTCTTTATCTGATTTCTTTTACTTAGCATGATGTCCCTAAGGTCCATCTATGTTGTTGCAAATGGTAAGATATCCTTGTTTCTTGTGGCTGAATAATATTCCACTGTCTATATACCCATCTTCTTCATCCGTTCATCCACTGACAGACACCTATATTGTTTCCCTCTCTTGGCTATTGTGAATAAGGCTGCAATGAAAATGTGGTTTCCGGGCAGCCTCTGTGGCGCAACGGTTTAGCGCCGCCTGCAGCCCAGGGCGTGATCCTGGAGACCTGGGATCGAGTCCCAAGTCAGGTTCTCTGTGGAGCCTGTTTCTCCCTCTGCATGTGTCTCTGTGCCTTTCTCTGTGTGTGCGTCTGTCATGAATAAATAAATAAAATCTTAAAAAAAAAGTGATTGCAGATATCTCTTTGAGATCCTGTTTTTGTTTCTTTTCCTTATAAACCTAAAAGTAGTGTTGTTGGGTCATATGGTAGTTCTATATTTAACTTAAAAAATGTTTTTTTTTAATATAAATTCTAGTTAGTTAACACACAGTGTAATATTACTTTCAGCTGTACAATATAGTGGTTCAGCATTTTTATACAATACCCAGTGCTCATCAAAGCACATTCCTTAATCCCCATCACTTATTTCACCCATTCCGCTACCCACATCCCCTCTGATAACCTTCTAGTAACTATCAGTTTGTTCTCACTAGTTGAGTCTGTTTCTTGGTTTGCCTCTATCTCTTTTTCCCTTTGCTCATTCTTTTGGTTTTTAGACTCCACATATGAGTGACATCCTATGGTATTTGTCTATATTTAACTTTTTAAGGAACTTCCATATTGTTTTTCATAGTGGTCACATCAATTTATATTTCATCAACAGTGCATGAGGGTTCCCTTTTCTCCACATCCTAGCCAACACTTATTGTCAAATTTTGTCATGTTGATAATAGCTATTCTAACAGGTGTGAGCTGATATCTCACTGTGGATTTGATTTGCATTTTCCTAGTGATCAGTGATGTTGAGCACCTTTACATGTACTTGTTGGCCATCTCTATGTCTTTGGAAAACTATTTAGTTCCTATACATATTTTTAATTGGATTTCTTTACTATTGAGTTGTCTGAGTTTCTTTTACTTTTTTTATATTAACCCCTTACCATATATAGGATTTGCAAATATTTTCTCCCATTCTGTAGGTTGCCTTTTCATTTTGTTGATAGTTTCTTTTGGCGTGCGGTTTTCAGTTTGATGTAGTCCCACCTATGAATTTTTTGCTTTTTTTGCTTGTGCTTTTAGTGTCAGATCCAAAAAATTGTTACCAAGACCAGCATCAAGGAGCATTTTCCCTGTTTTCTTCCAAGTGTTTTACAAGTTCATGTCTTATGTTTAAGTCTTTAACCTATTTTGAGCTAATTTTTGTGAGTGGTGTAAAATAGGCATCCAATTTCATTCTTTTGCATTTGATTTTCCACTTTTCCCAACACTATTTACTGAAGAGACTATCCTTTCCCCCATTTGATCCTCTTGTCAAATATTAGTTGACTGTATATGTGAGGGTTTAGTTCTGGGCTCTCTATTCCATTCCATTGGTCTATATGTCTATTTTTATGCTATTAAAACACAGTATACAGAACAATATACACCCAATGTGTTGTATATTTTCATATGGTTTCATGTTACTAATTAGCATTCTTTTATTTCAGCTTGAAGAACTCCTTAAGGCCAGACTAGTAGTGATGAACTCCCTCAGATTTGTTTGTCTGGGAGAGTCTGTCTCTCATTTCTGAAGGACAACTTTGCTGAATAGAGTATTCTTGGCTGGCTTTTTCTTTCTTCTAGTACCTTGGATATATCACCCCAATTTCTCCGGGCCTATAAAATTTCTGCTGAGAAATCCACTGACAGCCTTATGGAGATTCCCTTGTAAGTTACTAGATTACTTGCTCTTGCTGCTTTTAAGATTCTTTTTGTTTCCGATTTTTGACAGTTTTAAAATGATGTGTCTTGGAGAAAATCTCTTTAGGTTGAATTTGTTTGGAGTTCTATGAGCTTCATGAACTTGGATATTCCAAATCTCTCCTCAGAGTTGGGAAGTTCTTAGTCATTAAGAGAGCCATTAAGTTCCTTTCTTCCTTCTCCCATTTTTCTTTTGGAACTCCATTAATTCTCAGATTATTTCTTTTGATGGTATTATACAGAACAAGTAGGTTTTCTTCACAGTCCTTCCTTCTTTTTTCTTTGTTCTTCTCTGACTGGAATAATTTTTAAATTCCTGTCTTCTACATCACAGATTCTTTCTTTGCATTTTGTTATGACCTGTATTGCATTCCTCATTTCATTCATTATATTCTTCAGCTCCAGAATTTCTGTTAAATTCTTTTTTATGATTCCTATTTATTTGTTAAATTTTGCATTTATTCATGTATTGTTTTCTTGATTTCATTGAATTATATTTCTGTGTTTTCTTGTAGCTCATTGAGTTTCCTTAAAATAGCATTTTGGATTCTTTATCAGGGAAATTAAGATCTTCATGTCTTTGGGATTGGTTACTGGAGGATTATTATGAACTACTGGTGATGTCATGTTTCATTGATTCTTCACCTTCCTTGAAATTTTGTGTTGCTGTCTGCATATTTGAATAAGCAGTCACCTCCCCTAGTCTTTGCTAACTTCCTTCAGGAAAGAAATACCTTCCATCAGCCCTACTAGGGATTCTGAGGTTTTCTCAGACCTTCTATGGATACATCTGCTCCATGTTTCTTGCTCCCCTTTGTGGCAGAATTCTTAAGCTTGTGTGCCTTCTCTTGATCCTGTAGCATACCAGGGCAAGTGCTAGCAGTCTTCCTTTTGTTTTCCCAAAGGTGGACTAAAGCTCAAGTTTGTGGTCTCTCCTTGAACCACAGACTTGGGCTGGCACAGGTTTTCTGAGTGTGCTCACCAGCCACATGCCAAAGCTTGCTCTCACCATTGCCATTTGGAGCATGCACAGGGAGCTGACCACAGGGTGTGAGTGTGTGTGTGTGTGTGTGTGTAAGGCAAATGAGTACTAGGCAGGCAGGTGGAAGTGGTCTACCCATGGGCTGGTTGGGAAGATGTGTGGGTGAGGTATCTCTAACAATTTGTGCACAGGCTTCTTGACAAGTCTATGACACAGTAGAATCTACATCCTTTTAATCCCCTTTGAGAGCCTTCTCTGCCACTCTTCTAGTCTCTTCTTGCTCCTCAAGTCATGCAGCTCATGATTCAGTGATAAATGACAAATGGGGTAAGAGAGAAATGGGCCTTTCTGACAGCAACCCACATAGTTAGGAAAGCTGAGTGCTCATTTATACACATTTTCTCTCACATGAGAAATCACAGCTAAGAGGATCTCTCTTGGCCCTAAGCTATGCCACCTTGGTAGAGGGGTGAACTCAAACTTTTCTTACCCTCTCCAGTGTGTCCACACTCATATATATATAGGGGAGTGTGTGTATGTGTGTGTGTGTGTGTGTGTGTGTGTGTGTGTGTTTCCCTTCTATACCAGAGCTGGAATTTCTCCTGGACTTCCGCAAAGGCCCTCTAGTTCATAGGTGATTGTTTTCCAGGGGTTCCAGACTGTAGCCATGAGGGGCCAGAGTTGGTTCACAGGCCACTATGGGGCCTATAGCCAGAACTGAGGTCTGTATACCTATTATCTGATACACTCAGATCCCTCAGTTCTCTTGGTGAATGGTGCTGCTCCCACAATTCCCCACAAAGGCACTCTTGTCTGCAGTTGGAAGTCTAATTGTTATTGTTAAGAGGAGGTAGAAATATGATTGAGGAATGTCTTATTTAGCTGTCCCTGTGTTAAAAAGTTTGGGAACACGCATATGTTTTTGTAATCTCTATATTTAATAATGCTGAGAATAAGAATAAAAATACCTTAGCTACTTGCTCCAGTAAATGCTTTCTTCTGAAAGAAAAGCCTTGACCCTGTTATAGTAGCTGGCTTAGGAAAACTCACTTCACTGGGTCCACCAATCCAATTAACACTGCCCAATCCCAGGTTATTCTCTGCCTTGCATAGCTTAACTGAAAATCAGCCAACTTAGGCCCTAAAATCTTGTAAATATCATCCCTGAATTTACCAATTATGAGACATTACTGAAGTTCTTTTAAATTGACATTCTTAGCTTTACTTGGTCAACTGGTTATTCTGGTGGCCTTTTAGGGAAGTTGACAGCTGAGAACGAGAAAGTATACACTCTGAAGAACTTGGTTTTACAATGAGTTGACAAAATGAGAATATTGCCATTTCAGGAAAAAACTGAGTTATTTACTAGTTAGGCACTGACAGCACAGAAAGTCAAATTTCTCCAACAAAATCATAAATTTCAGGATTCAAAAAGACTTGAAATTTACCTATTCCAATCCATCTGCTTGATACAGATGGAGAAGAAGCTAAAATGTGGGCTCAAATGAAATTTTAGACACTCCTTCAATGCAACCAAGGGTTTTTAGATTCCTCTCTACTCCCTTATCTCCTACCTTTGTTCTCTTTCTTTCCCCAGCCCTACTATAACTTTTCCCCATATTTCCTCTTTGCAAACAACTAGAGGAAATATCAGTCTTCCATCACGTTTTGGTGGAGGACGTCTGTGTTGCCACAGGGCTTCAGGGCTGGGTGTTCTCAACAAAAATGTATTTTTAAAAAACCTCCCATTCCAGGAAGCTAACATATGGTTTCTATTATCTGAAAGGTCTCATTAAAAGATAATATTGTCATACCCACACCCCTAGTTTTGAAGCTGAAGGAAAGTGAGGGTTAAAATTTGGGGGTGTAATCTCATAAATAATGGAACAAACTTTCTAGACATGTAGACCTTCCTAACCATTTCACCCTGATAATTCTGTAAGGACTGAGGGAAAAAAGTATTTTATGTCTCTTTACTAGAAAAATAACCAGGTGGGAGGGTTCTGGATTTTTTGAACATTTGTCTTTCAGTTAATTTATCCTTTTAAAAATGTGACTAACAGACCCTTAGTATATGCTAATTACTTGAAATGTCAGTGACTTGAAATGAAAAATATATTTGATAGTAATTTTAGTAGCAACCAACAAGTTGTTATTCACATATTAGTGAGGGGGAAAAAATCTATGTATGCACATATGACAAAGGTTATTAGAAATATTTTTATAAATAAAAATGAAAAGAAGTTGCACATGGCTCTAAAGCGTTTCCCACTGAACTCTTACTGTGTGAAAATTGAATGTTATGCAGAGCTGGTGACCTTTCATGAGTCTCAGGATTTCTTCCTTTTCTTTTTTTTTTTTTTCACTGTTGACTACTTGCTTCTCCCACATCAGATAATTCACAACAGATGATTTCTTTGTATAGCTTTTATTTTTATGTTGGTTTAAGTCTTGCTGTATCCCACATTATTTTCAATTGTACAGTTTTAACAATTGACCCCTGGGCAGTTTTTACATATTAATAAGTCTGTATACACATATGCATATGTGGTGGTCAGAGCATGACCACTTTGTAGTAACACAATGCACTCTTTATGATATTGCAGAGTTCAGATTTTTTTTCTAAACTACAACAAAATGTGAACCTTCTAAATTCATGTTAGAAATACGGATTCAGTCTATAGACCTTTCTTTTTAACAGGACCCACACATAGGTAGAGCCTATAGACATTCCTTTTTAATAGAATGAGACACAAACTACAACACACAAACTACAGACTACACCAATATTGTGTTCCTGAGGTTTCTTTATCTTGTAAAAAAAAATAATTTGTGTTTCACATGGAAAACATATCAGGCTTTCAGGTATTTTTTTTTGTTGGTCTACTCTCATGATTCCACACAGTTTAAAGACATTGCATATTCAGCTCTGAGTCCTCGAAGTAAAAATTTGCGATTTTACTCATAACTGTAATACTAAGTCATCAAGTTTAAGAAATATTCAAAAATGATTCATAAAAAGATTTTTTTAAAAGATTTTATTTATTTATTAGAGACAGACAGAGAGAGAGAGAGAGAGAGGCAGAGACACCGTCAGAGGGAGAAGCAGGCTCCAAGCAGGGAGCCCGACAGGGGACTTGATCCCAGGTCTCCAGGATCACAACCCCAACTGAAGGCCGCGCTAAATCGCTGAGCCACCGGGGCTGCCCGTAAAAAAGATTTAAAATTTCTAAGAACGTTTATTATTTTCTTGATGGACGTACATTGAAAAATCCTGTCAGAATCATGAGCACCCCTGTGAAGCACAATTACATTTGTACCCTTCCTCTTCCTTTCCACAAACATCTCTAGCCTTCTCATTATTTATATCTAAATTCTAAAACATTGGACAATAAAGCAATTTTCCCTCTTATGACTTTGGCAAGTCACTCCACATCAGAAGAAATACTACTTATAATGTTAAACTTATTTTTAAGTGTATCTGTTCTAAAAGACTTTGATTTAAAAATTACATAATGATCAAATATGATATTATTCTGTATTTGAGCTTAAGAAAGTGTATCAAAAATATCTCATTAAATAAAGGGTTTTGAAATAGAATGTGCATGGTCATGTAATCTTACATGTCTGGAGAAAAACTTCTAAAGTAATTTAATGCAGAACCAATTGTAGAAATTTCAAATAACTATTCTCAAATATGAGGGACATTTCATGGCATCCTTTCTTTTTTATTCTCTGTTGACTTCCCTGCCTTTTACCACCCTTGCCCCAAAACACAGGTGTGATTATCCTTAGAAGACTAGAATATACTTTTATCTTCTTCTGGAGCTACACAGTTCTCCTGGGTAAACAGTTAAGTACCAGAGTGTTAGAGTGTATTGGCTGTGAAACCAGACTACCAAGGATAGACTCCAAATGCTATCACTTAGCAATTTACTTTTCTTGTGCCTCAGTTTACTTAATCTTAAAATAGAGACAATAATAGTAACTGTCTCAGAAGTTGACATGAGAATGAAATGAATTAAGTACTTTAAAGTACTTAAAAGACCACTTGGTACACAGTAACTGTTCAATACATTTTTTAAAAAATAATTTTGATAGTGTTGACTTACAAAGATGAACTTTGACCAAAGCTCCCAAATTTCTATCCCTATCCCTGTCCTCCAGTTTTCTTAATATTAATGATGTCCAGTTTTTTGAAAAATAAAATGAAATTTGTCCTTATCTTTTTTTAAAAATTTATTTATGATAGTCACAGAGAGAGAGAGAGAGAGAGAGAGACAGAGACATAGGCAGAGGGAGAAGCAGGCTCCATGTACCGGGAGCCCGACGTGGGATTCGATCCCGGGTCTTCAGGATCGGGCCCTGGGCCAAAGGCAGGCGCCAAACCGCTGCGCCACCCAGGGATCCCTGTCCTTATCTTTATATAAAATCATACTAATTTCACCCATCAGACATTTATTGAACATGTATCATATGCTAGATAATTTTTCCCATGTCAGGAATATAGAGGCAAACGATTCTTTTGTTCTCTACTGGGTGAGAAAAACAAGTGAAGTTTACACTACAATGTGATAAATATTTACATTTATTGAAGAGATTAATCTACATCAGATTTTTGCTCAAATGTTGTTGAGTTAGCTATTGATTACCAAGATTTATTTTCTCATGGAGTGTTAGACTCAATTTCTTATGGCTGTTGGGTGGAGGTCTTCCTCACTTCCCCACCATGTGGGCTTCTCTGTACAACATGATAGCTGATTCCCCACCCCTGAGGGCTCTGAGAGAGTGAGCAAGAAATTTCAGGCAGGATTGATGTCAGTCTTTTTGCAACTGAATCTCAGAAGTAATTATAGCATTATGTTAGCCACATTCTATTTGTTAGAAGCAAGTCATAGGTTCAGCCTACACTTAATGGAAAGGAATTGAGTTATGAAACCAGAAGGAGGATATCATTGGGGCCCATCTTAGAATCTGCCTACCTCAAATATAATGAATTATATTTATCTTCTCTGCTTTCTCGACTTCCTCCTACTCCCTCACTCTGCATAGATCTATCCACTCTAACACTTCAGGAAAACCACAGGCCTCCAATAAGCACAGAGAAAATTATTTAAAATGTTGTCTATTCTGAATAGCTTAAAAATAAAATTTGAGTGAGAGATAAATTCAGTGATCATATAGTCATCAGATATAATTATGGGAAGTCTGAATAGAAATTTCATTAGCAGCTACCATTATTTTGGAGAAAACATTACTGGGCTCAGCCACCAACCATTAGAATCACTCAGAATTCTAGCCTAGATCACCATGTCAGGAGAGCAGGCATGACTCAGGAAATGGTAGAAGATTATGGTGCTGGCTCTGTTGCATGAATCACCTGTGCAAACCATTTACTCTCTTTGTGCTTTGGTTTCGTTATATGTAAAGTGGGTATGATATGCCCATTGTTGCAGGACTCCTGTCATTTCTGTGATAATACATAGGGGGATTTAACAAATACTTTGAAAAATTGCCACGTGCTGATGAATATGAAGCATCATCATCATTTTGCTTATTATTAGGTATAAGGATATTTTTTCTTATTGGCGTTATTACATTTTACAAGCTCAGAAAGCCCCATTTACTTTCCAAAGGGAAAGCCCCATTTATTTTACGTTTTTATGAAATGAGATGCTCTCCTAACAAGTTTCACACTTTAGATATACATTTCCTTCTCTTCCCACCCCTACACATACTCACCCTCTCCCTACATTCTCAGTAAATTAGTGGTACAAATCCTTACATAGCATAGCCATTGGACAAATCCATGCCTACCAGAAATGTAAATACAAAGACTAACATTTTTATAATTACAATTAAAATTACTTAAGATAAAAGCATTTTATTCTGAACAGTTTTATACACCTTTCAAATTTCACTTCTAAAAATTTAAAAATTTTGTTTTGGACTTATCCAAAGTTGATGATAATCTTTGGATCATAACTTAATTGACAAGTCCCTGAACAGACTGATTTAGCCCTGTAGTGCCTTTCTCCTTTTGTTCAGAGCTATCTGAGTTAATTCCACGTACACATGGTCAGTGAGGCTCTGGAGGTTATCTTGACTGTAATATAAGAGAGGAAGTGTTCTCAGAAGACATACCTTAAGAGACTCTTAATCATAGAAAACAAACTGAGGGTTACTGGAGGGGAAGTGGGGGGGATGGGGTAACTGGGTGATGAGCATTAAGGAGAGCAGGTGATGTAATGAGCACTGGGCCTTATAAGACTGATGAATCACTGAACTGTACCTCTGAAACTAATAATACATTTTATGTTAATTAACTGAATTTAAATTAAAAAAGTAGAGTGTAGACTGAAATATTAGCTGACTGAAGGTATCAATTTACTAAATAATAGTAAAACTTAAGTTTTTTAATTTTTAAAGATTAAATAAGAATTTATATATATATATAACTGTATACAAATATAATATATATTTTTTCTACCCAGAGCTGTATACACTTCAGTTTGGAGACTACTCTACTAGATCCCTTTGGGGTTCATCTGAGTCCCCGGTGAGGCTTGGGCAAGCATGGGTTATGCCAAGGGGGTAGAGGAGTATAAGTGTAAGAACTCTGGGTCCTTCACCCCTGCTACAATGAAAAAGCTCCAAGTTCATTTATATTATATTTTCCATATTAACCTTTCTGACAAATTTTCATTGGAACAAAATTACACTCTAAAACATTTTTGAAACATTCCTCTAGAAAAGTCTAGGAGTCCATGACACACAGTCTGACAAATCTTAAAACTGAACCCTGAACAGTAAAGTTGCAAAGACAGTCTTTTACTAAAGAGCTACATATACCAGGTTCTGAGTTTTATGTTTTTAAAATTTTTTCTTGCATCACAGCCTTAGACCTAAAAGAGAAAATACTTTAGCCAAACATGCTATGAAAGTCTTGAATATAATTAAATGCTAAGTAAAAAACATTGGTTAAAAAATGCATTAAACTTTTTTCTTGATTGTGACATTTAGTAAAAAGTTTTGCACGTTTTAGAAACAGATCACATTAAAGCAAAGCTTAAAAAAGGATATGGTTCTTGCAATATTTCAGTAAGTTTAATCTTGGTTTGTCTAGGGGCTTTGGAAATACCAGCTAACTCATGCATCTTAAGATAATATAAAATCAGTGGACTCTGACCTCCAAAATTGAAGAGTACACGGTTAAACTCTGGACCAGTGCTAATATAATGGGACTGTAAAGGGAAGATAAAAAAATCAAGTCAATTATTACTTTTACAAGTTTTTAAAGAACTGTAAATAAATATAACTGAATTGTAACTATAAATAAAGTTACTATCTGGTATATTAAAAAGAATAAAAAGAAACTCTGAAAAATACCTTTTTAATACAACATTGCTATTTATTTGAGAGAGAGAGAGAGAGAGAGAGAGAGAGCGCACAAGTGGGAGAGGCAGAGAGAAAGGGAGAGAGAATCCCAACAGGCTCCCTGCTGAGTGGGAAGCCCCATGCGGGGCTCCATCTCTGGATCCTGAGATCACAAGCTGAGCTGGAATCAAGAGTTAGACACTTAACTGACTAGGCCACCCAGATGCCCCAAGCATCTTCTTAATTAAAGAAATTTACTACAGTATGAATCTATGCGTTTGTGCAGTAAGACCCTTCTAGCCTTTTTATTTATCAGTTTGATAGGTCAATAGAGATTATTCTGTCTGAAGAGCAGAAAGAAAAAAGAAATAAAATGAACATAGTTCCAGAAAAAGTGACAGGAAAAATGTGAAGAAAAACATAACCAAAACCCCCAAAGTTTTGTGGAAAACATATACCAGAAGCTTAACTCCAAGTAGGAAAAATACTCACCTAGATCTGTCATACTCAAAGTGCTGATAGACCAAAATAAAAAGAAAAATCTCAAAAGCAGCAAGAGAAAAACAACATACAAGGGAACCCCAATAAGATTAAAAGCTGAATTTTTATCAGAACAAAGAAAGCCAGAAGGTAGGTGGATAATGTAATCAAAGTGCTGACATGAATTCTCTGTCAAGGAAAGTGATCATAAGCATAATTGTTCCGAGATTTTATTAATGACGTCTTGTGGGATACAGGATCAGTATAACAATTACTCATATATTAAGTCTTTCCTCCATTTTCGTAATGCCTAGATAAGAGAGTTATTATTTCCACTTCCTGTGAGGAAACACAATTTTATTCTCATTTGCTTTTACTGATACATAAATGTTTATTTGTGTTTCTTTTGCTTATGGTCACTTTTTCATTGCTTTCCTTCAGAGATGCTCCATAATTATTTTGATCAGTGGGACTATCATAATCAAAAGCAATTCTTTGATGGTGAAAACTCAATGTCAAAATCAGATATATTTTCTATGATGTAAATCATAGAAAATCATCTGAATCTCCCATGAAAATTCACATGAAAAGCCTGATTTTTTAAAAAAAATTTTTGTTTAAAAAACAAAAAGTATTGTACTGCAATACTTACTGTTTAAAGAAACTTTAATTAATATATACTGTATTATTAGTTTTAGAGGTAGAATTTAGTTATTCTTCAGTTGCATATAACACCCAGTGCTCATTACTTCAAGTAAGTGCCCTCCTTAATGCTCATCACCCACTTACCTCAGTTTGTTTCCTATAGTTAAGAGTCTCTTATGATTTGCCTCTCTCAGTTTTCCTATTTTATTTTTCCTTCCCTTCCCCTGTGTTCATCTGTTTTGTTTCTTAAATTCCACATGAGTGAAATCATATGGTATTTGTCTTTCTCTGACTGACATTTCACTTAACAAATTACTCTCTAGTTCCATCTACATCGTTGCAAATGGTAAGATTTCATTCTTTCTGATGGCTGAGTAATCTTTAAATTGCATGCAAAACCAGACCAAGCATTGTCTAGATTAAAAGGAAATATTGCCTATCTTGAAAGATCTTCATCAAATCTTGGCTAAAGCAATATAAGGTGGAAAAGTCCATAAGGATTTATATTAGGTGGGCACCATCAGAAATATGGAAAAACTAAGCAACCCAGACTTATCAGTAATAGTAGCTACATATGGCCAGTTATCCCAGGATCATGGCTTAAGATAGAGACAGGTCAGCCACTGTGAAAACTCTTGTGAAATTTTCCCTGCAACTTTGACTAGAACTTATTGAGATCAGAGCCATGTTTGTATATCAACCCAAGGACAAGCAGTGCCAGAAGTGTAAGAAGAGATGAATGCTATAGGATTTTTTTTCTTTAGAGATAAAGGATATTTTCAAAAAACAGTAAGACTTTTTAACATTAAGATTATCCTCTCCAATAAATCACCTTTGATTGTTAAATTTTTCTAAAATATGTATCAGTTATATAATAGTGAAAATTACCTATATGAAGCTATTCAATTAATTATATAGCAAATTAGAGAAGTAAGAATATTTTTAATAACTACTATGATCCAAACCTTTGTTGTTAGTCTTGATATACTGGATTCTTCCTTAAATGTGGACATTGCATATGCTCTTGGGTTCTTTAAAATTTTTGTCATATTGAAGTCTATCGCTAAAAGAGAAAATAAAACATTTTCTTAAATTCTATTTTTTTCTTTACAAAAAAGCATGATAACTTTTTTCTTCTAGCAGTGTATACTAAACATGTAAAGAACCAAAAATGGATGAGAGAGAGACGGTTAGGTTACTGTGATAGCTTGCTTCTGTTAGAGGAAATAAATATACCATCTCATTTTTACTTAAGAGGGCTTTAGAATTCATATAACTCATTTACTTATATTATCTCATATTATCATCACAAACCATTCTGTGAGCTAGATTTTCCATAATTTACAGATGACATAATTAACTGCAGGAAATTGTAGGACTCTAAGCTATCATTTAAGACACAGGCCTAGGTCTTTTGCTTCAGAGGCTAGAGCTCCATTCATGATCCTCTAGTTTAATGCAATAGGAAGCTTGGGCCTCTGCACGTTAGGGTTCACCTCTTCCATATTCTGACAACAAACCAAAATAAGGAAAGACTTCGTAAATTTTCCCTGCAACCAGCATGAATATATAGAAAAGTAACAAGGAACGCTTAACCATGTCTTAAGGAAAAGGAGACTTGTACAGCTTAAGCAGAGTATCAATCAGCCTAAAAGAACATGCTAGTTATTAAGGACATCTTAACACAGAGCAGAGCAAACAGGTAATCTGAGGTTTGTACTACATTGTGGCACTTATTATTATTATCAGGTATCAGGTAGACTAATTCAATCTACAGGTTGTAATGTCGAGGAAAATCACTCAGATTCATTTTTGACTCTGGACATTAAGAGATATTAGATACCAGCCTGAAATGCTAGAGGCAAGTAGGCATTTATCTCTAATAGAGTAAAGAATTGGTTAGGAAGGAACCTAAATTTTAAAATTTTGAGTAGAATCAATATTAGATTAAGTTGGAGTTAGAATGGGCATGAAAGGTAATAAACCATATGATTTATTTCCTTTAAGATGTGCTCTAAAGCAAACAACCTCTTATGGAGGGGCATCTGGCAATATCTATAAAAATACAGACCTATTTTCTCTTTGACCAAGCAATCCCTCTTCTGAGACTATATCCTACACAATCTCCTATATAAGTATGAAAGAACACAAATACAGGTTTATTGATCATGGCATAATTTATAAAATTATAAACAACTCTATTTAATAGTAGTCAAGTATCAGTTAAATAAACTAAGGCAACCCCATGTGATGGAATACTATTCAATGTAAGAAGAAATGAGGAAGATCCTCATAATGATTTGAAGATATCTACAGCACAGGTCATATCATTAAGTGATGAAAGAAAGGTGCAGAACAGTGTATATCATTTGATTGAATATACACAGCATGCTACCTTAAGTTTAAGAGTATATTGAATTTGCCTTCATTTGTATAAGGAAACATTGTCAAGATAAATAAAAAAACAACAAAAATATTCACTGGGAGGACTATTTAAAAAAATAAAACTAGATCAATTTTGAATCATTCTTAAATACATATTTAGGCAATATCACTTAATTTCTGGTCTTTGTGAACAGACATAATATTAATAAATATAAGGGATTCTATGTTATGTCCATTGTACCTATAATAAAAACCTTACTTTTCAGAATACTTAACCCTGGTTGCAAAAGTAGACAATTAGAAGGTAATATACATTAATATCAGTTAAAAATCCCAAGCTGAAAATAATGGCAAAAAGCAAAAAAGTAAGAGATATATAAAAAGCACAAAGTGAGGACATTTTAGGAGTAAGAGTGTCAAAGAAAAAATTTGAAGAAAAATCCTACAAAAAAGAAAAACCCCATCCAGATATGATAAAAGTAATAAGTAATCTTAAAATGACTATATTTATTAGCTTTTTTTCCCCTATAGTCTCCTAATACATAATTTATTTTAGGTGAGAATATTAACTTTCCCCTGATTACAGTTTTCATAAATCCTCTGTTCTCATATCTCTAAAGGCTTGAGAAGATCATCTGAAAAACCAAATGATTCTATTTGATAAAACTATAAGAAAACATGTCTCAGGGCACCCTGGGTGGTCAGTTGGTTAAGTGTCTAACTCTTCATTTCAGCTCGGGTCATGATCTCAGGGTTCTGAGATTGAGCCCCATGTTGGACTCCATGCTAGGTATGTAGCCTACTTAAGATTCTCTCTCTCCCTCTCCCTCTGCACCCCCCACCCCCACTGTCGTCCTTTCTCTTAAAAAGTCTCAACTGTTCTCATTAGGCTTCAGAAATTTCACTAATGACAAAATATTCTACTCTTAACTCCGCCTACATTGGAAAAAATTCATTTCCATAATTATCCCCTATTTATCTTAGGGATTTTATTTATTTTATTTTTTAATTTTAGGGATTTTAAAAAAAGATTTACTTATTTACTTGAAAGAAGGACAGTGAGAGTGAGTGCACATGAGTTTGGGGAGGGGCAGGGGGAGAGACTCTCCAAGCAGACTCCCTGCTGAGCACAAAGCTTGATACAGGCCTTGATCTCACAACCATGAAATCATGACCTGAGCAGGAACCAAGAGTTGGACACTTAACTGACTGAACCACCCAGGTGTCCCTATTTTAGGGATGTTTAAAAGGGAGACACTTATGCAAGTAAGTATGGTTATCTCTATCCACTTTTGTAGTTTTCAGTAATAGTCTTTCTGTGATGCAAATAATTAATATATCTTGGCAAAGTTAAACTTCATATAGGCCATATATACTAACACAGTTATTTAATAAAATATAGAAACAAAAAAAGTGTTACTCAGAGATCCATTTTCAATACATCTAACTAAATTAGAATTACTTTTAGAAAGAGACTTTTATCTAGTACTAAAGTATAAGGGGAAACAAAAGAAAGAGAAAACACAAGTAGTCATTATGCAAAATATATATGAACTGAGCAAATAAGAAATAAAACAACCACAATTTTGTTTCAATAATATAGGAACATGATACAATTATTTCAAAGAAAGTATTGCATACCCATGGGTGCAATACTTACTGTCTTATTGCATATGTTTTCTTATTGTCTTACTGCAATACTTACTGTCTTATTGCATATATTTTCTTATGCTTTCCAGATTTTTTTCAGATCTCTATATACATACTTTCCCAAGTCCCTTCAATTTTAGTATCTGCAGACCCAGTCATTGGTTTGTTTACATATTAGACCTCAAAAAGGTTACATCTGTCTACTAGCTGTATATAGAACCATCCTCCCACCTCTCTATATGAAATTTGTTTTAAACTGGCAAAATAAAGCTTTAAGGCTTTCTTCACAATGCTCTAAAGTACAATTAAATTTCTTCTTCTAGTAATGTTAACATAAAATTGTGAATAATCTCACAGAGAGTGTAGAGAGTTTAAGTGCCTACAAATGTACTTCATTAACTATGAAGTGCTATGTATGTGAGGTATCATTAGCATCCTTTATTTTCATGAACTTTGAGCTAAATTTAATACATTCAAGAACATGAAGATTTTATGTGTAATAAGATAGTGATCCAGTTATGTTTGTTTCCCAAGGAAAATACAATATTATTACTTTATTTTGGCTTGGGAGTTTACTTTTTTCTATTTTTTTTTTTTTAAGATTTTATTTATTTATTTGAGAGAGAGAGAAAGAGAGAGAATGGAATGGAGAGAGAGAGAGAATCTGAATCAGGCTCCACCCTGAGTACAAAGCCCAATGCAGGGCCCAATCCCACAACTGTGAGATCATAACCTAAGCCAACACCAAGAGTGGGACTCTCCACTGACTGAGCCACCCAGGTGCCCCTCTATTACTGCTTACTATGAATTATATCTGTGTCTTTAAGGACAAAATCATTGCTTAGACAAGTTATAGGTGCAAAGCACAAGTGATCAGGTTTTAAATATTTCTATGGTTTTTGTATAAAGAACTAAGTGACAGGTATTTGAAATGAGGAACTAGTATATTGGCTTCTGTGAAGCCAAGCATTACAAATGTAAAACAAAATAGCTTTTAAGCTTGATTTGATTAATGGTATTGTGGAAGGAAACTGGACCCATTTTTAAAAACATTAAAAGAAAAAACTAACCACTAAATGGGTTCTGAAGCAAAAATTAGAATATATTACCTGGGAAATTATTTTTTTTCCCATATCATATGTAAATTGATCCACATAAGAACTTTTAAAAAGATAAAAATTAAGACTAATTTCAGTGCACATAGTAATACAAAGTATAATTGTTGAAAATAATAAAATTAAAGGGAATTGAGATTACCTTTATTTTATAACTAAGCCTTGATAGTCTTGCCTGGTGTCATAAAAATTCTTTACATTATTCAGATTAGTGATTATATGAACTTATCATTTATGGGTTGTATGATAAAACCATGTTCCCACCATCCCATATCTTAAAATGTTCTACAAAAGAGAAAGCTAGGGCACAGACTTTTGCATTACTACTCAGAGGACTCATCCCTTAATAGCCTGGTTCTGGTAGCCAGTAGGGTTTTTGTGTTCATGTGTTCTATAGGACAGTTGCAAACAAAGAAACAGCTCTTAATTAGCTATTGCCCCAGGGCTCAGTGTGGAGCGAACAGACAAAATTGTCCATCTCTTAATCTTTTCCTAAAAGACATATATTTGCATATTTTCAAAGCCAGTGCCTAAGGGTTTGGCTTCCACTCAGCCTGAATCTAAGTGTTGACGGAGATCCTTCCCTTTGGGATACTGACAGTTCTTGACACCCTCAACTACTGGGAGCCACTAAGAACAAAGTAGGCTGTGACTACTTTGGCTTACTGGTTGAGCATCTGCCTTTGGCTCAGGGCATAATCCTGGGGTCGGGGATCAAGTCTCACATCGGGGATCCCTGCAAGGAGCCTGCTTTTCTCTTTGCCTATGTCTCTGCCTCTGTCTCTCTGTATGTCATGAATAAATAAATAAAATCTTTAAAGAAAAAAAGAAACAGAGTAGGCTGCTTTAACAAATCACAAAGGTTTGAGAGAAACCAAGAGGTAGGGCAGGATTGAATGATAAGGTTCATCTCCTACAAAAGGCCACTCCATGGGCAGCCTGGGTGGCTCAGCGGTTTAGTGCCAACTTCAGCCCAGGTCATGATCCTGGAGACCTGGGATCAAATCCCATGTCGGGCTCCCTGCATGGTGCCTGCTTCTCCCTCTGCCTGTGTCTCTGCACTCCCCCTCTCTGTGTCTCTCATGAATCAATAAATAAAATCTTTTTTTTTTTTAAAGGCCACTCCTTAAAGACTGGGAGAAGTGGCTGTTCTATCTAATGCATGGAAACTAACACAGAGAATGTAGGAAAATGAAGAAACAGAGGAATATGTTCCAAATGAAAGAATAAGTTAAAACCTCAAGGAAAAAAATCTTTAGCAAAACAGAGGTAAGTGATTTACTCGGTAAAGAATTAAAATTAAGTCATAAATTGCTCACTGAGGTCAGGAGAACAATGCATGAACAAAATGAGAATTTCAATTTATAGATATAGAAAATATAAGGAAGTACTAAACAGAAATCACAGACATACAGAATATAATGACAGAACTGAAAAATACAATAGGGGGCTCAACAGAAGACTAGATGATGTAGAAGAAAGGATCCAGGGAGTGAAATTCATCCAATAAGAACAGCACAGAAGAAGAAGAGAAAGAAGAATAAGAAGGAAGGCTGGGAGTTGGTGGGGGTAGGATGAGGAGAAAAGAGGAAGAAGCAAAAAAGTAAAGATAGCTTCAAGGACTTATGAGGCAACCTCAAGTAGATCATATAATATTTGCATTATAAGGGTCCCAAAAGGAGAAAAAAGAGAGAAAAGGGCAGAAAACTTATTTAAAGAAATAATGGCTAAAAACTTCCCTAACCTGTGAAGGAAACAGGCATCTAGATCAAGGAAGCCCAGAGAGTTCCAAATAAAATAGCCCCAAAGAGACCAACACCAAGACACATTATAATTCAATTGTCAAGAATTAAAGACAAAGAAAGAATCTTATAAAGAGCAATGGAAAAGCAACTTGTTATGTATAAGGGAACTCTCAAGATTATTAGATTTTTCAGCAAAAACTTTGAAAGCCAGAAAAGAGTGGCACAATATATTCAGAGTGCTAAAAGAAAAAAACTTGCCAAACAAGAACAGTCTATCCAGCAAAGTTGTCCTTTAGAGTTGAAGGAGAGATAAATAGTTTTCCAGACAAGCAAAACCTAAAGGAGTTCATCACAAGACAAGACAGAGTGGCAAATGGATAAACAGACAAATAAGATTCATCTATATGTTGCTCACAAGAGACTCACTTCACATGTAAGGACACCCAGAGACAGAAGATTAAGGGATAGAAAAAGATATTCCATGCAAATAACTAAAATAAAGCTGGGGTAGCTATACTTATATCAGACAACATAGACTTTAAGACACAGACCGTGAAAAAGAGACAAAGGTCATTAAGTAATGATAAAGTGGTCATTACAACAAGAGGATATGACATTTATAAATATTTGTGCATCCAATATTGGAGCACCTAAATATATAAAGCAAATAGTAATAGATCCAAAGGGAAAAATGGACAGCGCTACAATTATAGAGGTGATTTTCATACTCAACTTTCATTGATGGATAGGCAATTCAGACAGAAAATCAATAAAAATCATTGGCTTTAAATGACACATTAGACCAGACAGACTTAACGGACTTCTCCAGAACATTCCATCCAAAAGCAACAGAATACACACTCTTCATAGATGCATGTGGACCAGTCTCTGGGATAGATCATATGTTAGGTTGAAAACAAGTCTTAATAAATTTAAGAAGACTGAACTCATATCAAGAAACATGACCACAATGGTATGAAACTGAAATCAGTTAAAAGAAGAGAACTAGATATCTCACAAATATGTGGAGATTAAGCAACATGCTACTGAATAATTGATGGATCAAACAAGAAATCAAAAGAGAAATTTAAAAATCTTGAGATGAAGAAAATGGAAATACAACATACCAAAATGTATAGGCTGCAATAAGAGCAGTTGAAAAAGGGACGTTCATAATGAAAAATGCCTACATTAAGCAACAAGAAAGATCTCAAATAAACAACCTAACTTTACACCTCAAGGAACTAGAAAAAGAAAAATAACCTAAGCCCAAAGTTACTAGAAGGAAGCAAATAATAAATAAACATCAGAGCAGAAATAAATGGAATAGAGATTATAAGAAAGTAGAAAAGATCAATAAAACTAAGAACTGTTTTTTTAAAGATAAAAAAATAGACAAATCTTTAGACTCATCAAAAAAAAAGGACTCAAATAGAATCAGAAATAAAAGAAACATTACAACTGAAACCACAGAAATACAAAGGATCATAAGAGACTATAGCGAAGAATTATAGGACAATAAATTGAATACTCTAGAAGAAGTGAGTAAATTCTTGGAAACATATAATCTAGCAAAATTAAGAATAAATAGATAGCCTGAATGGATCAATAACCAATTGATCTCAACCAATTGAGACTGGCATGGTAATAAAAGAATCTCCCAATAAAAAAGCAGAAAGCACAGGATCAGATGGCATGAAGGTGAAATCTACCAAACATTCAATCATGAGTTAATACCAATCCTTTTAAAACTTCCAAAAAATAGAAGCAGAGGTCAATACTTCCAAACTTATTTTATGAGGTCAGTATCACCCTGACACCAAAGCCAAAATATATCACTCTGACACCAAAAATAAGGAAAACTGTAAGTCCATATCTCTGATGAACTAGATTAAAATTCCTCAATAAAACTCTAGCAAATCAAATTCAACAACACAACAAAAAGATTATGTAGGACATATCACTGGGATAAAAGGTTGGCTTAACATATGCAAATCAATCAATGCGGTATACTACTTCAGCAGAATGAAAGATGAAAACCACAGGAGCATCCCAATAGATGCAGAAAAAACATTTGACAAAGTTCGACATTCATTCATGATAAAAATTCTCAATAAAATTAGGTATAGAAGAAAATGTCTTCAACAGAATCGAGTCTGTTTATGAAAAACCCATATAGCTAACATCCTAACCAATGAGGAAACACTGAGAACTTTTTCTCTAATATTCAGTACAAGGCAAGGATGCCTAACATCGCCACTTCTATTCAACATGGTACTAGAAGTGTTAGCAAGAGTAATCAGATGAGAAAAAGGAATAAAGGCATCAAAATTGTAAAGGAAGAAGTAAAGTTATTTCTGTTTGCAAGTGACATAATTTTATTTTATTTTACTTTTGCATTTAAATTCAACTTACTTAACATATAGTACATTATTAGTTTCAGAGGTAAGATTTAGTGATTCATCAGTTGCATACAACACCCAGTGCTCATCCTATCAAGTGCCCTCCTTAATGCTTCATCACCCAATTACCCCATCCCCTCCACCTCCCCTCTAGCAATCCTCAGTTTGTTTCCTATAGTTAGGAGACTTATGGTTTGCCTCCTTCTTTGTTTTCATCTTACTTTATTTTTACTTCCTTTTCCTGATGTTCAGAAGGTAGTTCTAGTTTTAGCTTTCTGAGGAACAACTATACTGTTTTCTAGAGTGGCTGTACTAATATGTATTCCCACCAATAGTGTAAGAGGGTTCCCTTTTCTCTGCATCCTTGCCAACATCTGTTGTTTCCTGAGTTGTTAATTTTAGCCATTCTGACCAGTGTGAGGTGATAGCTCATTGTGGTTTTGATTTGTATTTCCCTGATGATGAGTGATGTTGAGCATTTTTTCATGTGTCTGTTAGCCATTTGTATGAAGTGACATGATTTTATATGTAGAAAACTAAAGATGCAATTGAGAAAAACATGTTAGAACTAATAAAGAAATTCAGTGAAGATGTGGATGACAGAATAAACATAAACAATCAGCTACATTTTCCACACCAACAATAATCTACTTGAAAAGGAAATAAAGAAAACAATACTACTTACCATTGCACCAAAAAGAATAAAATACTTAGAAATAAATTTAACCAAGAATGTGAAAGATCTGTACACTGAAAACTATAAAATGATGATGAAACTAATTAAGGAAGACAAATAAATGGAAAGATATTTTCATGTTTATGGACTGAAAGAAATATTGTCAAAGTGTCCCTACTAAACAAGCAATATACAAAGTCATTGTGATTCCTATCAAAATTACAGTGTCATTTTTCACAGAAATAGAAAAAGTCTTAAAATTTGTATAGAGCCACAAAAGGTCCCTAATAGTCAAAGCAATCTCAATAAAAATGAACAAAGTTGGAGGTACACACCTCCTGATTACAAAGCTATGATAATCAAAACAGTATGGTGCCAGCATAAAAACAGACACACGGACTAATAGAATAGAGAGCCCAGAAATGAAACCAATCATGTATTGTACATACATATATAATCAACTAATTTTTGACAAGCATGCCAAAAATATACAGTAGGGAAGAGATATTTTCCTCAGTGAATGGTGTTAGAAAAACTGGATATCCACATGCAAATGAAAGCAGTTAGACCGCATCTTATACCACTCACAAAAGTCAGCTGAAAATGAAGTAAAGACTTAAACATAAGACCTGAAACTAAAATATTCCTAGAGAAAAACATAGGGAAAATGCTTCCTGACATTGGCCTTTGCAAGTATTTTTTTGGATATGACAATTAATACTCAGCAACAAAAGCAAAAATAAATAAGTGGAACTACATCAAACACTGTATCTGCACAGCAAAGGAAGCAATCAATAGAATTAAAAGGCAACCTATGGATTGGCAGAAAATATTTGCAAGATATTTTTCCAAAGAAAACATACAAATGGCCAACAGTTACATGAAAAAATGCTCAACATCACTGATCAGCAGGGAAATGCAAATCAAAACCATAATGTGATATCACTTCACATCCGTCAGAATGGTTAAAATAAAAAATGGAGGAAATAACAAGTGTTGGTGAGAATATATAGAGAAAAGGAAACCCTCATGCACTGTTGGTAAGAATGTAACCTGGTATAGGTTATGGAAAACACTATGGAGACTCTTCAAAAAATTAAAAATAGTATTAAGGAAGGCACTTGTAATGAGCACTGGATGTTATATGTAAGTGATGAATCACCAAATTCTACTCCTGAAACCAATATTACCCCATATGTTAACTAACTAGAATTTAAATAAAAACTTAAAAAATAAAATAAAATAAAAACTGTTTGCAGAACAACAAAACAAAACAAAATAGAATTACCATATAACCCAGTAATGGAATTACTGGCTATTTACCCAAAGAAAACAAAAATGCTAATTCAATAAGATATAGACACCATATGTTTATTGCAGCATTATTTATTAGAGCCAAGAAATAGAAGCAATCCAAGGGTCCATTGCTGGATGAATGGATAAAGAAGATGTAGTAAATATACACAATGGAATATTACTCAGCAATGAAAAAGAACGAAATCTTACCACTTGCAACAGCATGGATGGATCTAGAGGGTATAATGCTATGTGAAAAAAGTCTGTCAGGTAATCTTGAAAAAAGGTTCAACTGTATCAGTAATCAAAGTAATTCAAACACCACCGATACACCTTTTTTTAATTGAAAGAAAAGAAAAGAATGATAATTGAAATGTTATTGGACTCACATGTAATCTCAGGTGCTAATGACCAGCCACAGTCTTTCCTATCAGTTCTCATACTCCCCCAAGTATAGAAGACACTTGGGTTTGAATGAACTAGGCAGCAATTTCTGTTTCTTGGTCTCTTTAACTTCCCAAGCTCTTTCTCACTGGGCTGGGGGGGGGGGGGTGGAATACTTCAATACTTTCCTCTTAAGGAATTCTTGGATTCTTCAACGTTCCTTCCTCATCATCTTTTATAGGCTGGAGATAGGATAACGTCCTGCAAGGAGGTCTTTAGGATGTATCTATTGATGTCATCAGTTTTTATGGCCTCAGAAGAAATTTTATTTCTTAAGGAGTAAAAATTCATACTCACTTTTACGTCATACTTACAAAAGCTTTGTTGAGAGAAAATATTGAAAATATTGAGATGTGATTGAGTTTTGTTTATTTCTACATTGGAGAATGGAGACGTTCTCCAATTAAGGTAGACTGCAAAGAACTATATATAAGAACTAAATTTTCTTGGCCATCTATAGATCCATTTTTACCAGATTATGCATTGTCTTTGTGTTCTTGGTCAACACATTAGAATGTTATAGACTCAACTCTGGCTGTATTCACTACATTGACTTAGTTCATTACATTATACACAGAGCTTGTCTAGAGAGAGTGTGGTAATCAATTGGGCTGTCCAGAATAAATATTCACCTTTTTATCCTTCCAAGGCATATAGTAACCTCTTCCCTCTTTCGAGGAATAAGCATGGACATGCAGCTTGTTCTCAGCCATGAAGTAATGGAATCTGAGTCAAAATGATGTGTGTGTGTGTGTGTGTGTGTGTGTGTGTGTGTGTGTGTGTTTGGGAGAAAGATTTAAAAGCCAATGCACAGTTCATTGAGTTCTCTTCTCCCTGCTTCAGCGATTATGGTGAATGGAGATAAATTCTTCTTTGGTTTGGATGTCTGAGTTACTACACTAATAGGGACTCTAGCCTATATGCAATGGATACACAATATGAGTGAAAAATAAATCTTTGTCAGCATAAGCCACCAAGATTTTGCTGACACAGTTACTACATTATAATATAGCCTGTCCGGTTGATATAGAGATTCACAGGAAAATAGTATTATTTAGTTTTAGTATAAGGAATAGATTTACTTCGTGTACACAAATGTTTGTTTTTATTTTATGGATACTTCCCAAGTATGTAAGCAACATTGTCATTTCCTTTCCTTGGCAGATAGAAAGCTTACAGCCAACCTTATTTGTGAGCCAAGTCTAGCAGAAGTAAAAGATCTCTCAGTAGAATTTTGCATTCTAATCTTGTCTCAAACTTTCTTGTTCTATCTCATTTTTCTTGAATCTTCTTTTTCTTATCAGCTTATTTAGCATGCTATTTTATGCTGTTATATTGAACACACTTATGTAAAGCTACCTAAATCCTTACAGGAAAAAAGATGGGCATATATATAATTAAATATATACATATGTGTATTGCCTATTGTTTTAGAAAAAAGGATTGAAACATATGATATGCAAGATGAACCTACCTGTGTGCTTCACCTTATCTTTCATTCATGCTTTTCTTGAAATGGCCTAATGGCTCAGACAGCATGGTTATTCTCGTATCTACTGGGGCACATTGGTTGTCCTTCAGAAGAACATAGGATTAGGATTTAGGAATCTAAATTCTAGTCTTATTTTGCCACAAACTAACTACATATGTAATCTTCAGCAACTCACTTTTCGTTTTTTTTTTTTTATTTATTTTTATTTTTTTTTTATTTACGATAGTCACAGAGAGAGAGAGAGAGAGGCAGAGACACAGGCAGAGGGAGAAGCAGGCTCCATGCACCGGGAGCCCGACGTGGGATTCCATCCCGGGTCTCCAGGATCGCGTCCTGAGCCAAAGGCAGGCGCCAAACCGCTGCGCCACTCAGGGATCCCCAGCAACTCACTTTTCACTAGAGTCTCTACTTCCTCATTCGTAAAAGTGACGGCTTTAAAAAAAGATTTTAAATTTATGTTCAAATTATGTTCTTTAAATTATATGAATAAAGGCATGAGGGGATAGATTAATCTACCTCTACTAAGTGGGAAAAACCCACAAATGTGATTTCCTGACACTAAATTTGCTATTTTCCATTTATTCATGCATTCCTTCAAGAAATATTTCTTGTAGTCTATGTGAAAGATACTGCAAGGTTATAGAGAAGCAAAGGATACAATTCCTGGCTGCAGTAGTCAATTACAATCAAATAGGCTGATAAAACATATGTAGGTAATATTTGTGAAAAATTCAACTATTACAAAGTTAATATGAGATAAAGAGGCAAAGAGGTTGTATCAAAAATAAAACTTTTAAGGATGAGACAGAAGCTGTTTGTGGGGTGAAGATGGCAGAGAAGGCTCTCTTTAAAACTGATTGGATTTACACAGCTTGGACAAAGAACGCAGGCCAGTGGAGTGTACACAGGGGTGAGGTTGGGTAACAAGGCATTTAGGCAGGACCTTGAGAAAACCACCCTCGCTGCAGCAAGGGGTTACCTTGGGGAGTGTCCTGAGGATAAGGAAAAGAAAAAGAGCAAAGGAGATTAAGATGGAATGGTTATCCTAGTGTAAACAGATTTTTTACTAAGTGTCTGTCAGGAAATAATGCATTGAACTCAAATCTTTGAGGATGATTGAAATAATTGGTGGGTAATTATGAGTTCATTTAAATACTATAGTTGCTTAACAAACAATATGACTGATGTGGTTTTACCCTTTAAGTCATAAAGTTGCTAATGAGCCCAATTATTTCAAATTATCATAAATTTCATTTCCCTGTGGATTGTTGGTAAAGAGAAAGGTAACATGATAGCCTATCAACGATGAAAGCAATTATGTCTCTTTTATTTATTGTCATCAAATAATTTTAAAATGTTGCCAATGGCTTCAAAGTTTTTGTTAGCTGAGTATAGGCCTTTGTAATAGAAATAATAATAAACCAACCATACTGCTGTGAAAAATGGGGAAAAGAGATGCCAAGGAATGCATAGTTACCTGTTACCATAGAGGAATAAGGGGGAGTATTGTTAATGAAAAAATTCAAAAGCTTGAAATAATGAACTCAAAGTGGTAAAGAATTCATTCTGGCAAGGTCAGGGTTATGTACAATTTATACGAGATACACATGGTTTTACAAAATGTAGGTGGAGGAATCAAGTGTAGGGGGGAGAAAACTTTTCCAAGGGCTCATTCTGTTTCCTCTTAGTGCAAATGCTAAATGGAGGGTGCTGTGGTTCACCCATATCATTTCCTCTTTGTTTGGAGCCATTGTGCTCTAATGGGAAAAATGCTAGTAGAAGTCTTAGTGACGCAGTGTCAGTTCCCCACCCTTTCTCCAAAATCTTTCCATCATAACATTTACTATAAGTTAGACTTCTGTACTGAACAAAGAAACTAGCATTTTATTCCATTATTTTAAAAAATAAATTATAGGCTCTCAAACCTCTTCAATGGGTGAGTTCTCAATATTCACCACTAATAATATGCCTTAAAATAAGTCCATATTCCAAGATCAAATTTGCAAAATTTGGTTCTGTTTTTAATTAAAACAAACTCTTTCTAAGTGAGTGAGAAATTAATAGCTAAAATGAATGATTAGAATAAGAATTGTCTCTTAGAAGGCTCGTAATGCCAAATCCTTTGGTCTGGTGACCACTAAGCTCCTACCCTGACTGCTGGGACTAACTGAATCCAAATTTAATCAAATCAGTCATACTAAGAAAAGGAACACCACCAAAGGTTTCATGTGCAGGACCACAGGACACTAATAGAATTTATGGTCGGTCTAAATTAGTTAGTACCTTGGTAAAATCTGTCCTTTTTAATGACACTTCCTCAGGGAGAAAGATTGAGTGCTGCTACAGTGTGATCTAAGAACCAATTTTACTTCTAAAATAATTGGTACCACTATATTACAGTGGAAAGTGCATGGGAAAGAACAGAATGGTAAATACAGCAATGCTCCTCAAACATCAAAGGGCATAAAAGAATCTTTCTAAAATGCAGTTTTTTACCTTATTGGGCTTGAGGCCTAACCAACGTAACAGGTATTAGTGATGCTACTAGTCTGTGGACCTGCCTTTTGAGTGACAAGGGGATAAATAACACAGACCTGCAATGATTCCTTTCTAACAATGTGACTTTGAACCTGTGTCCTCAGCTGTAAAATGGACAACCAACACCAATGTCTTAGGGTCGCTGGAGGGGTAAGTGAAATTGTGAAGTGCTAGGCAAGCACTGAACTTAGGAGCACAGGCCAGGAGAGCAGAGAAGATGGGGTGTAATCCTAATAACTGGTACAAAGGCTCTGCTATCTCCTCATTCCCATGATGCTTTGTATGTGTCCTTTAGCTATGGACTCTCAGAAATGAATTGCTAATGAGAAGAGTGAATAATTTTCTATGTTTAGTTTCCAAGATTTCTCATTTGAAGAGCTATGTTTCCAAATACAATGGAAACTTTAAATGATTGCCCATACAAACCCTACCTCCACAAACTTTACCTTAAAAAAAAAAAGCCTGTCAAGCAAGATTCGATGAATAGCTCTTTTTAAAATTATTGGATCGAAGTGGAAATTACAAGAGGTTGCATCATTATGGGTCATTATTTGAGAATTGTTTGTCTTCTATAATATGAAGTTATTCTTAGAGGAGTATGATTAGAATAGAAACCAGATGTGTTTTTCAGGACTTTACTGAAAAAGAAAAAGATAAACAACTAGAAAATTAATATAAGAATGACCTAAGGAGGTTTCCAGAAACTTGAAACATAAGTATGATAGGAAAAGTGTGTATGTACATATGTGAGTGAGAAAGAGAAAGAGGAAGAGACAGAAAGAGGCAGGGAAGAAAGAATAAAAAATGTGGAGGAGAAAAACGCAGAGAGAAAGGAAAGGAGGATGAATAGGATAAGAAACAGTTTCAGAATTCAAAACAGTACAAAAAATTCAAAATCTCTGTAAATATGTGGTATCACCAAGGAAATAGTATAATTTAATTTTACCTATAAACTGAAAAAGTAAAAAACTGGACAAGATGGTCTGTCAGTCTGAAGGGAATAAATTAAGTACCAACGAGATGAGGAACACTGTGGAAAGAAAAAAAAAATCCCCCTTTAAACTTAAAATATGAAATGTTCTGGGTATAGTTAAATAATCCAGAAATTTCATATTTTTTTATCCCTCTCTTCCTTTTCAAAGGGTAAAAAGAACAATAATGCTTTTGAATGCTTTTGCTTCAATAAAGTGTCCTTATTACCATAATATGCCAACATCCTGAATGAAATAAAATGAAATGGAAGGCATGAAGAAGGCAAAGGAAGGGAGGAGTGTATCATAAATAATTTCATTACTATTTATGAATTAGTCTTTAATTAGCCCTTTATTTGTATTAAGAACTAGAATTAACCTCTTTTAATTTTATTTATTGAAAAATAAAACAATGAATGTTATCCTAATAAAACAACCTATTTAGAATACTTTATTATTTTTTAAAGATTTTATTTCCAAATAATCTCTACACCCAACGTGGGGCTCATATCCACAACCTCAAGACCAAGAGTCACACACTCTACCACTGAGCCACCCAGGCAACTTAGCATACTTTAAAATATAGTAAAATTTCATTAATTTGAAGTCCTTTAATTCAAAACTTACTACCATTCAAGTTGTGTTTGGGTTGAAATTTGTCTTTTTGGTTTGCAGAAATTTCCAAAATAGTGCAAATTAATAAGATAAATCAGTTACCGGGACATCTGAGTGTCTCAGGGGTTAAGCGCCTGCCTTCAGCTCAGGGCGTGTTCCTGGAGACCTGGGATCGAGTCCCACATCAGACTCCCTGCATGGAGCCTGCTTCTCCCTCTGCCTGTGTCTCTGCCTCTCTCTCTCTCTCTGTCTCTCATGAATAAATAAATAAAATCTTTAAAAAAAATCAGTTACCATGGGAAATTTAAAAAAATATTTAAGATAGAAAGCAATTTTCAAATATTTTTTAGTACTTTCATATCCATATTTGCAGAAGCTGATAAGCTATTTCCATATTTGTCTTATGGATACAATTAAGCCAGGTAATGGTTTAATTTATTACAAATATAGTACTTGGCATTAATAAACATTATTGCTTTTAAAATATGCTATAATTTGGATTTTCACTAATTCAGCACCTTTCTAAATTCATGATACGATGTTTCCCAGTTCCAAGCTACTTAGACTAGGAAATCAGAGCTATAATCATGTGGACCCACGGAATTCTATTAGAAAGAAATCAGTTTTATTTTATTATTCTTTTGGCACTATTAAATGAATGATGTAGCTTTCCTCCCCCCCCCCAAATTAGCCTATTTTTCTTAGCATTAGGCAAAATTTTAGTTTTTACCATATTCTTTTTGTTGCGTAAAAACAACTGCTGATCTGAACCACCCTATTCCAACATTCTTCTACTAGCATATTTATTCTACAGAAGGAAATATAGAATAGAGAAGCAACTTTCTTTTAGGTGAAATAATCAGAGAGGTACTAAGCATTGATTTGTTTTTAAAATGCTTACACTGTTATTAAGAAATTTCTTTCTCAGTGTCACAAGAATTGACTGAACACTCTAACTTCCCCTATATTTTGACAAATTTAAAACGTGCTTCTGGCTGAAATCAAGGATTAAAACTGT